>NC_088889.1:64906860-65206860 GCF_037157495.1 Lathamus discolor | reverse complement strand
GTATGTTGCAGAGTTGCAAAGCTCGCTGTGCGCTGAAGATGATCTGTAGGAACATTTTGGCCTGGCTTTTCTGCTCTTTCAGCAGTGTCTAAACGTTCCTGCTCTACTTACTCTTGCTGCAGCTCACAGAGAGCGTGCACTGGAGAGGTTGTATTCAAACGGTCTTTTTGGAGAAAGAGTGAAGAGTGACAGCAATGTGTGTGTCACAGTTGCAAAGCTAACTGTGTGCTAAACATGACCAGCAGGAGGTTTTTCGCAAGGCTCTTCTGCTGTTTTAGCACAGTCTAAACATTGCTGCTCTACTCTCTCTGTTGCTGCTCAGCAGAGAGCTGGCACAGAGATGTTGGATTCAACTGGTCTTTCAGGCAGGAAAGGGAGGAGTGACAGCAATGTGTGTTGCAGAGTTGCAAAGCTCGCTGTGCGCTGACGATGATCAGCAGGAACATTTTGGCCTGGCTCTTCTGCTCTTTCAGCAGAGTCTAAACGTTCCTGCTCTACTCACTCTGCTGCTGCTCAGAGAGAGCGGGCACTGGAAAGGTTGCATTCAAATGGACTTTTAGGAGATAAAGTGACCAGTGACAGTAATGTGTGTGTCACAGTTGCAAAGCTCACTGTGTGCTGAAGATGATCAGCAGGAACTTTGTGCATGTCTCTTCTGCTGTTTCAGCAGAGACCAAACGTAACTGCTATATTCTGCTGCTGCTGACAAAGAGCAAGCACAGGAGTTGTAGGATTCAATTGGACTTTCAGGTAGGAAAGTGAGGGGTGACAGCAATGTGTGTGACACAGTTTCAAAGCTCACTGTGCGCTGAAGGTGCCCAGCCGGAGTTTCCCTGCTGGCCCATCGGCTGTGGGATTAGAGGTCAAGCGCTTCGTGCTCCCCTGTCACAACTGCTCTTGAAAGGAGAGAGGGCACCCGAAACGTTGGATTCAAATGCACTTTTAGGAGATAAAGTGAGGAGTGACAGCAATGTTTGTGTCACAGTTGCAAAGCTAACTGTGTGCTAAACATGATCAGCAGGAGCTTTTTCGCAAGGCTCTTCTGCTGTTTTAGCACAGTCGAAACATTGCTGCTCTACTGTCTCTGTTGCATCTCAGCAGAGAGAGAGCACAGAGATGTTGGATTCAATTGGTCTTTCAGGCAGGAAAGGGAGGAGTGACAGCAATGTATGTTGCAGAGTTGCAAAGCTCGCTGTGCGCTGAAGATGATCTGTAGGAACATTTTGGCCTGGCTTTTCTGCTCTCTCAGCAGTGTCTAAATGTTCCTGCTCTACTTACTCTTGCTGCAGCTCACAGAGAGCGTGCACTGGAGAGGTTGTATTCAAACGGTCTTTTTGGAGAAAGAGTGAGGAGTGACAGCAATGTTTGTGTCACAGTTGCAAAGCTCACTGTGTGCTATAGATGACCAGCAGGAGGTTTTTCGCAAGGCTCTTCTGCTGTTTTAGCACAGTCTAAACATTGCTGCTCTACTCTCTCTGTTGCTGCTCAGCAGAGAGCTGGCACAGAGATGTTGGATTCAACTGGTCTTTCAGGCAGGAAAGGGAGGAGTGACAGCAATGTGTGTTGCAGAGATGCAAAGCTCGCTGTGCGCTGACGATGATGAGCAGGAACATTTTGGCCTGGCTCTTCTGCTCTTTCAGCAGAGTCTAAACGTTCCTGCTCTACTCACTCTGCTGCTGCTCAGAGAGAGCGGGCACTGGAAAGGTTGCATTCAAATGGACTTTTAGGAGATAAAGTGACCAGTGACAGTAATGTGTGTGTCACAGTTGCAAAGCTCACTGTGTGCTGAAGATGATCAGCAGGAACTTTGTGCATGTCTCTTCTGCTGTTTCAGCAGAGACCAAACGTAACTGCTATATTCTGCTGCTGCTGACAAAGAGCAAGCACAGGAGTTGTAGGATTCAATTGGACTTTCAGGTAGGAAAGTGAGGGGTGACAGCAATGTGTGTGACACAGTTTCAAAGCTCACTGTGCGCTGAAGGTGCCCAGCCGGAGTTTCCCTGCTGGCCCATCGGCTGTGGGATTAGAGGTCAAGCGCTTCGTGCTCCCCTGTCACAACTGCTCTTGAAAGGAGAGAGGGCACCCGAAACGTTGGATTCAAATGCACTTTTAGGAGATAAAGTGAGGAGTGACAGCAATGTTTGTGTCACAGTTGCAAAGCTAACTGTGTGCTAAACATGATCAGCAGGAGCTTTTTCGCAAGGCTCTTCTGCTGTTTTAGCACAGTCGAAACATTGCTGCTCTACTCTCTTTGTTGCTGCTCAGCAGAGAGAGAGCACAGAGATGTTGGATTCAATTGGTCTTTCAGGCAGGAAAGGGAGGAGTGACAGCAATGGATGTTGCAGAGTTGCAAAGCTCGCTGTGCGCTGAAGATGATCTGTAGGAACATTTTGGCCTGGCTTTTCTGCTCTTTCAGCAGTGTCTAAACGTTCCTGCTCTACTTACTCTTGCTGCAGCTCACAGAGAGCGTGCACTGGAGAGGTTGTATTCAAACGGTCTTTTTGGAGAAAGAGTGAGGAGTGACAGCAATGTTTGTGTCACAGTTGCAAAGCTCACTGTGTGCTATAGATGACCAGCAGGAGGTTTTTCGCATGGCTCTTCTGCTGTTTTAGCACAGTCTAAACATTGCTGCTCTACTCTCTCTGTTGCTGCTCAGCAGAGAGCTGGCACAGAGATGTTGGATTCAACTGGTCTTTCAGGCAGGAAAGGGAGGAGTGACAGCAATGTGTGTTGCAGAGTTGCAAAGCTCGCTGTGCGCTGACGATGATGAGCAGGAACATTTTGGCCTGGCTCTTCTGCTCTTTCAGCAGAGTCTAAGCGTTCCTGCTCAACTCACTCTGCTGCTGCTCAGAGAGAGCGGGCACTGGAAAGGTTGCATTCAAATGGACTTTTAGGAGATAAAGTGACCAGTGACAGTAATGTGTGTGTCACAGTTGCAAAGCTCACTGTGTGCTGAAGATGATCAGCAGGAACTTTGTGCATGTCTCTTCTGCTGTTTCAGCAGAGACCAAACGTAACTGCTATATTCTGCTGCTGCTGACAAAGAGCAAGCACAGGAGTTGTAGGATTCAATTGGACTTTCAGGTAGGAAAGTGAGGGGTGACAGCAATGTGTGTGACACAGTTTCAAAGCTCACTGTGCGCTGAAGATACCCAGCCTGAGTTTCCCTGCTGGCCCATCGGCTGTGGGATTAGAGGTCAAGTGCTTCGTGCTCCCCTGTCACAACTGCTCTTGAAAGGAGAGAGGGCACCAGAAACGTTGGATTCAAATGCACTTTTAGGAGATAAAGTGAGGAGTGACAGCAATGTTTGTGTCACAGTTGCAAAGCTAACTGTGTGCTATAGATGACCAGCAGGAGGCTTTTCGCAAGGCTCTTCTGCTGTTTTAGCACAGTCTAAACATTGCTGCTCTACTCTCTCTGTTGCTGCTCAGCAGAGAGCTGGCACAGAGATGTTGGATTCAACTGGTCTTTCAGGCAGGAAAGGGAGGAGTGACAGCAATGTGTGTTGCAGAGTTGCAAAGCTCGCTGTGCGCTGACGATGATCAGCAGGAACATTTTGGCCTGGCTCTTCTGCTCTTTCAGCAGAGTCTAAACGTTCCTGCTCTACTCACTCTGCTGCTGCTCAGAGAGAGCGGGCACTGGAAAGGTTGCATTCTAATGGACTTTCAGGAGATAAAGTGACCTGTGACAGTAATGTGTGTGTCACAGTTGCAAAGCTCACTGTGTGCTGAAGATGATCAGCAGGAACTTTGTGCATGTCTCTTCTGCTGTTTCAGCAGAGACCAAACGTAACTGCTATATTCTGCTGCTGCTGACAAAGAGCAAGCACAGGAGTTGTAGGATTCAATTGGACTTTCAGGTAGGAAAGTGAGGGGTGACAGCAATGTGTGTGACACAGTTTCAAAGCTCACTGTGCGCTGAAGGTGCCCAGCCGGAGTTTCCCTGCTGGCCCATCGGCTGTGGGATTAGAGGTCAAGCGCTTCGTGCTCCCCTGTCACAACTGCTCTTGAAAGGAGAGAGGGCACCAGAAACGTTGGATTCAAATGCACCTTTAGGAGATAAAGTGAGGAGTGACAGCAATGTTTGTGTCACAGTTGCAAAGCTAACTGTGTGCTAAACATGATCAGCAGGAGCTTTTTCGCAAGGCTCTTCTGCTGTTTTAGCACAGTCGAAACATTGCTGCTCTACTCTCTCTGTTGCTGCTCAGCAGAGAGAGAGCACAGAGATGTTGGATTCAATTGGTCTTTCAGGCAGGAAAGGGAGGAGTGACAGCAATGTATGTTGCAGAGTTGCATAGCTCGCTGTGCGCTGAAGATGATCTGTAGGAACATTTTGGCCTGGCTTTTCTGCTCTTTCAGCAGTGTCTAAATGTTCCTGCTCTACTTACTCTTGCTGCAGCTCACAGAGAGCGTGCACTGGAGAGGTTGTATTCAAACAGTCTTTTTGGAGAAAAAGTGAGGAGTGACAGCAATGTTTGTGTCACAGTTGCAAAGCTCACTGTGTGGTATAGATGACCAGCAGGAGCTTTTTCGCAAGGCTCTTCTGCTGTTTTAGCACAGTCTAAACATTGCTGCTCTACTCTCTCTGTTGCTGCTCAGCAGAGAGCTGGCACAGAGATGTTGGATTCAACTGGTCTTTCAGGCAGGAAAGGGAGGAGTGACAGCAATGTGTGTTGCAGAGTTGCAAAGCTCGCTGTGCGCTGACGATGATGAGCAGGAACATTTTGGCCTGGCTCTTCTGCTCTTTCAGCAGAGTCTAAACGTTCCTGCTCTACTCACTCTGCTGCTGCTCAGAGAGAGCGGGCCCTGGAAAGGTTGCATTCAAATGGACTTTTAGGAGATAAAGTGACCAGTGACAGTAATGTGTGTGTCACAGTTGCAAAGCTCACTGTGTGCTGAAGATGATCAGCAGGAACTTTGTGCATGTCTCTTCTGCTGTTTCAGCAGAGACCAAACGTAACTGCTATATTCTGCTGCTGCTGACAAAGAGCAAGCACAGGAGTTGTAGGATTCAATTGGACTTTCAGGTAGGAAAGTGAGGGGTGAAAGCAATGTGTGTGACACAGTTTCAAAGCTCACTGTGCGCTGAAGGTGCCCAGCCGGAGTTTCCCTGCTGGCCCATCGGCTGTGGGATTAGAGGTCAAGTGCTTCGTGCTCCCCTGTCACAACTGCTCTTGAAAGGAGAGAGGGCACCAGAAACGTTGGATTCAAATGCACTTTTAGGAGATAAAGTGAGGAGTGACAGCAATGTTTGTGTCACAGTTGCAAAGCTAACTGTGTGCTAAACATGATCAGCAGGAGGTTTTTCGCAAGGCACTTCTGCTGTTTTAGCACAGTCGAAACATTGCTGCTCTACTCTCTCTGTTGCTGCTCAGCAGAGAGAGAGCACAGAGATGTTGGATTCAATTGGTCTTTCAGGCAGGAAAGGGAGGAGTGACAGCAATGGATGTTGCAGAGTTGCAAAGCTCGCTGTGCGCTGAAGATGATCTGTAGGAACATTTTGGCCTGGCTTTTCTGCTCTTTCAGCAGTGTCTAAACGTTCCTGCTCTACTTACTCTTGCTGCAGCTCACAGAGAGCGTGCACTGGAGAGGTTGTATTCAAACGGTCTTTTTGGAGAAAGAGTGAGGAGTGACAGCAATGTTTGTGTCACAGTTGCAAAGCTCACTGTGTGCTATAGATGACCAGCAGGAGGTTTTTCGCATGGCTCTTCTGCTGTTTTAGCACAGTCTAAACATTGCTGCTCTACTCTCTCTTTTGCTGCTCAGCAGAGAGCTGGCACAGAGATGTTGGATTCAACTGGTCTTTCAGGCAGGAAAGGGAGGAGTGACAGCAATGTGTGTTGCAGAGTTGCAAAGCTCGCTGTGCGCTGACGATGATGAGCAGGAACATTTTGGCCTGGCTCTTCTGCTCTTTCAGCAGAGTCTAAGCGTTCCTGCTCAACTCACTCTGCTGCTGCTCAGAGAGAGCGGGCACTGGAAAGGTTGCATTCAAATGGACTTTTAGGAGATAAAGTGACCAGTGACAGTAATGTGTGTGTCACAGTTGCAAAGCTCACTGTGTGCTGAAGATGATCAGCAGGAACTTTGTGCATGTCTCTTCTGCTGTTTCAGCAGAGACCAAACGTAACTGCTATATTCTGCTGCTGCTGACAAAGAGCAAGCACAGGAGTTGTAGGATTCAATTGGACTTTCAGGTAGGAAAGTGAGGGGTGACAGCAATGTGTGTGACACAGTTTCAAAGCTCACTGTGCGCTGAAGATACCCAGCCTGAGTTTCCCTGCTGGCCCATCGGCTGTGGGATTAGAGGTCAAGTGCTTCGTGCTCCCCTGTCACAACTGCTCTTGAAAGGAGAGAGGGCACCAGAAACGTTGGATTCAAATGCACTTTTAGGAGATAAAGTGAGGAGTGACAGCAATGTTTGTGTCACAGTTGCAAAGCTAACTGTGTGCTATAGATGACCAGCAGGAGGTTTTTCGCAAGGCTCTTCTGCTGTTTTAGCACAGTCTAAACATTGCTGCTCTACTCTCTCTGTTGCTGCTCAGCAGAGAGCTGGCACAGAGATGTTGGATTCAACTGGTCTTTCAGGCAGGAAAGGGAGGAGTGACAGCAATGTGTGTTGCAGAGTTGCAAAGCTCGCTGTGCGCTGACGATGATCAGCAGGAACATTTTGGCCTGGCTCTTCTGCTCTTTCAGCAGAGTCTAAACGTTCCTGCTCTACTCACTCTGCTGCTGCTCAGAGAGAGCGGGCACTGGAAAGGTTGCATTCTAATGGACTTTCAGGAGATAAAGTGACCTGTGACAGTAATGTGTGTGTCACAGTTGCAAAGCTCACTGTGTGCTGAAGATGATCAGCAGGAACTTTGTGCATGTCTCTTCTGCTGTTTCAGCAGAGACCAAACGTAACTGCTATATTCTGCTGCTGCTGACAAAGAGCAAGCACAGGAGTTGTAGGATTCAATTGGACTTTCAGGTAGGAAAGTGAGGGGTGACAGCAATGTGTGTGACACAGTTTCAAAGCTCACTGTGCGCTGAAGGTGCCCAGCCGGAGTTTCCCTGCTGGCCCATCGGCTGTGGGATTAGAGGTCAAGCGCTTCGTGCTCCCCTGTCACAACTGCTCTTGAAAGGAGAGAGGGCACCAGAAACGTTGGATTCAAATGCACCTTTAGGAGATAAAGTGAGGAGTGACAGCAATGTTTGTGTCACAGTTGCAAAGCTAACTGTGTGCTAAACATGATCAGCAGGAGCTTTTTCGCAAGGCTCTTCTGCTGTTTTAGCACAGTCGAAACATTGCTGCTCTACTCTCTCTGTTGCTGCTCAGCAGAGAGAGAGCACAGAGATGTTGGATTCAATTGGTCTTTCAGGCAGGAAAGGGAGGAGTGACAGCAATGTATGTTGCAGAGTTGCAAAGCTCGCTGTGCGCTGAAGATGATCTGTAGGAACATTTTGGCCTGGCTTTTCTGCTCTTTCAGCAGTGTCTAAATGTTCCTGCTCTACTTACTCTTGCTGCAGCTCACAGAGAGCGTGCACTGGAGAGGTTGTATTCAAACGGTCTTTTTGGAGAAAGAGTGAGGAGTGACAGCAATGTTTGTGTCACAGTTGCAAAGCTCACTGTGTGCTATAGATGACCAGCAGGAGGTTTTTCGCATGGCTCTTCTGCTGTTTTAGCACAGTCTAAACATTGCTGCTCTACTCTCTCTGTTGCTGCTCAGCAGAGAGCTGGCACAGAGATGTTGGATTCAACTGGTCTTTCAGGCAGGAAAGGGAGGAGTGACAGCAATGTGTGTTGCAGAGTTGCAAAGCTCGCTGTGCGCTGACGATGATCAGCAGGAACATTTTGGCCTGGCTCTTCTGCTCTTTCAGCAGAGTCTAAGCGTTCCTGCTCAACTCACTCTGCTGCTGCTCAGAGAGAGCGGGCACTGGAAAGGTTGCATTCAAATGGACTTTTAGGAGATAAAGTGACCAGTGACAGTAATGTGTGTGTCACAGTTGCAAAGCTCACTGTGTGCTGAAGATGATCAGCAGGAACTTTGTGCATGTCTCTTCTGCTGTTTCAGCAGAGACCAAACGTAACTGCTATATTCTGCTGCTGCTGACAAAGAGCAAGCACAGGAGTTGTAGGATTCAATTGGACTTTCAGGTAGGAAAGTGAGGGGTGACAGCAATGTGTGTGACACAGTTTCAAAGCTCACTGTGCGCTGAAGATACCCAGCCTGAGTTTCCCTGCTGGCCCATCGGCTGTGGGATTAGAGGTCAAGTGCTTCGTGCTCCCCTGTCACAACTGCTCTTGAAAGGAGAGAGGGCACCAGAAACGTTGGATTCAAATGCACTTTTAGGAGATAAAGTGAGGAGTGACAGCAATGTTTGTGTCACAGTTGCAAAGCTAACTGTGTGCTATAGATGACCAGCAGGAGGTTTTTCGCAAGGCTCTTCTGCTGTTTTAGCACAGTCTAAACATTGCTGCTCTACTCTCTCTGTTGCTGCTCAGCAGAGAGCTGGCACAGAGATGTTGGATTCAACTGGTCTTTCAGGCAGGAAAGGGAGGAGTGACAGCAATGTGTGTTGCAGAGTTGCAAAGCTCGCTGTGCGCTGACGATGATCAGCAGGAACATTTTGGCCTGGCTCTTCTGCTCTTTCAGCAGAGTCTAAACGTTCCTGCTCTACTCACTCTGCTGCTGCTCAGAGAGAGCGGGCACTGGAAAGGTTGCATTCTAATGGACTTTCAGGAGATAAAGTGACCTGTGACAGTAATGTGTGTGTCACAGTTGCAAAGCTCACTGTGTGCTGAAGATGATCAGCAGGAACTTTGTGCATGTCTCTTCTGCTGTTTCAGCAGAGACCAAACGTAACTGCTATATTCTGCTGCTGCTGACAAAGAGCAAGCACAGGAGTTGTAGGATTCAATTGGACTTTCAGGTAGGAAAGTGAGGGGTGACAGCAATGTGTGTGACACAGTTTCAAAGCTCACTGTGCGCTGAAGGTGCCCAGCCGGAGTTTCCCTGCTGGCCCATCGGCTGTGGGATTAGAGGTCAAGCGCTTCGTGCTCCCCTGTCACAACTGCTCTTGAAAGGAGAGAGGGCACCAGAAACGTTGGATTCAAATGCACCTTTAGGAGATAAAGTGAGGAGTGACAGCAATGTTTGTGTCACAGTTGCAAAGCTAACTGTGTGCTAAACATGATCAGCAGGAGCTTTTTCGCAAGGCTCTTCTGCTGTTTTAGCACAGTCGAAACATTGCTGCTCTACTCTCTCTGTTGCTGCTCAGCAGAGAGAGAGCACAGAGATGTTGGATTCAATTGGTCTTTCAGGCAGGAAAGGGAGGAGTGACAGCAATGTATGTTGCAGAGTTGCAAAGCTCGCTGTGCGCTGAAGATGATCTGTAGGAACATTTTGGCCTGGCTTTTCTGCTCTTTCAGCAGTGTCTAAATGTTCCTGCTCTACTTACTCTTGCTGCAGCTCACAGAGAGCGTGCACTGGAGAGGTTGTATTCAAACAGTCTTTTTGGAGAAAAAGTGAGGAGTGACAGCAATGTTTGTGTCACAGTTGCAAAGCTCACTGTGTGGTATAGATGACCAGCAGGAGCTTTTTCGCAAGGCTCTTCTGCTGTTTTAGCACAGTCTAAACATTGCTGCTCTACTCTCTCTGTTGCTGCTCAGCAGAGAGCTGGCACAGAGATGTTGGATTCAACTGGTCTTTCAGGCAGGAAAGGGAGGAGTGACAGCAATGTGTGTTGCAGAGTTGCAAAGCTCGCTGTGCGCTGACGATGATGAGCAGGAACATTTTGGCCTGGCTCTTCTGCTCTTTCAGCAGAGTCTAAACGTTCCTGCTCTACTCACTCTGCTGCTGCTCAGAGAGAGCGGGCCCTGGAAAGGTTGCATTCAAATGGACTTTTAGGAGATAAAGTGACCAGTGACAGTAATGTGTGTGTCACAGTTGCAAAGCTCACTGTGTGCTGAAGATGATCAGCAGGAACTTTGTGCATGTCTCTTCTGCTGTTTCAGCAGAGACCAAACGTAACTGCTATATTCTGCTGCTGCTGACAAAGAGCAAGCACAGGAGTTGTAGGATTCAATTGGACTTTCAGGTAGGAAAGTGAGGGGTGAAAGCAATGTGTGTGACACAGTTTCAAAGCTCACTGTGCGCTGAAGGTGCCCAGCCTGAGTTTCCCTGCTGGCCCATCGGCTGTGGGATTAGAGGTCAAGTGCTTCGTGCTCCCCTGTCACAACTGCTCTTGAAAGGAGAGAGGGCACCAGAAACGTTGGATTCAAATGCACTTTTAGGAGATAAAGTGAGGAGTGACAGCAATGTTTGTGTCACAGTTGCAAAGCTAACTGTGTGCTAAACATGATCAGCAGGAGGTTTTTCGCAAGGCTCTTCTGCTGTTTTAGCACAGTCGAAACATTGCTGCTCTACTCTCTCTGTTGCTGCTCAGCAGAGAGAGAGCACAGAGATGTTGGATTCAATTGGTCTTTCAGGCAGGAAAGGGAGGAGAGACAGCAATGTATGTTGCAGAGTTGCAAAGCTCGCTGTGCGCTGAAGATGATCTGTAGGAACATTTTGGCCTGGCTTTTCTGCTCTTTCAGCAGTGTCTAAACGTTCCTGCTCTACTTACTCTTGCTGCAGCTCACAGAGAGCGTGCACTGGAGAGGTTGTATTCAAACGGTCTTTTTGGAGAAAGAGTGAAGAGTGACAGCAATGTGTGTGTCACAGTTGCAAAGCTAACTGTGTGCTAAACATGACCAGCAGGAGGTTTTTCGCAAGGCTCTTCTGCTGTTTTAGCACAGTCTAAACATTGCTGCTCTACTCTCTCTGTTGCTGCTCAGCAGAGAGCTGGCACAGAGATGTTGGATTCAACTGGTCTTTCAGGCAGGAAAGGGAGGAGTGACAGCAATGTGTGTTGCAGAGTTGCAAAGCTCGCTGTGCGCTGACGATGATGAGCAGGAACATTTTGGCCTGGCTCTTCTGCTCTTTCAGCAGAGTCTAAGCGTTCCTGCTCAACTCACTCTGCTGCTGCTCAGAGAGAGCGGGCACTGGAAAGGTTGCATTCAAATGGACTTTTAGGAGATAAAGTGACCAGTGACAGTAATGTGTGTGTCACAGTTGCAAAGCTCACTGTGTGCTGAAGATGATCAGCAGGAACTTTGTGCATGTCTCTTCTGCTGTTTCAGCAGAGACCAAACGTAACTGCTATATTCTGCTGCTGCTGACAAAGAGCAAGCACAGGAGTTGTAGGATTCAATTGGACTTTCAGGTAGGAAAGTGAGGGGTGACAGCAATGTGTGTGACACAGTTTCAAAGCTCACTGTGCGCTGAAGGTGCCCAGCCGGAGTTTCCCTGCTGGCCCATCGGCTGTGGGATTAGAGGTCAAGCGCTTCGTGCTCCCCTGTCACAACTGCTCTTGAAAGGAGAGAGGGCACCAGAAACGTTGGATTCAAATGCACCTTTAGGAGATAAAGTGAGGAGTGACAGCAATGTTTGTGTCACAGTTGCAAAGCTAACTGTGTGCTAAACATGATCAGCAGGAGCTTTTTCGCAAGGCTCTTCTGCTGTTTTAGCACAGTCGAAACATTGCTGCTCTACTCTCTCTGTTGCTGCTCAGCAGAGAGAGAGCACAGAGATGTTGGATTCAATTGGTCTTTCAGGCAGGAAAGGGAGGAGTGACAGCAATGTATGTTGCAGAGTTGCAAAGCTCGCTGTGCGCTGAAGATGATCTGTAGGAACATTTTGGCCTGGCTTTTCTGCTCTTTCAGCAGTGTCTAAATGTTCCTCCTCTACTTACTCTTGCTGCAGCTCACAGAGAGCGTGCACTGGAGAGGTTGTATTCAAACGGTCTTTTTGGAGAAAAAGTGAGGAGTGACAGCAATGTTTGTGTCACAGTTGCAAAGCTCACTGTGTGGTATAGATGACCAGCAGGAGCTTTTTCGCAAGGCTCTTCTGCTCTTTTAGCACAGTCTAAACATTGCTGCTCTACTCTCTCTGTTGCTGCTCAGCAGAGAGCTGGCACAGAGATGTTGGATTCAACTGGTCTTTCAGGCAGGAAAGGGAGGAGTGACAGCAATGTGTGTTGCAGAGTTGCAAAGCTCGCTGTGCGCTGACGATGATGAGCAGGAACATTTTGGCCTGGCTCTTCTGCTCTTTCAGCAGAGTCTAAACGTTCCTGCTCTACTCACTCTGCTGCTGCTCAGAGAGAGCGGGCCCTGGAAAGGTTGCATTCAAATGGACTTTTAGGAGATAAAGTGACCAGTGACAGTAATGTGTGTGTCACAGTTGCAAAGCTCACTGTGTGCTGAAGATGATCAGCAGGAACTTTGTGCATGTCTCTTCTGCTGTTTCAGCAGAGACCAAACGTAACTGCTATATTCTGCTGCTGCTGACAAAGAGCAAGCACAGGAGTTGTAGGATTCAATTGGACTTTCAGGTAGGAAAGTGAGGGGTGAAAGCAATGTGTGTGACACAGTTTCAAAGCTCACTGTGCGCTGAAGGTGCCCAGCCGGAGTTTCCCTGCTGGCCCATCGGCTGTGGGATTAGAGGTCAAGTGCTTCGTGCTCCCCTGTCACAACTGCTCTTGAAAGGAGAGAGGGCACCAGAAACGTTGGATTCAAATGCACTTTTAGGAGATAAAGTGAGGAGTGACAGCAATGTTTGTGTCACAGTTGCAAAGCTAACTGTGTGCTAAACATGATCAGCAGGAGGTTTTTCGCAAGGCTCTTCTGCTGTTTTAGCACAGTCTAAACATTGCTGCTCTACTCTCTCTGTTGCTGCTCAGCAGAGAGAGAGCACAGAGATGTTGGATTCAATTGGTCTTTCAGGCAGGAAAGGGAGGAGAGACAGCAATGTATGTTGCAGAGTTGCAAAGCTCGCTGTGCGCTGAAGATGATCTGTAGGAACATTTTGGCCTGGCTTTTCTGCTCTTTCAGCAGTGTCTAAACGTTCCTGCTCTACTTACTCTTGCTGCAGCTCACAGAGAGCGTGCACTGGAGAGGTTGTATTCAAACGGTCTTTTTGGAGAAAGAGTGAAGAGTGACAGCAATGTGTGTGTCACAGTTGCAAAGCTAACTGTGTGCTAAACATGACCAGCAGGAGGTTTTTCGCAAGGCTCTTCTGCTGTTTTAGCACAGTCTAAACATTGCTGCTCTACTCTCTCTGTTGCTGCTCAGCAGAGAGCTGGCACAGAGATGTTGGATTCAACTGGTCTTTCAGGCAGGAAAGGGAGGAGTGACAGCAATGTGTGTTGCAGAGTTGCAAAGCTCGCTGTGCGCTGACGATGATGAGCAGGAACATTTTGGCCTGGCTCTTCTGCTCTTTCAGCAGAGTCTAAACGTTCCTGCTCTACTCACTCTGCTGCTGCTCAGAGAGAGCGGGCACTGGAAAGGTGGCTTTCAAATGGACTTTTAGGAGGTAAAGTGACCAGTGACAGTAATGTGTGTGTCACAGTTGCAAAGCTCACTGTGTGCTGAAGATGATCAGCAGGAACTTTGTGCATGTCTCTTCTGCTGTTTCAGCAGAGACCAAACGTAACTGCTATATTCTGCTGCTGCTGACAAAGAGCAAGCACAGGAGTTGTAGGATTCAATTGGACTTTCAGGTAGGAAAGTGAGGGGTGACAGCAATGTGTGTGACACAGTTTCAAAGCTCACTGTGCGCTGAAGGTGCCCAGCCGGAGTTTCCCTGCTGGCCCATCGGCTGTGGGATTAGAGGTCAAGTGCTTCGTGCTCCCCTGTCACAACTGCTCTTGAAAGGAGAGAGGGCACCAGAAACGTTGGATTCAAATGCACTTTTAGGAGATAAAGTGAGGAGTGACAGCAATGTTTGTGTCACAGTTGCAAAGCTAACTGTGTGCTAAACATGATCAGCAGGAGGTTTTTCGCAAGGCTCTTCTGCTGTTTTAGCACAGTCTAAACATTGCTGCTCTACTCTCTCTGTTGCTGCTCAGCAGAGAGAGAGCACAGAGATGTTGGATTCAATTGGTCTTTCAGGCAGGAAAGGGAGGAGAGACAGCAATGTATGTTGCAGAGTTGCAAAGCTCGCTGTGCGCTGAAGATGATCTGTAGGAACATTTTGGCCTGGCTTTTCTGCTCTTTCAGCAGTGTCTAAACGTTCCTGCTCTACTTACTCTTGCTGCAGCTCACAGAGAGCGTGCACTGGAGAGGTTGTATTCAAACGGTCTTTTTGGAGAAAGAGTGAAGAGTGACAGCAATGTGTGTGTCACAGTTGCAAAGCTAACTGTGTGCTAAACATGACCAGCAGGAGGTTTTTCGCAAGGCTCTTCTGCTGTTTTAGCACAGTCTAAACATTGCTGCTCTACTCTCTCTGTTGCTGCTCAGCAGAGAGCTGGCACAGAGATGTTGGATTCAACTGGTCTTTCAGGCAGGAAAGGGAGGAGTGACAGCAATGTGTGTTGCAGAGTTGCAAAGCTCGCTGTGCGCTGACGATGATGAGCAGGAACATTTTGGCCTGGCTCTTCTGCTCTTTCAGCAGAGTCTAAACGTTCCTGCTCTACTCACTCTGCTGCTGCTCAGAGAGAGCGGGCACTGGAAAGGTGGCTTTCAAATGGACTTTTAGGAGGTAAAGTGACCAGTGACAGTAATGTGTGTGTCACAGTTGCAAAGCTCACTGTGTGCTGAAGATGATCAGCAGGAACTTTGTGCATGTCTCTTCTGCTGTTTCAGCAGAGACCAAACGTAACTGCTATATTCTGCTGCTGCTGACAAAGAGCAAGCACAGGAGTTGTAGGATTCAATTGGACTTTCAGGTAGGAAAGTGAGGGGTGACAGCAATGTGTGTGACACAGTTTCAAAGCTCACTGTGCGCTGAAGGTGCCCAGCCGGAGTTTCCCTGCTGGCCCATCGGCTGTGGGATTAGAGGTCAAGCGCTTCGTGCTCCCCTGTCACAACTGCTCTTGAAAGGAGAGAGGGCCCCAGAAACGTTGGATTCAAATGCACTTTTAGGAGATAAAGTGAGGAGTGACAGCAATGTTTGTGTCACAGTTGCAAAGCTAACTGTGTGCTAAACATGATCAGCAGGAGCTTTTTCGCAAGGCTCTTCTGCTGTTTTAGCACAGTCTAAACATTGCTGCTCTACTCTCTCTGTTGCTGCTCAGCAGAGAGAGAGCACAGAGATGTTGGATTCAACTGGTCTTTCAGGCAGGAAAGGGAGGAGAGACAGCAATGTATGTTGCAGAGTTGCAAAGCTCGCTGTGCGCTGAAGATGATCTGTAGGAACATTTTGGCCTGGCTTTTCTGCTCTTTCAGCAGTGTCTAAACGTTCCTGCTCTACTTACTCTTGCTGCAGCTCACAGAGAGCGTGCACTGGAGAGGTTGTATTCAAACGGTCTTTTTGGAGAAAGAGTGAAGAGTGACAGCAATGTTTGTGTCACAGTTGCAAAGCTCACTGTGTGCTATAGATGACCAGCAGGAGGTTTTTCGCAAGGCTCTTCTGCTGTTTTAGCACAGTCTAAACATTGCTGCTCTACTCTCTCTGTTGCTGCTCAGCAGAGAGCTGGCACAGAGATGTTGGATTCAACTGGTCTTTCAGGTAGGAAAGTGAGGGGTGACAGCAATGTGTGTGACACAGTTTCAAAGCTCACTGTGCACTGAAGGTGCCCAGCCTGAGTTTCCCTGCTGGCCCATCGGCTGTGGGATTAGAGGTCAAGTGCTTCGTGCTCCCCTGTCACAACTGCTCTTGAAAGGAGAGAGGGCACCAGAAACGTTGGATTCAAATGCACTTTTAGGAGATAAAGTGAGGAGTGACAGCAATGTGTGTGTCACAGTTGCAAAGCTAACTGTGTGCTAAACATGACCAGCAGGAGGTTTTTCGCAAGTCTCTTCTGCTGTTTTAGCACAGTCTAAACATTGCTGCTCTACTCTCTCTGTTGCTGCTCAGCAGAGAGCTGGCACAGAGATGTTGGATTCAACTGGTCTTTCAGGCAGGAAAGGGAGGAGTGACAGCAATGTGTGTTGCAGAGTTGCAAAGCTCGCTGTGCGCTGACGATGATGAGCAGGAACATTTTGGCCTGGCTCTTCTGCTCTTTCAGCAGAGTCTAAACGTTCCTGCTCTACTCACTCTGCTGCTGCTCAGAGAGAGCGGGCCCTGGAAAGGTTGCATTCAAATGGACTTTTAGGAGATAAAGTGACCAGTGACAGTAATGTGTGTGTCACAGTTGCAAAGCTCACTGTGTGCTGAAGATGATCAGCAGGAACTTTGTGCATGTCTCTTCTGCTGTTTCAGCAGAGACCAAACGTAACTGCTATATTCTGCTGCTGCTGACAAAGAGCAAGCACAGGAGTTGTAGGATTCAATTGGACTTTCAGGTAGGAAAGTGAGGGGTGACAGCAATGTGTGTGACACAGTTTCAAAGCTCACTGCGCGCTGAAGGTGCCCAGCCGGATTTTCCCTGCTGGCCCATCGGCTGTGGGATTAGAGGTCAAGTGCTTCGTGCTCCCCTGTCACAACTGCTCTTGAAAGGAGAGAGGGCACCAAAAACGTTGGATTCAAATGCACTTTTAGGAGATAAAGTGAGGAGTGACAGCAATGTTTGTGTCACAGTTGCAAAGCTAACTGTGTGCTAAACATGATCAGCAGGAGCTTTTTCGCAAGGCTCTTCTGCTGTTTTAGCACAGTCTAAACATTGCTGCTCTACTCTCTCTGTTGCTGCTCAGCAGAGAGAGAGCACAGAGATGTTGGATTCAATTGGTCTTTCAGGCAGGAAAGGGAGGAGAGACAGCAATGGATGTTGCAGAGTTGCAAAGCTCGCTGTGCGCTGAAGATGATCTGTAGGAACATTTTGGCCTGGCTTTTCTGCTCTTTCAGCAGTGTCTAAACGTTCCTGCTCTACTTACTCTTGCTGCAGCTCACAGAGAGCGTGCACTGGAGAGGTTGTATTCAAACGGTCTTTTTGGAGAAAGAGTGAAGAGTGACAGCAATGTGTGTGTCACAGTTGCAAAGCTCACTGTGTGCTATAGATGACCAGCAGGAGGTTTTTCGCAAGGCTCTTCTGCTGTTTTAGCACAGTCTAAACATTGCTGCTCTACTCTCTCTGTTGCTGCTCAGCAGAGAGATGGCACAGAGATGTTGGATTCAACTGGTCTTTCAGGCAGGAAAGGGAGGAGTGACAGCAATGTGTGTTGCAGAGTTGCAAAGCTCGCTGTGCGCTGACGATGATGAGCAGGAAAATTTTGGCCTGGCTCTTCTGCTCTTTCAGCAGAGTCTAAGCGTTCCTGCGCAACTCACTCTGCTGCTGCTCAGAGAGAGCGGGCACTGGAAAGGTTGCATTCAAATGGACTTTTAGGAGATAAAGTGACCAGTGACAGTAATGTGTGTGTCACAGTTGCAAAGCTCACTGTGTGCTGAAGATGATCAGCAGGAACTTTGTGCATGTCTCTTCTGCTGTTTCAGCAGAGACCAAACGTAACTGCTATATTCTGCTGCTGCTGACAAAGAGCAAGCACAGGAGTTGTAGGATTCAATTGGACTTTCAGGTAGGAAAGTGAGGGGTGACAGCAATGTGTGTGACACAGTTTCAAAGCTCACTGTGCGCGGAAGGTGCCCAGCCTGAGTTTCCCTGCTGGCCCATCGGTTGTGGGATTAGAGGTCAAGTGCTTCGTGCTCCCCTGTCACAACTGCTCTTGAAAGGAGAGAGGGCACCAGAAACGTTGGATTCAAATGCACTTTTAGGAGATAAAGTGAGGAGTGACAGCAATGTGTGTGTCACAGTTGCAAAGCTAACTGTGTGCTAAACATGACCAGCAGGAGGTTTTTCGCAAGGCTCTTCTGCTGTTTTAGCACAGTCTAAACATTGCTGCTCTACTCTCTCTGTTGCTGCTCAGCAGAGAGCTGGCACAGAGATGTTGGATTCAACTGGTCTTTCAGGCAGGAAAGGGAGGAGTGACAGCAATGTGTGTTGCAGAGTTGCAAAGCTCGCTGTGCGCTGACGATGATCAGCAGGAACATTTTGGCCTGGCTCTTCTGCTCTTTCAGCAGAGTCTAAACGTTCCTGCTCTACTCACTCTGCTGCTGCTCAGAGAGAGCGGGCACTGGAAAGGTTGCATTCAAATGGACTTTTAGGAGATAAAGTGACCAGTGACAGCAATGTGTGTGACACAGTTTCAAAGCTCACTGTGCGCTGAAGGTGCCCAGCCTGAGTTTCCCTGCTGGCCCATCGGCTGTGGGATTAGAGGTCAAGTGCTTCGTGCTCCCCTGTCACAACTGCTCTTGAAAGGAGAGAGGGCACCAGAAACGTTGGATTCAAATGCACTTTTAGGAGATAAAGTGAGGAGTGACAGCAATGTGTGTGTCACAGTTGCAAAGCTAACTGTGTGCTAAACATGACCAGCAGGAGGTTTTTCGCAAGGCTCTTCTGCTGTTTTAGCACAGTCTAAACATTGCTGCTCTACTCTCTCTGTTGCTGCTCAGCAGAGAGAGAGCACAGAGATGTTGGATTCAATTGGTCTTTCAGGCAGGAAAGGGAGGAGAGACAGCAATGTATGTTGCAGAGTTGCAAAGCTCGCTGTGCGCTGAAGATGATCTGTAGGAACATTTTGGCCTGGCTTTTCTGCTCTTTCAGCAGTGTCTAAACGTTCCTGCTCTTCTTACTCTTGCTGCAGCTCACAGAGAGCGTGCACTGGAGAGGTTGTATTCAAACGGTCTTTTTGGAGAAAGAGTGAAGAGTGACAGCAATGTGTGTGTCACAGTTGCAAAGCTAACTGTGTGCTAAACATGACCAGCAGGAGGTTTTTCGCAAGGCTCTTCTGCTGTTTTAGCACAGTCTAAACATTGCTGCTCTACTCTCTCTGTTGCTGCTCAGCAGAGAGCTGGCACAGAGATGTTGGATTCAACTGGTCTTTCAGGCAGGAAAGGGAGGAGTGACAGCAATGTGTGTTGCAGAGTTGCAAAGCTCGCTGTGCGCTGACGATGATGAGCAGGAACATTTTGGCCTGGCTCTTCTGCTCTTTCAGCAGAGTCTAAGCGTTCCTGCTCAACTCACTCTGCTGCTGCTCAGAGAGAGCGGGCACTGGAAAGGTTGCATTCAAATGGACTTTTAGGAGATAAAGTGACCAGTGACAGTAATGTGTGTGTCACAGTTGCAAAGCTCACTGTGTGCTGAAGATGATCAGCAGGAACTTTGTGCATGTCTCTTCTGCTGTTTCAGCAGAGACCAAACGTAACTGCTATATTCTGCTGCTGCTGACAAAGAGCAAGCACAGGAGTTGTAGGATTCAATTGGACTTTCAGGTAGGAAAGTGAGGGGTGACAGCAATGTGTGTGACACAGTTTCAAAGCTCACTGTGCGCTGAAGATACCCAGCCTGAGTTTCCCTGCTGGCCCATCGGCTGTGGGATTAGAGGTCAAGTGCTTCGTGCTCCCCTGTCACAACTGCTCTTGAAAGGAGAGAGGGCACCAGAAACGTTGGATTCAAATGCACTTTTAGGAGATAAAGTGAGGAGTGACAGCAATGTTTGTGTCACAGTTGCAAAGCTAACTGTGTGCTATAGATGACCAGCAGGAGGTTTTTCGCAAGGCTCTTCTGCTGTTTTAGCACAGTCTAAACATTGCTGCTCTACTCTCTCTGTTGCTGCTCAGCAGAGAGCTGGCACAGAGATGTTGGATTCAACTGGTCTTTCAGGCAGGAAAGGGAGGAGTGACAGCAATGTGTGTTGCAGAGTTGCAAAGCTCGCTGTGCGCTGACGATGATCAGCAGGAACATTTTGGCCTGGCTCTTCTGCTCTTTCAGCAGAGTCTAAACGTTCCTGCTCTACTCACTCTGCTGCTGCTCAGAGAGAGCGGGCACTGGAAAGGTTGCATTCAAATGGACTTTCAGGAGATAAAGTGACCTGTGACAGTAATGTGTGTGTCACAGTTGCAAAGCTCACTGTGTGCTGAAGATGATCAGCAGGAACTTTGTGCATGTCTCTTCTGCTGTTTCAGCAGAGACCAAACGTAACTGCTATATTCTGCTGCTGCTGACAAAGAGCAAGCACAGGAGTTGTAGGATTCAATTGGACTTTCAGGTAGGAAAGTGAGGGGTGACAGCAATGTGTGTGACACAGTTTCAAAGCTCACTGTGCGCTGAAGGTGCCCAGCCGGAGTTTCCCTGCTGGCCCATCGGCTGTGGGATTAGAGGTCAAGCGCTTCGTGCTCCCCTGTCACAACTGCTCTTGAAAGGAGAGAGGGCACCAGAAACGTTGGATTCAAATGC
This sequence comes from Lathamus discolor, assembly GCF_037157495.1. Taxonomy (NCBI): domain Eukaryota; kingdom Metazoa; phylum Chordata; class Aves; order Psittaciformes; family Psittacidae; genus Lathamus; species Lathamus discolor. The sequence continues at coordinate 65,186,670 of NC_088889.1, read as the reverse complement.
ACCTTTAGGAGATAAAGTGAGGAGTGACAGCAATGTTTGTGTCACAGTTGCAAAGCTAACTGTGTGCTAAACATGATCAGCAGGAGCTTTTTCGCAAGGCTCTTCTGCTGTTTTAGCACAGTCGAAACATTGCTGCTCTACTCTCTCTGTTGCTGCTCAGCAGAGAGAGAGCACAGAGATGTTGGATTCAATTGGTCTTTCAGGCAGGAAAGGGAGGAGTGACAGCAATGTATGTTGCAGAGTTGCAAAGCTCGCTGTGCGCTGAAGATGATCTGTAGGAACATTTTGGCCTGGCTTTTCTGCTCTTTCAGCAGTGTCTAAATGTTCCTGCTCTACTTACTCTTGCTGCAGCTCACAGAGAGCGTGCACTGGAGAGGTTGTATTCAAACGGTCTTTTTGGAGAAAAAGTGAGGAGTGACAGCAATGTTTGTGTCACAGTTGCAAAGCTCACTGTGTGGTATAGATGACCAGCAGGAGCTTTTTCGCAAGGCTCTTCTGCTCTTTTAGCACAGTCTAAACATTGCTGCTCTACTCTCTCTGTTGCTGCTCAGCAGAGAGCTGGCACAGAGATGTTGGATTCAACTGGTCTTTCAGGCAGGAAAGGGAGGAGTGACAGCAATGTGTGTTGCAGAGTTGCAAAGCTCGCTGTGCGCTGACGATGATGAGCAGGAACATTTTGGCCTGGCTCTTCTGCTCTTTCAGCAGAGTCTAAACGTTCCTGCTCTACTCACTCTGCTGCTGCTCAGAGAGAGCGGGCCCTGGAAAGGTTGCATTCAAATGGACTTTTAGGAGATAAAGTGACCAGTGACAGTAATGTGTGTGTCACAGTTGCAAAGCTCACTGTGTGCTGAAGATGATCAGCAGGAACTTTGTGCATGTCTCTTCTGCTGTTTCAGCAGAGACCAAACGTAACTGCTATATTCTGCTGCTGCTGACAAAGAGCAAGCACAGGAGTTGTAGGATTCAATTGGACTTTCAGGTAGGAAAGTGAGGGGTGAAAGCAATGTGTGTGACACAGTTTCAAAGCTCACTGTGCGCTGAAGGTGCCCAGCCGGAGTTTCCCTGCTGGCCCATCGGCTGTGGGATTAGAGGTCAAGTGCTTCGTGCTCCCCTGTCACAACTGCTCTTGAAAGGAGAGAGGGCACCAGAAACGTTGGATTCAAATGCACTTTTAGGAGATAAAGTGAGGAGTGACAGCAATGTTTGTGTCACAGTTGCAAAGCTAACTGTGTGCTAAACATGACCAGCAGGAGGTTTTTCGCAAGGCTCTTCTGCTGTTTTAGCACAGTCTAAACATTGCTGCTCTACTCTCTCTGTTGCTGCTCAGCAGAGAGCTGGCACAGAGATGTTGGATTCAACTGGTCTTTCAGGTAGGAAAGTGAGGGGTGACAGCAATGTGTGTGACACAGTTTCAAAGCTCACTGTGCGCTGAAGGTGCCCAGCCTGAGTTTCCCTGCTGGCCCATCGGCTGTGGGATTAGAGGTCAAGTGCTTCATGCTCCCCTGTCACAACTGCTCTTGAAAGGAGAGAGGGCACCAGAAACGTTGGATTCAAATGCACTTTTAGGAGATAAAGTGAGGAGTGACAGCAATGTGTGTGTCACAGTTGCAAAGCTAACTGTGTGCTAAACATGACCAGCAGGAGGTTTTTCGCAAGTCTCTTCTGCTGTTTTAGCACAGTCTAAACATTGCTGCTCTACTCTCTCTGTTGCTGCTCAGCAGAGAGCTGGCACAGAGATGTTGGATTCAACTGGTCTTTCAGGCAGGAAAGGGAGGAGTGACAGCAATGTGTGTTGCAGAGTTGCAAAGCTCGCTGTGCGCTGACGATGATGAGCAGGAACATTTTGGCCTGGCTCTTCTGCTCTTTCAGCAGAGTCTAAACGTTCCTGCTCTACTCACTCTGCTGCTGCTCAGAGAGAGCGGGCCCTGGAAAGGTTGCATTCAAATGGACTTTTAGGAGATAAAGTGACCAGTGACAGTAATGTGTGTGTCACAGTTGCAAAGCTCACTGTGTGCTGAAGATGATCAGCAGGAACTTTGTGCATGTCTCTTCTGCTGTTTCAGCAGAGACCAAACGTAACTGCTATATTCTGCTGCTGCTGACAAAGAGCAAGCACAGGAGTTGTAGGATTCAATTGGACTTTCAGGTAGGAAAGTGAGGGGTGACAGCAATGTGTGTGACACAGTTTCAAAGCTCACTGTGCGCTGAAGGTGCCCAGCCGGAGTTTCCCTGCTGGCCCATCGGCTGTGGGATTAGAGGTCAAGTGCTTCGTGCTCCCCTGTCACAACTGCTCTTGAAAGGAGAGAGGGCACCAGAAACGTTGGATTCAAATGCACTTTTAGGAGATAAAGTGAGGAGTGACAGCAATGTTTGTGTCACAGTTGCAAAGCTAACTGTGTGCTAAACATGATCAGCAGGAGCTTTTTCGCAAGGCTCTTCTGCTGTTTTAGCACAGTCTAAACATTGCTGCTCTACTCTCTCTGTTGCTGCTCAGCAGAGAGAGAGCACAGAGATGTTGGATTCAATTGGTCTTTCAGGCAGGAAAGGGAGGAGAGACAGCAATGTATGTTGCAGAGTTGCAAAGCTCGCTGTGCGCTGAAGATGATCTGTAGGAACATTTTGGCCTGGCTTTTCTGCTCTTTCAGCAGTGTCTAAACGTTCCTGCTCTACTTACTCTTGCTGCAGCTCACAGAGAGCGTGCACTGGAGAGGTTGTATTCAAACGGTCTTTTTGGAGAAAGAGTGAAGAGTGACAGCAATGTGTGTGTCACAGTTGCAAAGCTCACTGTGTGCTATAGATGACCAGCAGGAGGTTTTTCGCAAGGCTCTTCTGCTGTTTTAGCACAGTCTAAACATTGCTGCTCTACTCTCTCTGTTGCTGCTCAGCAGAGAGATGGCACAGAGATGTTGGATTCAACTGGTCTTTCAGGCAGGAAAGGGAGGAGTGACAGCAATGTGTGTTGCAGAGTTGCAAAGCTCGCTGTGCGCTGACGATGATGAGCAGGAAAATTTTGGCCTGGCTCTTCTGCTCTTTCAGCAGAGTCTAAGCGTTCCTGCGCAACTCACTCTGCTGCTGCTCAGAGAGAGCGGGCGCTGGAAAGGTTGCATTCAAGTGGACTTTTAGGAGATAAAGTGACCAGTGACAGTAATGTGTGTGTCACAGTTGCAAAGCTCACTGTGTGCTGAAGATGATCAGCAGGAACTTTGTGCATGTCTCTTCTGCTGTTTCAGCAGAGACCAAACGTAACTGCTATATTCTGCTGCTGCTGACAAAGAGCAAGCACAGGAGTTGTAGGATTCAATTGGACTTTCAGGTAGGAAAGTGAGGGGTGACAGCAATGTGTGTGACACAGTTTCAAAGCTCACTGTGCGCGGAAGGTGCCCAGCCTGAGTTTCCCTGCTGGCCCATCGGTTGTGGGATTAGAGGTCAAGTGCTTCGTGCTCCCCTGTCACAACTGCTCTTGAAAGGAGAGAGGGCACCAGAAACGTTGGATTCAAATGCACTTTTAGGAGATAAAGTGAGGAGTGACAGCAATGTGTGTGTCACAGTTGCAAAGCTAACTGTGTGCTAAACATGACCAGCAGGAGGTTTTTCGCAAGGCTCTTCTGCTGTTTTAGCACAGTCTAAACATTGCTGCTCTACTCTCTCTGTTGCTGCTCAGCAGAGAGCTGGCACAGAGATGTTGGATTCAACTGGTCTTTCAGGCAGGAAAGGGAGGAGTGACAGCAATGTGTGTTGCAGAGTTGCAAAGCTCGCTGTGCGCTGACGATGATCAGCAGGAACATTTTGGCCTGGCTCTTCTGCTCTTTCAGCAGAGTCTAAACGTTCCTGCTCTACTCACTCTGCTGCTGCTCAGAGAGAGCGGGCACTAAAAAGGTTGCATTCAAATGGACTTTTAGGAGATAAAGTGACCAGTGACAGCAATGTGTGTGACACAGTTTCAAAGCTCACTGTGCGCTGAAGGTGCCCAGCCTGAGTTTCCCTGCTGGCCCATCGGCTGTGGGATTAGAGGTCAAGTGCTTCGTGCTCCCCTGTCACAACTGCTCTTGAAAGGAGAGAGGGCACCAGAAACGTTGGATTCAAATGCACTTTTAGGAGATAAAGTGAGGAGTGACAGCAATGTGTGTGTCACAGTTGCAAAGCTAACTGTGTGCTAAACATGACCAGCAGGAGGTTTTTCGCAAGGCTCTTCTGCTGTTTTAGCACAGTCTAAACATTGCTGCTCTACTCTCTCTGTTGCTGCTCAGCAGAGAGCTGGCACAGAGATGTTGGATTCAACTGGTCTTTCAGGCAGGAAAGGGAGGAGTGACAGCAATGTGTGTTGCAGAGTTGCAAAGCTCGCTGTGCGCTGACGATGATCAGCAGGAACTTTTTGGCCTGGCTCTTCTGCTCTTTCAGCAGAGTCTAAACGTTCCTGCTCTATTCACTCTGCTGCTGCTCAGAGAGAGCAGGCCCTGGAAAGGTTGCATTCAAATGGACTTTTAGGAGATAAAGTGACCAGTGACAGTAATGTGTGTGTCACAGTTGCAAAGCTCACTGTGTGCTGAAGATGATCAGCAGGAACTTTGTGCATGTCTCTTCTGCTGTTTCAGCAGAGACCAAACGTAACTGCTATATTCTGCTGCTGCTGACAAAGAGCAAGCACAGGAGTTGTAGGATTCAATTGGACTTTCAGGTAGGAAAGTGAGGGGTGAAAGCAATGTGTGTGACACAGTTTCAAAGCTCACTGTGCGCTGAAGGTGCCCAGCCGGAGTTTCCCTGCTGGCCCATCGGCTGTGGGATTAGAGGTCAAGCGCTTCGTGCTCCCCTGTCACAACCGCTCTTGAAAGGAGAGAGGGCCCCAGAAACGTTGGATTCAAATGCACTTTTAGGAGATAAAGTGAGGAGTGACAGCAATGTTTGTGTCACAGTTGCAAAGCTAACTGTGTGCTAAACATGATCAGCAGGAGCTTTTTCGCAAGGCTCTTCTGCTGTTTTAGCACAGTCTAAACATTGCTGCTCTACTCTCTCTGTTGCTGCTCAGCAGAGAGAGAGCACAGAGATGTTGGATTCAATTGGTCTTTCAGGCAGGAAAGGGAGGAGAGACAGCAATGTATGTTGCAGAGTTGCAAAGCTCGCTGTGCGCTGAAGATGATCTGTAGGAACATTTTGGCCTGGCTTTTCTGCTCTTTCAGCAGTGTCTAAACGTTCCTGCTCTACTTACTCTTGCTGCAGCTCACAGAGAGCGTGCACTGGAGAGGTTGTATTCAAACGGTCTTTTTGGAGAAAGAGTGAAGAGTGACAGCAATGTTTGTGTCACAGTTGCAAAGCTCACTGTGTGCTATAGATGACCAGCAGGAGGTTTTTCGCAAGGCTCTTCTGCTGTTTTAGCACAGTCTAAACATTGCTGCTCTACTCTCTCTGTTGCTGCTCAGCAGAGAGATGGCACAGAGATGTTGGATTCAACTGGTCTTTCAGGCAGGAAAGGGAGGAGTGACAGCAATGTGTGTTGCAGAGTTGCAAAGCTCGCTGTGCGCTGACGATGATGAGCAGGAAAATTTTGGCCTGGCTCTTCTGCTCTTTCAGCAGAGTCTAAGCGTTCCTGCGCAACTCACTCTGCTGCTGCTCAGAGAGAGCGGGCGCTGGAAAGGTTGCATTCAAGTGGACTTTTAGGAGATAAAGTGACCAGTGACAGTAATGTGTGTGTCACAGTTGCAAAGCTCACTGTGTGCTGAAGATGATCAGCAGGAACTTTGTGCATGTCTCTTCTGCTGTTTCAGCAGAGACCAAACGTAACTGCTATATTCTGCTGCTGCTGACAAAGAGCAAGCACAGGAGTTGTAGGATTCAATTGGACTTTCAGGTAGGAAAGTGAGGGGTGACAGCAATGTGTGTGACACAGTTTCAAAGCTCACTGTGCGCGGAAGGTGCCCAGCCTGAGTTTCCCTGCTGGCCCATCGGTTGTGGGATTAGAGGTCAAGTGCTTCGTGCTCCCCTGTCACAACTGCTCTTGAAAGGAGAGAGGGCACCAGAAACGTTGGATTCAAATGCACTTTTAGGAGATAAAGTGAGGAGTGACAGCAATGTGTGTGTCACAGTTGCAAAGCTAACTGTGTGCTAAACATGACCAGCAGGAGGTTTTTCGCAAGGCTCTTCTGCTGTTTTAGCACAGTCTAAACATTGCTGCTCTACTCTCTCTGTTGCTGCTCAGCAGAGAGCTGGCACAGAGATGTTGGATTCAACTGGTCTTTCAGGCAGGAAAGGGAGGAGTGACAGCAATGTGTGTTGCAGAGTTGCAAAGCTCGCTGTGCGCTGACGATGATCAGCAGGAACATTTTGGCCTGGCTCTTCTGCTCTTTCAGCAGAGTCTAAACGTTCCTGCTCTACTCACTCTGCTGCTGCTCAGAGAGAGCGGGCACTGGAAAGGTTGCATTCAAATGGACTTTTAGGAGATAAAGTGACCAGTGACAGCAATGTGTGTGACACAGTTTCAAAGCTCACTGTGCGCTGAAGGTGCCCAGCCTGAGTTTCCCTGCTGGCCCATCGGCTGTGGGATTAGAGGTCAAGTGCTTCGTGCTCCCCTGTCACAACTGCTCTTGAAAGGAGAGAGGGCACCAGAAACGTTGGATTCAAATGCACTTTTAGGAGATAAAGTGAGGAGTGACAGCAATGTGTGTGTCACAGTTGCAAAGCTATCTGTGTGCTAAACATGACCAGCAGGAGGTTTTTCGCAAGGCTCTTCTGCTGTTTTAGCACAGTCTAAACATTGCTGCTCTACTCTCTCTGTTGCTGCTCAGCAGAGAGCTGGCACAGAGATGTTGGATTCAACTGGTCTTTCAGGCAGGAAAGGGAGGAGTGACAGCAATGTGTGTTGCAGAGTTGCAAAGCTCGCTGTGCGCTGACGATGATCAGCAGGAACATTTTGGCCTGGCTCTTCTGCTCTTTCAGCAGAGTCTAAACGTTCCTGCTCTATTCACTCTGCTGCTGCTCAGAGAGAGCAGGCCCTGGAAAGGTTGCATTCAAATGGACTTTTAGGAGATAAAGTGACCAGTGACAGTAATGTGTGTGTCACAGTTGCAAAGCTCACTGTGTGCTGAAGATGATCAGCAGGAACTTTGTGCATGTCTCTTCTGCTGTTTCAGCAGAGACCAAACGTAACTGCTATATTCTGCTGCTGCTGACAAAGAGCAAGCACAGGAGTTGTAGGATTCAATTGGACTTTCAGGTAGGAAAGTGAGGGGTGAAAGCAATGTGTGTGACACAGTTTCAAAGCTCACTGTGCGCTGAAGGTGCCCAGCCGGAGTTTCCCTGCTGGCCCATCGGCTGTGGGATTAGAGGTCAAGCGCTTCGTGCTCCCCTGTCACAACCGCTCTTGAAAGGAGAGAGGGCCCCAGAAACGTTGGATTCAAATGCACTTTTAGGAGATAAAGTGAGGAGTGACAGCAATGTTTGTGTCACAGTTGCAAAGCTAACTGTGTGCTAAACATGATCAGCAGGAGCTTTTTCGCAAGGCTCTTCTGCTGTTTTAGCACAGTCTAAACATTGCTGCTCTACTCTCTCTGTTGCTGCTCAGCAGAGAGAGAGCACAGAGATGTTGGATTCAATTGGTCTTTCAGGCAGGAAAGGGAGGAGAGACAGCAATGTATGTTGCAGAGTTGCAAAGCTCGCTGTGCGCTGAAGATGATCTGTAGGAACATTTTGGCCTGGCTTTTCTGCTCTTTCAGCAGTGTCTAAACGTTCCTGCTCTACTTACTCTTGCTGCAGCTCACAGAGAGCGTGCACTGGAGAGGTTGTATTCAAACGGTCTTTTTGGAGAAAGAGTGAAGAGTGACAGCAATGTTTGTGTCACAGTTGCAAAGCTCACTGTGTGCTATAGATGACCATCAGGAGGTTTTTCGCAAGGCTCTTCTGCTGTTTTAGCACAGTCTAAACATTGCTGCTCTACTCTCTCTGTTGCTGCTCAGCAGAGAGCTGGCACAGAGATGTTGGATTCAACTGGTCTTTCAGGCAGGAAAGGGAGGAGTGACAGCAATGTGTGTTGCAGAGTTGCAAAGCTCGCTGTGCGCTGACGATGATGAGCAGGAACATTTTGGCCTGGCTCTTCTGCTCTTTCAGCAGAGTCTAAACGTTCCTGCTCTACTCACTCTGCTGCTGCTCAGAGAGAGCGGGCACTGGAAAGGTTGCATTCAAATGGACTTTTAGGAGATAAAGTGACCAGTGACAGTAATGTGTGTGTCACAGTTGCAAAGCTCACTGTGTGCTGAAGATGATCAGCAGGAACTTTGTGCATGTCTCTTCTGCTGTTTCAGCAGAGACCAAACGTAACTGCTATATTCTGCTGCTGCTGACAAAGAGCAAGCACAGGAGTTGTAGGATTCAATTGGACTTTCAGGTAGGAAAGTGAGGGGTGACAGCAATGTGTGTGACACAGTTTCAAAGCTCACTGTGCGCTGAAGATGCCCAGCCGGAGTTTCCCTGCTAGCCCATCGGCTGTGGGATTAGAGGTCAAGCGCTTCGTGCTCCCCTGTCACAACTGCTCTTGAAAGGAGAGAGGGCACCAGAAACGTTGGATTCAAATGCACATTTAGGAGATAAAGTGAGGAGTGACAGCAATGTTTGTGTCACAGTTGCAAAGCTAACTGTGTGCTAAACATGATCAGCAGGAGCTTTTTCGCAAGGCTCTTCTGCTGTTTTAGCACAGTCGAAACATTGCTGCTCTACTCTCTCTGTTGCTGCTCAGCAGAGAGAGAGCACAGAGATGTTGGATTCAATTGGTCTTTCCGGCAGGAAAGGGAGGAGAGACAGCAATGTATGTTGCAGAGTTGCAAAGCTCGCTGTGCGCTGAAGATGATCTGTAGGAACATTTTGTCCTGGCTTTTCTGCTCTTTCAGCAGTGTCTAAACGTTCCTGCTCTACTTACTCTTGCTGCAGCTCACAGAGAGCGTGCACTGGAGAGGTTGTATTTAAACGGTCTTTTTGGAGAAAGAGTGAAGAGTGACAGCAATGTTTGTGTCACAGTTGCAAAGCTCACTGTGTGCTATAGATGACCAGCAGGAGGTTTTTCGCAAGGCTCTTCTGCTGTTTTAGCACAGTCTAAACATTGCTGCTCTACTCTCTCTGTTGCTGCTCAGCAGAGAGCTGGCACAGAGATGTTGGATTCAACTGGTCTTTCAGGCAGGAAAGGGAGGAGTGACAGCAATGTGTGTTGCAGAGTTGCAAAGCTCGCTGTGCGCTGACGATGATCAGCAGGAACATTTTGGCCTGGCTCTTCTGCTCTTTCAGCAGAGTCTAAACGTTCCTGCTCTACTCACTCTGCTGCTGCTCAGAGAGAGCGGGCACTGGAAAGGTTGCATTCAAATGGACTTTTAGGAGATAAAGTGACCAGTGACAGTAATGTGTGTGTCACAGTTGCAAAGCTCACTGTGTGCTGAAGATGATCAGCAGGAACTTTGTGCATGTCTCTTCTGCTGTTTCAGCAGAGACCAAACGTAACTGCTATATTCTGCTGCTGCTGACAAAGAGCAAGCACAGGAGTTGTAGGATTCAATTGGACTTTCAGGTAGGAAAGTGAGGGGTGACAGCAATGTGTGTGACACAGTTTCAAAGCTCACTGTGCGCTGAAGATGCCCAGCCGGAGTTTCCCTGCTAGCCCATCGGCTGTGGGATTAGAGGTCAAGCGCTTCGTGCTCCCCTGTCACAACTGCTCTTGAAAGGAGAGAGGGCACCAGAAACGTTGGATTCAAATGCACATTTAGGAGATAAAGTGAGGAGTGACAGCAATGTTTGTGTCACAGTTGCAAAGCTAACTGTGTGCTAAACATGATCAGCAGGAGCTTTTTCGCAAGGCTCTTCTGCTGTTTTAGCACAGTCGAAACATTGCTGCTCTACTCTCTCTGTTGCTGCTCAGCAGAGAGAGAGCACAGAGATGTTGGATTCAATTGGTCTTTCCGGCAGGAAAGGGAGGAGAGACAGCAATGTATGTTGCAGAGTTGCAAAGCTCGCTGTGCGCTGAAGATGATCTGTAGGAACATTTTGTCCTGGCTTTTCTGCTCTTTCAGCAGTGTCTAAACGTTCCTGCTCTACTTACTCTTGCTGCAGCTCACAGAGAGCGTGCACTGGAGAGGTTGTATTTAAACGGTCTTTTTGGAGAAAGAGTGAAGAGTGACAGCAATGTTTGTGTCACAGTTGCAAAGCTCACTGTGTGCTATAGATGACCAGCAGGAGGTTTTTCGCAAGGCTCTTCTGCTGTTTTAGCACAGTCTAAACATTGCTGCTCTACTCTCTCTGTTGCTGCTCAGCAGAGAGCTGGCACAGAGATGTTGGATTCAACTGGTCTTTCAGGCAGGAAAGGGAGGAGTGACAGCAATGTGTGTTGCAGAGTTGCAAAGCTCGCTGTGCGCTGACGATGATCAGCAGGAACATTTTGGCCTGGCTCTTCTGCTCTTTCAGCAGAGTCTAAACGTTCCTGCTCTACTCACTGTGCTGCTGCTCAGAGAGAGCGGGCACTGGAAAGGTTGCATTCAAATGGGCAGCCGGAGTTTCCCTGCTGGCCCATCGGCTGTGGGATTAGAGGTCAAGCGCTTCGTGTTCCCCTGTCACAACTGCTCTTGAAAGGAGAGAGGGCACCAGAAACGTTGGATTCAAATGCACTTTTAGGAGATAAAGTGACCAGTGACAGCAATGTTTGTGTCACAGTGGCAAAGCTGTGTGCTAAACATGATCAGCAGGAGCGTTTTTGGCAAGGCTCTTCTGCTGTTTTAGCACAGACTAAACATTGAAAGTCCAATTGAATCCTACAACTCCTGTGCTTGCTCTTTGTCAGCAGCAGCAGAATATAGCAGTTACGTTTGGTCTCTGCTGAAACAGCAGAAGAGACATGCACAAAGTTCCTGCTGATCATCTTCAGCACACAGTGAGCTTTGCAACTGTGACACACACATTACTGTCACTGGTCACTTTATCTCCTAGAAGTCCATTTGAATGCAACCTTTCCAGTGCCCGCTCTCTCTGAGCAGCAGCAGAGTGAGTAGAGCAGGAACGTTTAGACTCTGCTGAAAGAGCAGAAGAGCCAGGCCAAAATGTTCCTGCTCATCATCGTCATCGCACAGCGAGCTTTGCAACTCTGCAACACACATTGCTGTCACTCCTCCCTTCATCTCCTAATAGTCCGTTTGAATCCATAGTCTCTCGCGCCCTCTCTCGCTTGAACAGCAGCAGTGACACGTGAACACGAGCTCTTGGCCTCTGCTCCCACAGCCGAAGAGCCAGGAGTGAAAGCTCCGGCTATGCATCTTCAGCACGCAGTCAGCTTTGCAACTGTGACACATATATTGCTGTCGCTCCTCACGTTCCTACCTCAAAGTCCAATTGAATCCAAAATCTCTGTGCCCTTTCTCTGCTGTGCAGCAGCAGAGAGGGTAGAGCAGGAACGTTTAGACCCTACTCAAAGAATAGAAGAGCCAGGACAAAATGTTCCTGCAGATCATCTTCAGCGCACAGCGAGCTTTGCAACTCTGCAGCACACATTGCTGTCACTCCTCCCTTTCCTGCCTGAAAGACCAATTGAATCCAACATCTCTGTGCCAGCTCTCTGCTGAGCAGCAACAGAGAGAGTAGAGCAGCAATGTTTAGACTGTGCTAAAACAGCAGAAGAGCCTTGCGAAAAACCTCCTGCTGGTCATCTATAGCACACAGTGAGCTTTGCAACTGTGACACAAACATTGCTGTCACTCTTCACTCTTTCTCCAAAAAGACCGTTTGAATACAACCTCTCCAGTGCACGCTCTCTGTGAGCTGCAGCAAGAGTAAGTAGAGCAGGAACGTTTAGACACTGCTGAAAGAGCAGAAAAGCCAGGCCAAAATGTTCCTACAGATCATCTTCAGCGCACAGCGAGCTTTGCAACTCTGCAACGTCCATTGCTGTCTCTCCTCCCTTTCCTGCCTGAAAGACCAATTGAATCCAACATCTCTGTGCTCTCTCTCTGCTGAGCAGCAACAGAGAGAGTAGAGCAGCAATGTTTAGACTGTGCTAAAACAGCAGAAGAGCCTTGCGGAAAAGCTCCTGCTGATCATGTTTAGCACACAGTTAGCTTTGCAACTGTGACACAAACATTGCTGTCGCTGGTCACTTTATCTCCTAAAAGTGCATTTGAATCCAACGTTTCTGGTGCCCTCTCTCCTTTCAAGAGCAGTTGTGACAGGGGAGCACGAAGCGCTTGACCTCTAATCCCACAGCCGATGGGCCAGCAGGGAAACTCCGGCTGGGCACCTTCAGCGCACAGTGAGCTTTGAAACTGTGTCACACACATTGCTGTCACCCCTCACTTTCCTACCTGAAAGTCCAATTGAATCCTACAACTCCTGTGCTTGCTCTTTGTCAGCAGCAGCAGAATATAGCAGTTACGTTTGGTCTCTGCTGAAACAGCAGAAGAGACATGCACAAAGTTCCTGCTGATCATCTTCAGCACACAGTGAGCTTTGCAACTGTGACACACACATTACTGTCACTGGTCACTTTATCTCCTAAAAGTCCATTTGAATGCAACCTTTCCAGTGCCCGCTCTCTCTGAGCAGCAGCAGAGTGAGTAGAGCAGGAACGTTTAGACTCTGCTGAAAGAGCAGAAGAGCCAGGCCAAAATGTTCCTGCTGATCATCGTCAGCGCACAGCGAGCTTTGCAACTCTGCAACACACATTGCTGTCACTCCTCCCTTCATCTCCTAATAGTCCGTTTGAATCCATAGTCTCTCGCGCCCTCTCTCGTTTGAACAGCAGCAGTGACACGTGAACACGAGCTCTTGGCCTCTGCTCCCACAGCCGAAGAGCCAGGAGTGAAAGCTCCGGCTATGCATCTTCAGCACGCAGTCAGCTTTGCAACTGTGACACATATATTGCTGTCGCTCCTCACGTTCCTACCTCAAAGTCCAATTGAATCCAAAATCTCTGTGCCCTTTCTCTGCTGTGCAGCAGCAGAGAGGGTAGAGCAGGAATGTTTAGACCCTACTCAAAGAATAGAAGAGCCAGGACAAAATGTTCCTGCAGATCATCTTCAGCGCACAGCGAGCTTTGCAACTCTGCAGCACACATTGCTGTCACTCCTCCCTTTCCTGCCTGAAAGACCAATTGAATCCAACATCTCTGTGCTCTCTCTCTGCTGAGCAGCAACAGAGAGAGTAGAGCAGCAATGTTTAGACTGTGCTAAAACAGCAGAAGAGCCTTGCGAAAAAGCTCCTGCTGATCATGTTTAGCACACAGTTAGCTTTGCAACTGTGACACAAACATTGCTGTCACTCCTCACTTTATCTCCTAAAAGTGCATTTGAATCCAACGTTTCTGGTGCCCTCTCTCCTTTCAAGAGCAGTTGTGACAGGGGAGCACGAAGCGCTTGACCTCTAATCCCACAGCCGATGGGCCAGCAGGGAAACTCCGGCTGGGTATCTTCAGCGCACAGTGAGCTTTGAAACTGTGTCACACACATTGCTGTCACCCCTCACTTTCCTACCTGAAAGTCCAATTGAATCCTACAACTCCTGTGCTTGCTCTTTGTCAGCAGCAGCAGAATATAGCAGTTACGTTTGGTCTCTGCTGAAACAGCAGAAGAGACATGCACAAAGTTCCTGCTGATCATCTTCAGCACACAGTGAGCTTTGCAACTGTGACACACACATTACTGTCACTGGTCACTTTATCTCCTAAAAGTCCATTTGAATGCAACCTTTCCAGTGCCCGCTCTCTCTGAGCAGCAGCAGAGTGAGTAGAGCAGGAACGTTTAGACTCTGCTGAAAGAGCAGAAGAGCCAGGCCAAAATGTTCCTGCTCATCATCGTCATCGCACAGCGAGCTTTGCAACTCTGCAACACACATTGCTGTCACTCCTCCCTTCATCTCCTAATAGTCCGTTTGAATCCATAGTCTCTCGCGCCCTCTCTCGCTTGAACAGCAGCAGTGACACGTGAACACGAGCTCTTGGCCTCTGCTCCCACAGCCGAAGAGCCAGGAGTGAAAGCTCCGGCTATGCATCTTCAGCACGCAGTCAGCTTTGCAACTGTGACACATATATTGCTGTCGCTCCTCACGTTCCTACCTCAAAGTCCAATTGAATCCAAAATCTCTGTGCCCTTTCTCTGCTGTGCAGCAGCAGAGAGGGTAGAGCAGGAACGTTTAGACCCTACTCAAAGAATAGAAGAGCCAGGACAAAATGTTCCTGCAGATCATCTTCAGCGCACAGCGAGCTTTGCAACTCTGCAGCACACATTGCTGTCACTCCTCCCTTTCCTGCCTGAAAGACCAATTGAATCCAACATCTCTGTGCCAGCTCTCTGCTGAGCAGCAACAGAGAGAGTAGAGCAGCAATGTTTAGACTGTGCTAAAACAGCAGAAGAGCCTTGCGAAAAACCTCCTGCTGGTCATCTATAGCACACAGTGAGCTTTGCAACTGTGACACACACATTGCTGTCACTCTTCACTCTTTCTCCGAAAAGACCGTTTGAATACAACCTCTCCAGTGCACGCTCTCTGTGAGCTGCAGCAAGAGTAAGTAGAGCAGGAACGTTTAGACACTGCTGAAAGAGCAGAAGAGCCAGGCCAAAATGTTCCTACAGATCATCTTCAGCGCACAGCGAGCTTTGCAACTCTGCAACATCCATTGCTGTCTCTCCTCCCTTTCCTGCCTGAAAGACCAATTGAATCCAACATCTCTGTGCTCTCTCTCTGCTGAGCAGCAACAGAGAGAGTAGAGCAGCAATGTTTAGACTGTGCTAAAACAGCAGAAGAGCCTTGCGGAAAAGCTCCTGCTGATCATGTTTAGCACACAGTTAGCTTTGCAACTGTGACACAAACATTGCTGTCACTGGTCACTTTATCTCCTAAAAGTGCATTTGAATCCAACGTTTCTGGTGCCCTCTCTCCTTTCAAGAGCAGTTGTGACAGGGGAGCACGAAGCGCTTGACCTCTAATCCCACAGCCGATGGGCCAGCAGGGAAACTCCGGCTGGGTATCTTCAGCGCACAGTGAGCTTTGAAACTGTGTCACACACATTGCTGTCACCCCTCACTTTCCTACCTGAAAGTCCAATTGAATCCTACAACTCCTGTGCTTGCTCTTTGTCAGCAGCAGCAGAATATAGCAGTTACGTTTGGTCTCTGCTGAAACAGCAGAAGAGACATGCACAAAGTTCCTGCTGATCATCTTCAGCACACAGTGAGCTTTGCAACTGTGACACACACATTACTGTCACTGGTCACTTTATCTCCTAAAAGTCCATTTGAATGCAACCTATCCAGTGCCCGCTCTCTCTGAGCAGCAGCAGAGTGAGTAGAGCAGGAACGTTTAGACTCTGCTGAAAGAGCAGAAGAGCCAGGCCAAAATGTTCCTGCTGATCATCGTCAGCGCACAGCGAGCTTTGCAACTCTGCAACACACATTGCTGTCACTCCTCCCTTCATCTCCTAATAGTCCGTTTGAATCCATAGTCTCTCGCGCCCTCTCTCGTTTGAACAGCAGCAGTGACACGTGAACACGAGCTCTTGGCCTCTGCTCCCACAGCCGAAGAGCCAGGAGTGAAAGCTCCGGCTATGCATCTTCAGCACGCAGTCAGCTTTGCAACTGTGACACATATATTGCTGTCGCTCCTCACGTTCCTACCTCAAAGTCCAATTGAATCCAAAATCTCTGTGCCCTTTCTCTGCTGTGCAGCAGCAGAGAGGGTAGAGCAGGAATGTTTAGGCCCTACTCAAAGAATAGAAGAGCCAGGACAAAATGTTCCTGCAGATCATCTTCAGCGCACAGCGAGCTTTGCAACTCTGCAGCACACATTGCTGTCACTCCTCCCTTTCCTGCCTGAAAGACCAATTGAATCCAACATCTCTGTGCCAGCTCTCTGCTGAGCAGCAACAGAGAGAGTAGAGCAGCAATGTTTAGACTGTGCTAAAACAGCAGAAGAGCCTTGCGAAAAACCTCCTGCTGGTCATCTATAGCACACAGTGAGCTTTGCAACTGTGACACAAACATTGCTGTCACTCTTCACTCTTTCTCCGAAAAGACCGTTTGAATACAACCTCTCCAGTGCACGCTCTCTGTGAGCTGCAGCAAGAGTAAGTAGAGCAGGAACGTTTAGACACTGCTGAAAGAGCAGAAAAGCCAGGCCAAAATGTTCCTACAGATCATCTTCAGCGCACAGCGAGCTTTGCAACTCTGCAACATCCATTGCTGTCTCTCCTCCCTTTCCTGCCTGAAAGACCAATTGAATCCAACATCTCTGTGCTCTCTCTCTGCTGAGCAGCAACAGAGAGAGTAGAGCAGCAATGTTTAGACTGTGCTAAAACAGCAGAAGAGCCTTGCGGAAAAGCTCCTGCTGATCATGTTTAGCACACAGTTAGCTTTGCAACTGTGACACAAACATTGCTGTCACTGGTCACTTTATCTCCTAAAAGTGCATTTGAATCCAACGTTTCTGGTGCCCTCTCTCCTTTCAAGAGCAGTTGTGACAGGGGAGCACGAAGCGCTTGACCTCTAATCCCACAGCCGATGGGCCAGCAGGGAAACTCCGGCTGGGTATCTTCAGCGCACAGTGAGCTTTGAAACTGTGTCACACACATTGCTGTCACCCCTCACTTTCCTACCTGAAAGTCCAATTGAATCCTACAACTCCTGTGCTTGCTCTTTGTCAGCAGCAGCAGAATATAGCAGTTACGTTTGGTCTCTGCTGAAACAGCAGAAGAGACATGCACAAAGTTCCTGCTGATCATCTTCAGCACACAGTGAGCTTTGCAACTGTGACACACACATTACTGTCACTGGTCACTTTATCTCCTAAAAGTCCATTTGAATGCAACCTATCCAGTGCCCGCTCTCTCTGAGCAGCAGCAGAGTGAGTAGAGCAGGAACGTTTAGACTCTGCTGAAAGAGCAGAAGAGCCAGGCCAAAATGTTCCTGCTGATCATCGTCAGCGCACAGCGAGCTTTGCAACTCTGCAACACACATTGCTGTCACTCCTCCCTTCATCTCCTAATAGTCCGTTTGAATCCATAGTCTCTCGCGCCCTCTCTCGTTTGAACAGCAGCAGTGACACGTGAACACGAGCTCTTGGCCTCTGCTCCCACAGCCGAAGAGCCAGGAGTGAAAGCTCCGGCTATGCATCTTCAGCACGCAGTCAGCTTTGCAACTGTGACACATATATTGCTGTCGCTCCTCACGTTCCTACCTCAAAGTCCAATTGAATCCAAAATCTCTGTGCCCTTTCTCTGCTGTGCAGCAGCAGAGAGGGTAGAGCAGGAATGTTTAGGCCCTACTCAAAGAATAGAAGAGCCAGGACAAAATGTTCCTGCAGATCATCTTCAGCGCACAGCGAGCTTTGCAACTCTGCAGCACACATTGCTGTCACTCCTCCCTTTCCTGCCTGAAAGACCAATTGAATCCAACATCTCTGTGCCAGCTCTCTGCTGAGCAGCAACAGAGAGAGTAGAGCAGCAATGTTTAGACTGTGCTAAAACAGCAGAAGAGCCTTGCGAAAAACCTCCTGCTGGTCATCTATAGCACACAGTGAGCTTTGCAACTGTGACACAAACATTGCTGTCACTCTTCACTCTTTCTCCGAAAAGACCGTTTGAATACAACCTCTCCAGTGCACGCTCTCTGTGAGCTGCAGCAAGAGTAAGTAGAGCAGGAACGTTTAGACACTGCTGAAAGAGCAGAAAAGCCAGGCCAAAATGTTCCTACAGATCATCTTCAGCGCACAGCGAGCTTTGCAACTCTGCAACATCCATTGCTGTCTCTCCTCCCTTTCCTGCCTGAAAGACCAATTGAATCCAACATCTCTGTGCTCTCTCTCTGCTGAGCAGCAACAGAGAGAGTAGAGCAGCAATGTTTAGACTGTGCTAAAACAGCAGAAGAGCCTTGCGGAAAAGCTCCTGCTGATCATGTTTAGCACACAGTTAGCTTTGCAACTGTGACACAAACATTGCTGTCACTGGTCACTTTATCTCCTAAAAGTGCATTTGAATCCAACGTTTCTGGTGCCCTCTCTCCTTTCAAGAGCAGTTGTGACAGGGGAGCACGAAGCGCTTGACCTCTAATCCCACAGCCGATGGGCCAGCAGGGAAACTCCGGCTGGGTATCTTCAGCGCACAGTGAGCTTTGAAACTGTGTCACACACATTGCTGTCACCCCTCACTTTCCTACCTGAAAGTCCAATTGAATCCTACAACTCCTGTGCTTGCTCTTTGTCAGCAGCAGCAGAATATAGCAGTTACGTTTGGTCTCTGCTGAAACAGCAGAAGAGACATGCACAAAGTTCCTGCTGATCATCTTCAGCACACAGTGAGCTTTGCAACTGTGACACACACATTACTGTCACTGGTCACTTTATCTCCTAAAAGTCCATTTGAATGCAACCTATCCAGTGCCCGCTCTCTCTGAGCAGCAGCAGAGTGAGTAGAGCAGGAACGTTTAGACTCTGCTGAAAGAGCAGAAGAGCCAGGCCAAAATGTTCCTGCTGATCATCGTCAGCGCACAGCGAGCTTTGCAACTCTGCAACACACATTGCTGTCACTCCTCCCTTCATCTCCTAATAGTCCGTTTGAATCCATAGTCTCTCGCGCCCTCTCTCGTTTGAACAGCAGCAGTGACACGTGAACACGAGCTCTTGGCCTCTGCTCCCACAGCCGAAGAGCCAGGAGTGAAAGCTCCGGCTATGCATCTTCAGCACGCAGTCAGCTTTGCAACTGTGACACATATATTGCTGTCGCTCCTCACGTTCCTACCTCAAAGTCCAATTGAATCCAAAATCTCTGTGCCCTTTCTCTGCTGTGCAGCAGCAGAGAGGGTAGAGCAGGAACGTTTAGACCCTACTCAAAGAATAGAAGAGCCAGGACAAAATGTTCCTGCAGATCATCTTCAGCGCACAGCGAGCTTTGCAACTCTGCAGCACACATTGCTGTCACTCCTCCCTTTCCTGCCTGAAAGACCAATTGAATCCAACATCTCTGTGCCAGCTCTCTGCTGAGCAGCAACAGAGAGAGTAGAGCAGCAATGTTTAGACTGTGCTAAAACAGCAGAAGAGCCTTGCGAAAAACCTCCTGCTGGTCATCTATAGCACACAGTGAGCTTTGCAACTGTGACACAAACATTGCTGTCACTCTTCACTCTTTCTCCAAAAAGACCGTTTGAATACAACCTCTCCAGTGCACGCTCTCTGTGAGCTGCAGCAAGAGTAAGTAGAGCAGGAACGTTTAGACACTGCTGAAAGAGCAGAAAAGCCAGGCCAAAATGTTCCTACAGATCATCTTCAGCGCACAGCGAGCTTTGCAACTCTGCAACATCCATTGCTGTCTCTCCTCCCTTTCCTGCCTGAAAGACCAATTGAATCCAACATCTCTGTGCTCTCTCTCTGCTGAGCAGCAACAGAGAGAGTAGAGCAGCAATGTTTAGACTGTGCTAAAACAGCAGAAGAGCCTTGCGGAAAAGCTCCTGCTGATCATGTTTAGCACAGAGTTAGCTTTGCAACTGTGACACAAACATTGCTGTCGCTGGTCACTTTATCTCCTAAAAGTGCATTTGAATCCAACGTTTCTGGTGCCCTCTCTCCTTTCAAGAGCAGTTGTGACAGGGGAGCACGAAGCGCTTGACCTCTAATCCCACAGCCGATGGGCCAGCAGGGAAACTCCGGCTGGGTATCTTCAGCGCACAGTGAGCTTTGAAACTGTGTCACACACATTGCTGTCACCCCTCACTTTCCTACCTGAAAGTCCAATTGAATCCTACAACTCCTGTGCTTGCTCTTTGTCAGCAGCAGCAGAATATAGCAGTTACGTTTGGTCTCTGCTGAAACAGCAGAAGAGACATGCACAAAGTTCCTGCTGATCATCTTCAGCACACAGTGAGCTTTGCAACTGTGACACACACATTACTGTCACTGGTCACTTTATCTCCTAAAAGTCCATTTGAATGCAACCTTTCCAGTGCCCGCTCTCTCTGAGCAGCAGCAGAGTGAGTAGAGCAGGAACGTTTAGACTCTGCTGAAAGAGCAGAAGAGCCAGGCCAAAATGTTCCTGCTCATCATCGTCAGCGCACAGCGAGCTTTGCAACTCTGCAACACACATTGCTGTCACTCCTCCCTTCATCTCCTAATAGTCCGTTTGAATCCATAGTCTCTCGCGCCCTCTCTCGTTTGAACAGCAGCAGTGACACGTGAACACGAGCTCTTGGCCTCTGCTCCCACAGCCGAAGAGCCAGGAGTGAAAGCTCCGGCTATGCATCTTCAGCACGCAGTCAGCTTTGCAACTGTGACACATATATTGCTGTCGCTCCTCACGTTCCTACCTCAAAGTCCAATTGAATCCAAAATCTCTGTGCCCTTTCTCTGCTGTGCAGCAGCAGAGAGGGTAGAGCAGGAATGTTTAGGCCCTACTCAAAGAATAGAAGAGCCAGGACAAAATGTTCCTGCAGATCATCTTCAGCGCACAGCGAGCTTTGCAACTCTGCAGCACACATTGCTGTCACTCCTCCCTTTCCTGCCTGAAAGACCAATTGAATCCAACATCTCTGTGCCAGCTCTCTGCTGAGCAGCAACAGAGAGAGTAGAGCAGCAATGTTTAGACTGTGCTAAAACAGCAGAAGAGCCTTGCGAAAAACCTCCTGCTGGTCATCTATAGCACACAGTGAGCTTTGCAACTGTGACACAAACATTGCTGTCACTCTTCACTCTTTCTCCGAAAAGACCGTTTGAATACAACCTCTCCAGTGCACGCTCTCTGTGAGCTGCAGCAAGAGTAAGTAGAGCAGGAACGTTTAGACACTGCTGAAAGAGCAGAAAAGCCAGGCCAAAATGTTCCTACAGATCATCTTCAGCGCACAGCGAGCTTTGCAACTCTGCAACATCCATTGCTGTCTCTCCTCCCTTTCCTGCCTGAAAGACCAATTGAATCCAACATCTCTGTGCTCTCTCTCTGCTGAGCAGCAACAGAGAGAGTAGAGCAGCAATGTTTAGACTGTGCTAAAACAGCAGAAGAGCCTTGCGGAAAAGCTCCTGCTGATCATGTTTAGCACACAGTTAGCTTTGCAACTGTGACACAAACATTGCTGTCACTGGTCACTTTATCTCCTAAAAGTGCATTTGAATCCAACGTTTCTGGTGCCCTCTCTCCTTTCAAGAGCAGTTGTGACAGGGGAGCACGAAGCGCTTGACCTCTAATCCCACAGCCGATGGGCCAGCAGGGAAACTCCGGCTGGGTATCTTCAGCGCACAGTGAGCTTTGAAACTGTGTCACACACATTGCTGTCACCCCTCACTTTCCTACCTGAAAGTCCAATTGAATCCTACAACTCCTGTGCTTGCTCTTTGTCAGCAGCAGCAGAATATAGCAGTTACGTTTGGTCTCTGCTGAAACAGCAGAAGAGACATGCACAAAGTTCCTGCTGATCATCTTCAGCACACAGTGAGCTTTGCAACTGTGACACACACATTACTGTCACTGGTCACTTTATCTCCTAAAAGTCCATTTGAATGCAACCTATCCAGTGCCCGCTCTCTCTGAGCAGCAGCAGAGTGAGTAGAGCAGGAACGTTTAGACTCTGCTGAAAGAGCAGAAGAGCCAGGCCAAAATGTTCCTGCTGATCATCGTCAGCGCACAGCGAGCTTTGCAACTCTGCAACACACATTGCTGTCACTCCTCCCTTCATCTCCTAATAGTCCGTTTGAATCCATAGTCTCTCGCGCCCTCTCTCGTTTGAACAGCAGCAGTGACACGTGAACACGAGCTCTTGGCCTCTGCTCCCACAGCCGAAGAGCCAGGAGTGAAAGCTCCGGCTATGCATCTTCAGCACGCAGTCAGCTTTGCAACTGTGACACATATATTGCTGTCGCTCCTCACGTTCCTACCTCAAAGTCCAATTGAATCCAAAATCTCTGTGCCCTTTCTCTGCTGTGCAGCAGCAGAGAGGGTAGAGCAGGAACGTTTAGACCCTACTCAAAGAATAGAAGAGCCAGGACAAAATGTTCCTGCAGATCATCTTCAGCGCACAGCGAGCTTTGCAACTCTGCAGCACACATTGCTGTCACTCCTCCCTTTCCTGCCTGAAAGACCAATTGAATCCAACATCTCTGTGCCAGCTCTCTGCTGATCAGCAACAGAGAGAGTAGAGCAGCAATGTTTAGACTGTGCTAAAACAGCAGAAGAGCCTTGCGAAAAACCTCCTGCTGGTCATCTATAGCACACAGTGAGCTTTGCAACTGTGACACAAACATTGCTGTCACTCTTCACTCTTTCTCCAAAAAGACCGTTTGAATACAACCTCTCCAGTGCACGCTCTCTGTGAGCTGCAGCAAGAGTAAGTAGAGCAGGAACGTTTAGACACTGCTGAAAGAGCAGAAAAGCCAGGCCAAAATGTTCCTACAGATCATCTTCAGCGCACAGCGAGCTTTGCAACTCTGCAACATCCATTGCTGTCTCTCCTCCCTTTCCTGCCTGAAAGACCAATTGAATCCAACATCTCTGTGCTCTCTCTCTGCTGAGCAGCAACAGAGAGAGTAGAGCAGCAATGTTTAGACTGTGCTAAAACAGCAGAAGAGCCTTGCGGAAAAGCTCCTGCTGATCATGTTTAGCACACAGTTAGCTTTGCAACTGTGACACAAACATTGCTGTCGCTGGTCACTTTATCTCCTAAAAGTGCATTTGAATCCAACGTTTCTGGTGCCCTCTCTCCTTTCAAGAGCAGTTGTGACAGGGGAGCACGAAGCGCTTGACCTCTAATCCCACAGCCGATGGGCCAGCAGGGAAACTCCGGCTGGGTATCTTCAGCGCACAGTGAGCTTTGAAACTGTGTCACACACATTGCTGTCACCCCTCACTTTCCTACCTGAAAGTCCAATTGAATCCTACAACTCCTGTGCTTGCTCTTTGTCAGCAGCAGCAGAATATAGCAGTTACGTTTGGTCTCTGCTGAAACAGCAGAAGAGACATGCACAAAGTTCCTGCTGATCATCTTCAGCACACAGTGAGCTTTGCAACTGTGACACACACATTACTGTCACTGGTCACTTTATCTCCTAAAAGTCCATTTGAATGCAACCTTTCCAGTGCCCGCTCTCTCTGAGCAGCAGCAGAGTGAGTAGAGCAGGAACGTTTAGACTCTGCTGAAAGAGCAGAAGAGCCAGGCCAAAATGTTCCTGCTCATCATCGTCAGCGCACAGCGAGCTTTGCAACTCTGCAACACACATTGCTGTCACTCCTCCCTTCATCTCCTAATAGTCCGTTTGAATCCATAGTCTCTCGCGCCCTCTCTCGTTTGAACAGCAGCAGTGACACGTGAACACGAGCTCTTGGCCTCTGCTCCCACAGCCGAAGAGCCAGGAGTGAAAGCTCCGGCTATGCATCTTCAGCACGCAGTCAGCTTTGCAACTGTGACACATATATTGCTGTCGCTCCTCACGTTCCTACCTCAAAGTCCAATTGAATCCAAAATCTCTGTGCCCTTTCTCTGCTGTGCAGCAGCAGAGAGGGTAGAGCAGGAACGTTTAGACCCTACTCAAAGAATAGAAGAGCCAGGACAAAATGTTCCTGCAGATCATCTTCAGCGCACAGCGAGCTTTGCAACTCTGCAGCACACATTGCTGTCACTCCTCCCTTTCCTGCCTGAAAGACCAATTGAATCCAACATCTCTGTGCTCTCTCTCTGCTGAGCAGCAACAGAGAGAGTAGAGCAGCAATGTTTAGACTGTGCTAAAACAGCAGAAGAGCCTTGCGAAAAAGCTCCTGCTGATCATGTTTAGCACACAGTTAGCTTTGCAACTGTGACACAAACATTGCTGTCACTGGTCACTTTATCTCCTAAAAGTGCATTTGAATCCAACGTTTCTGGTGCCCTCTCTCCTTTCAAGAGCAGTTGTGACAGGGGAGCACGAAGCGCTTGACCTCTAATCCCACAGCCGATGGGCCAGCAGGGAAACTCTGGCTGGGTATCTTCAGCGCACAGTGAGCTTTGAAACTGTGTCACACACATTGCTGTCACCCCTCACTTTCCTACCTGAAAGTCCAATTGAATCCTACAACTCCTGTGCTTGCTCTTTGTCAGCAGCAGCAGAATATAGCAGTTACGTTTGGTCTCTGCTGAAACAGCAGAAGAGACATGCACAAAGTTCCTGCTGATCATCTTCAGCACACAGTGAGCTTTGCAACTGTGACACACACATTACTGTCACTGGTCACTTTATCTCCTAAAAGTCCATTTGAATGCAACCTTTCCAGTGCCCGCTCTCTCTGAGCAGCAGCAGAGTGAGTAGAGCAGGAACGTTTAGACTCTGCTGAAAGAGCAGAAGAGCCAGGCCAAAATGTTCCTGCTCATCATCGTCATCGCACAGCGAGCTTTGCAACTCTGCAACACACATTGCTGTCACTCCTCCCTTCATCTCCTAATAGTCCGTTTGAATCCATAGTCTCTCGCGCCCTCTCTCGCTTGAACAGCAGCAGTGACACGTGAACACGAGCTCTTGGCCTCTGCTCCCACAGCCGAAGAGCCAGGAGTGAAAGCTCCGGCTATGCATCTTCAGCACGCAGTCAGCTTTGCAACTGTGACACATATATTGCTGTCGCTCCTCACGTTCCTACCTCAAAGTCCAATTGAATCCAAAATCTCTGTGCCCTTTCTCTGCTGTGCAGCAGCAGAGAGGGTAGAGCAGGAACGTTTAGACCCTACTCAAAGAATAGAAGAGCCAGGACAAAATGTTCCTGCAGATCATCTTCAGCGCACAGCGAGCTTTGCAACTCTGCAGCACACATTGCTGTCACTCCTCCCTTTCCTGCCTGAAAGACCAATTGAATCCAACATCTCTGTGCCAGCTCTCTGCTGAGCAGCAACAGAGAGAGTAGAGCAGCAATGTTTAGACTGTGCTAAAACAGCAGAAGAGCCTTGCGAAAAACCTCCTGCTGGTCATCTATAGCACACAGTGAGCTTTGCAACTGTGACACAAACATTGCTGTCACTCTTCACTCTTTCTCCGAAAAGACCGTTTGAATACAACCTCTCCAGTGCACGCTCTCTGTGAGCTGCAGCAAGAGTAAGTAGAGCAGGAACGTTTAGACACTGCTGAAAGAGCAGAAAAGCCAGGACAAAATGTTCCTACAGATCATCTTCAGCGCACAGCGAGCTTTGCAACTCTGCAACATCCATTGCTGTCTCTCCTCCCTTTCCTGCCTGAAAGACCAATTGAATCCAACATCTCTGTGCTCTCTCTCTGCTGAGCAGCAACAGAGAGAGTAGAGCAGCAATGTTTAGACTGTGCTAAAACAGCAGAAGAGCCTTGCGGAAAAGCTCCTGCTGATCATGTTTAGCACACAGTTAGCTTTGCAACTGTGACACAAACATTGCTGTCACTGGTCACTTTATCTCCTAAAAGTGCATTTGAATCCAACGTTTCTGGTGCCCTCTCTCCTTTCAAGAGCAGTTGTGACAGGGGAGCACGAAGCGCTTGACCTCTAATCCCACAGCCGATGGGCCAGCAGGGAAACTCCGGCTGGGTATCTTCAGCGCACAGTGAGCTTTGAAACTGTGTCACACACATTGCTGTCACCCCTCACTTTCCTACCTGAAAGTCCAATTGAATCCTACAACTCCTGTGCTTGCTCTTTGTCAGCAGCAGCAGAATATAGCAGTTACGTTTGGTCTCTGCTGAAACAGCAGAAGAGACATGCACAAAGTTCCTGCTGATCATCTTCAGCACACAGTGAGCTTTGCAACTGTGACACACACATTACTGTCACTGGTCACTTTATCTCCTAAAAGTCCATTTGAATGCAACCTTTCCAGTGCCCGCTCTCTCTGAGCAGCAGCAGAGTGAGTAGAGCAGGAACGTTTAGACTCTGCTGAAAGAGCAGAAGAGCCAGGCCAAAATGTTCCTGCTCATCATCGTCAGCGCACAGCGAGCTTTGCAACTCTGCAACACACATTGCTGTCACTCCTCCCTTCATCTCCTAATAGTCCGTTTGAATCCATAGTCTCTCGCGCCCTCTCTCGTTTGAACAGCAGCAGTGACACGTGAACACGAGCTCTTGGCCTCTGCTCCCACAGCCGAAGAGCCAGGAGTGAAAGCTCCGGCTATGCATCTTCAGCACGCAGTCAGCTTTGCAACTGTGACACATATATTGCTGTCGCTCCTCACGTTCCTACCTCAAAGTCCAATTGAATCCAAAATCTCTGTGCCCTTTCTCTGTTGTGCAGCAGCAGAGAGGGTAGAGCAGGAACGTTTAGACCCCACTCAAAGAATAGAAGAGCCAGGACAAAATGTTCCTGCAGATCATCTTCAGCGCACAGCGAGCTTTGCAACTCTGCAGCACACATTGCTGTCACTCCTCCCTTTCCTGCCTGAAAGACCAATTGAATCCAACATCTCTGTGCCAGCTCTCTGCTGAGCAGCAACAGAGAGAGTAGAGCAGCAATGTTTAGACTGTGCTAAAACAGCAGAAGAGCCTTGCGAAAAACCTCCTGCTGGTCATCTATAGCACACAGTGAGCTTTGCAACTGTGACACAAACATTGCTGTCACTCTTCACTCTTTCTCCAAAAAGACCGTTTGAATACAACCTCTCCAGTGCACGCTCTCTGTGAGCTGCAGCAAGAGTAAGTAGAGCAGGAACGTTTAGACACTGCTGAAAGAGCAGAAAAGCCAGGACAAAATGTTCCTACAGATCATCTTCAGCGCACAGCGAGCTTTGCAACTCTGCAACATCCATTGCTGTCTCTCCTCCCTTTCCTGCCTGAAAGACCAATTGAATCCAACATCTCTGTGCTCTCTCTCTGCTGAGCAGCAACAGAGAGAGTAGAGCAGCAATGTTTAGACTGTGCTAAAACAGCAGAAGAGCCTTGCGGAAAAGCTCCTGCTGATCATGTTTAGCACACAGTTAGCTTTGCAACTGTGACACAAACATTGCTGTCACTGGTCACTTTATCTCCTAAAAGTGCATTTGAATCCAACGTTTCTGGTGCCCTCTCTCCTTTCAAGAGCAGTTGTGACAGGGGAGCACGAAGCGCTTGACCTCTAATCCCACAGCCGATGGGCCAGCAGGGAAACTCCGGCTGGGTATCTTCAGCGCACAGTGAGCTTTGAAACTGTGTCACACACATTGCTGTCACCCCTCACTTTCCTACCTGAAAGTCCAATTGAATCCTACAACTCCTGTGCTTGCT
Source organism: Lathamus discolor (assembly GCF_037157495.1). Lineage (NCBI taxonomy): Eukaryota > Metazoa > Chordata > Aves > Psittaciformes > Psittacidae > Lathamus > Lathamus discolor. The sequence goes on along the minus strand of NC_088889.1, from coordinate 65,159,522 downwards.
CTTTGTCAGCAGCAGCAGAATATAGCAGTTACGTTTGGTCTCTGCTGAAACAGCAGAAGAGACATGCACAAAGTTCCTGCTGATCATCTTCAGCACACAGTGAGCTTTGCAACTGTGACACACACATTACTGTCACTGGTCACTTTATCTCCTAAAAGTCCATTTGAATGCAACCTTTCCAGTGCCCGCTCTCTCTGAGCAGCAGCAGAGTGAGTAGAGCAGGAACGTTTAGACTCTGCTGAAAGAGCAGAAGAGCCAGGCCAAAATGTTCCTGCTCATCATCGTCAGCGCACAGCGAGCTTTGCAACTCTGCAACACACATTGCTGTCACTCCTCCCTTCATCTCCTAATAGTCCGTTTGAATCCATAGTCTCTCGCGCCCTCTCTCGCTTGAACAGCAGCAGTGACACGTGAACACGAGCTCTTGGCCTCTGCTCCCACAGCCGAAGAGCCAGGAGTGAAAGCTCCGGCTATGCATCTTCAGCACGCAGTCAGCTTTGCAACTGTGACACATATATTGCTGTCGCTCCTCACGTTCCTACCTCAAAGTCCAATTGAATCCAAAATCTCTGTGCCCTTTCTCTGCTGTGCAGCAGCAGAGAGGGTAGAGCAGGAACGTTTAGACCCTACTCAAAGAATAGAAGAGCCAGGACAAAATGTTCCTGCAGATCATCTTCAGCGCACAGCGAGCTTTGCAACTCTGCAGCACACATTGCTGTCACTCCTCCCTTTCCTGCCTGAAAGACCAATTGAATCCAACATCTCTGTGCCAGCTCTCTGCTGAGCAGCAACAGAGAGAGTAGAGCAGCAATGTTTAGACTGTGCTAAAACAGCAGAAGAGCCTTGCGAAAAACCTCCTGCTGGTCATCTATAGCACACAGTGAGCTTTGCAACTGTGACACAAACATTGCTGTCACTCTTCACTCTTTCTCCGAAAAGACCGTTTGAATACAACCTCTCCAGTGCACGCTCTCTGTGAGCTGCAGCAAGAGTAAGTAGAGCAGGAACGTTTAGACACTGCTGAAAGAGCAGAAAAGCCAGGACAAAATGTTCCTACAGATCATCTTCAGCGCACAGCGAGCTTTGCAACTCTGCAACATCCATTGCTGTCTCTCCTCCCTTTCCTGCCTGAAAGACCAATTGAATCCAACATCTCTGTGCTCTCTCTCTGCTGAGCAGCAACAGAGAGAGTAGAGCAGCAATGTTTAGACTGTGCTAAAACAGCAGAAGAGCCTTGCGGAAAAGCTCCTGCTGATCATGTTTAGCACACAGTTAGCTTTGCAACTGTGACACAAACATTGCTGTCACTGGTCACTTTATCTCCTAAAAGTGCATTTGAATCCAACGTTTCTGGTGCCCTCTCTCCTTTCAAGAGCAGTTGTGACAGGGGAGCACGAAGCGCTTGACCTCTAATCCCACAGCCGATGGGCCAGCAGGGAAACTCCGGCTGGGTATCTTCAGCGCACAGTGAGCTTTGAAACTGTGTCACACACATTGCTGTCACCCCTCACTTTCCTACCTGAAAGTCCAATTGAATCCTACAACTCCTGTGCTTGCTCTTTGTCAGCAGCAGCAGAATATAGCAGTTACGTTTGGTCTCTGCTGAAACAGCAGAAGAGACATGCACAAAGTTCCTGCTGATCATCTTCAGCACACAGTGAGCTTTGCAACTGTGACACACACATTACTGTCACTGGTCACTTTATCTCCTAAAAGTCCATTTGAATGCAACCTTTCCAGTGCCCGCTCTCTCTGAGCAGCAGCAGAGTGAGTAGAGCAGGAACGTTTAGACTCTGCTGAAAGAGCAGAAGAGCCAGGCCAAAATGTTCCTGCTCATCATCGTCAGCGCACAGCGAGCTTTGCAACTCTGCAACACACATTGCTGTCACTCCTCCCTTCATCTCCTAATAGTCCGTTTGAATCCATAGTCTCTCGCGCCCTCTCTCGTTTGAACAGCAGCAGTGACACGTGAACACGAGCTCTTGGCCTCTGCTCCCACAGCCGAAGAGCCAGGAGTGAAAGCTCCGGCTATGCATCTTCAGCACGCAGTCAGCTTTGCAACTGTGACACATATATTGCTGTCGCTCCTCACGTTCCTACCTCAAAGTCCAATTGAATCCAAAATCTCTGTGCCCTTTCTCTGTTGTGCAGCAGCAGAGAGGGTAGAGCAGGAACGTTTAGACCCCACTCAAAGAATAGAAGAGCCAGGACAAAATGTTCCTGCAGATCATCTTCAGCGCACAGCGAGCTTTGCAACTCTGCAGCACACATTGCTGTCACTCCTCCCTTTCCTGCCTGAAAGACCAATTGAATCCAACATCTCTGTGCCAGCTCTCTGCTGAGCAGCAACAGAGAGAGTAGAGCAGCAATGTTTAGACTGTGCTAAAACAGCAGAAGAGCCTTGCGAAAAACCTCCTGCTGGTCATCTATAGCACACAGTGAGCTTTGCAACTGTGACACAAACATTGCTGTCACTCTTCACTCTTTCTCCAAAAAGACCGTTTGAATACAACCTCTCCAGTGCACGCTCTCTGTGAGCTGCAGCAAGAGTAAGTAGAGCAGGAACGTTTAGACACTGCTGAAAGAGCAGAAAAGCCAGGACAAAATGTTCCTACAGATCATCTTCAGCGCACAGCGAGCTTTGCAACTCTGCAACATCCATTGCTGTCTCTCCTCCCTTTCCTGCCTGAAAGACCAATTGAATCCAACATCTCTGTGCTCTCTCTCTGCTGAGCAGCAACAGAGAGAGTAGAGCAGCAATGTTTAGACTGTGCTAAAACAGCAGAAGAGCCTTGCGGAAAAGCTCCTGCTGATCATGTTTAGCACACAGTTAGCTTTGCAACTGTGACACAAACATTGCTGTCACTGGTCACTTTATCTCCTAAAAGTGCATTTGAATCCAACGTTTCTGGTGCCCTCTCTCCTTTCAAGAGCAGTTGTGACAGGGGAGCACGAAGCGCTTGACCTCTAATCCCACAGCCGATGGGCCAGCAGGGAAACTCCGGCTGGGTATCTTCAGCGCACAGTGAGCTTTGAAACTGTGTCACACACATTGCTGTCACCCCTCACTTTCCTACCTGAAAGTCCAATTGAATCCTACAACTCCTGTGCTTGCTCTTTGTCAGCAGCAGCAGAATATAGCAGTTACGTTTGGTCTCTGCTGAAACAGCAGAAGAGACATGCACAAAGTTCCTGCTGATCATCTTCAGCACACAGTGAGCTTTGCAACTGTGACACACACATTACTGTCACTGGTCACTTTATCTCCTAAAAGTCCATTTGAATGCAACCTTTCCAGTGCCCGCTCTCTCTGAGCAGCAGCAGAGTGAGTAGAGCAGGAACGTTTAGACTCTGCTGAAAGAGCAGAAGAGCCAGGCCAAAATGTTCCTGCTGATCATCGTCAGCGCACAGCGAGCTTTGCAACTCTGCAACACACATTGCTGTCACTCCTCCCTTCATCTCCTAATAGTCCGTTTGAATCCATAGTCTCTCGCGCCCTCTCTCGTTTGAACAGCAGCAGTGACACGTGAACACGAGCTCTTGGCCTCTGCTCCCACAGCCGAAGAGCCAGGAGTGAAAGCTCCGGCTATGCATCTTCAGCACGCAGTCAGCTTTGCAACTGTGACACATATATTGCTGTCGCTCCTCACGTTCCTACCTCAAAGTCCAATTGAATCCAAAATCTCTGTGCCCTTTCTCTGTTGTGCAGCAGCAGAGAGGGTAGAGCAGGAACGTTTAGACCCCACTCAAAGAATAGAAGAGCCAGGACAAAATGTTCCTGCAGATCATCTTCAGCGCACAGCGAGCTTTGCAACTCTGCAGCACACATTGCTGTCACTCCTCCCTTTCCTGCCTGAAAGACCAATTGAATCCAACATCTCTGTGCCAGCTCTCTGCTGAGCAGCAACAGAGAGAGTAGAGCAGCAATGTTTAGACTGTGCTAAAACAGCAGAAGAGCCTTGCGAAAAACCTCCTGCTGGTCATCTATAGCACACAGTGAGCTTTGCAACTGTGACACAAACATTGCTGTCACTCTTCACTCTTTCTCCAAAAAGACCGTTTGAATACAACCTCTCCAGTGCACGCTCTCTGTGAGCTGCAGCAAGAGTAAGTAGAGCAGGAACGTTTAGACACTGCTGAAAGAGCAGAAAAGCCAGGCCAAAATGTTCCTACAGATCATCTTCAGCGCACAGCGAGCTTTGCAACTCTGCAACATCCATTGCTGTCTCTCCTCCCTTTCCTGCCTGAAAGACCAATTGAATCCAACATCTCTGTGCTCTCTCTCTGCTGAGCAGCAACAGAGAGAGTAGAGCAGCAATGTTTAGACTGTGCTAAAACAGCAGAAGAGCCTTGCGGAAAAGCTCCTGCTGATCATGTTTAGCACACAGTTAGCTTTGCAACTGTGACACAAACATTGCTGTCACTGGTCACTTTATCTCCTAAAAGTGCATTTGAATCCAACGTTTCTGGTGCCCTCTCTCCTTTCAAGAGCAGTTGTGACAGGGGAGCACGAAGCGCTTGACCTCTAATCCCACAGCCGATGGGCCAGCAGGGAAACTCCGGCTGGGTATCTTCAGCGCACAGTGAGCTTTGAAACTGTGTCACACACATTGCTGTCACCCCTCACTTTCCTACCTGAAAGTCCAATTGAATTCTACAACTCCTGTGCTTGCTCTTTGTCAGCAGCAGCAGAATATAGCAGTTACGTTTGGTCTCTGCTGAAACAGCAGAAGAGACATGCACAAAGTTCCTGCTGATCATCTTCAGCACACAGTGAGCTTTGCAACTGTGACACACACATTACTGTCACTGGTCACTTTATCTCCTAAAAGTCCATTTGAATGCAACCTTTCCAGTGCCCGCTCTCTCTGAGCAGCAGCAGAGTGAGTAGAGCAGGAACGTTTAGACTCTGCTGAAAGAGCAGAAGAGCCAGGCCAAAATGTTCCTGCTCATCATCGTCAGCGCACAGCGAGCTTTGCAACTCTGCAACACACATTGCTGTCACTCCTCCCTTCATCTCCTAATAGTCCGTTTGAATCCATAGTCTCTCGCGCCCTCTCTCGTTTGAACAGCAGCAGTGACACGTGAACACGAGCTCTTGGCCTCTGCTCCCACAGCCGAAGAGCCAGGAGTGAAAGCTCCGGCTATGCATCTTCAGCACGCAGTCAGCTTTGCAACTGTGACACATATATTGCTGTCGCTCCTCACGTTCCTACCTCAAAGTCCAATTGAATCCAAAATCTCTGTGCCCTTTCTCTGTTGTGCAGCAGCAGAGAGGGTAGAGCAGGAACGTTTAGACCCCACTCAAAGAATAGAAGAGCCAGGACAAAATGTTCCTGCAGATCATCTTCAGCGCACAGCGAGCTTTGCAACTCTGCAGCACACATTGCTGTCACTCCTCCCTTTCCTGCCTGAAAGACCAATTGAATCCAACATCTCTGTGCCAGCTCTCTGCTGAGCAGCAACAGAGAGAGTAGAGCAGCAATGTTTAGACTGTGCTAAAACAGCAGAAGAGCCTTGCGAAAAACCTCCTGCTGGTCATCTATAGCACACAGTGAGCTTTGCAACTGTGACACAAACATTGCTGTCACTCTTCACTCTTTCTCCAAAAAGACCGTTTGAATACAACCTCTCCAGTGCACGCTCTCTGTGAGCTGCAGCAAGAGTAAGTAGAGCAGGAACGTTTAGACACTGCTGAAAGAGCAGAAAAGCCAGGCCAAAATGTTCCTACAGATCATCTTCAGCGCACAGCGAGCTTTGCAACTCTGCAACATCCATTGCTGTCTCTCCTCCCTTTCCTGCCTGAAAGACCAATTGAATCCAACATCTCTGTGCTCTCTCTCTGCTGAGCAGCAACAGAGAGAGTAGAGCAGCAATGTTTAGACTGTGCTAAAACAGCAGAAGAGCCTTGCGGAAAAGCTCCTGCTGATCATGTTTAGCACACAGTTAGCTTTGCAACTGTGACACAAACATTGCTGTCACTGGTCACTTTATCTCCTAAAAGTGCATTTGAATCCAACGTTTCTGGTGCCCTCTCTCCTTTCAAGAGCAGTTGTGACAGGGGAGCACGAAGCGCTTGACCTCTAATCCCACAGCCGATGGGCCAGCAGGGAAACTCCGGCTGGGTATCTTCAGCGCACAGTGAGCTTTGAAACTGTGTCACACACATTGCTGTCACCCCTCACTTTCCTACCTGAAAGTCCAATTGAATCCTACAACTCCTGTGCTTGCTCTTTGTCAGCAGCAGCAGAATATAGCAGTTACGTTTGGTCTCTGCTGAAACAGCAGAAGAGACATGCACAAAGTTCCTGCTGATCATCTTCAGCACACAGTGAGCTTTGCAACTGTGACACACACATTACTGTCACTGGTCACTTTATCTCCTAAAAGTCCATTTGAATGCAACCTTTCCAGTGCCCGCTCTCTCTGAGCAGCAGCAGAGTGAGTAGAGCAGGAACGTTTAGACTCTGCTGAAAGAGCAGAAGAGCCAGGCCAAAATGTTCCTGCTCATCATCGTCAGCGCACAGCGAGCTTTGCAACTCTGCAACACACATTGCTGTCACTCCTCCCTTCATCTCCTAATAGTCCGTTTGAATCCATAGTCTCTCGCGCCCTCTCTCGTTTGAACAGCAGCAGTGACACGTGAACACGAGCTCTTGGCCTCTGCTCCCACAGCCGAAGAGCCAGGAGTGAAAGCTCCGGCTATGCATCTTCAGCACGCAGTCAGCTTTGCAACTGTGACACATATATTGCTGTCGCTCCTCACGTTCCTACCTCAAAGTCCAATTGAATCCAAAATCTCTGTGCCCTTTCTCTTTTGTGCAGCAGCAGAGAGGGTAGAGCAGGAACGTTTAGACCCCACTCAAAGAATAGAAGAGCCAGGACAAAATGTTCCTGCAGATCATCTTCAGCGCACAGCGAGCTTTGCAACTCTGCAGCACACATTGCTGTCACTCCTCCCTTTCCTGCCTGAAAGACCAATTGAATCCAACATCTCTGTGCCAGCTCTCTGCTGAGCAGCAACAGAGAGAGTAGAGCAGCAATGTTTAGACTGTGCTAAAACAGCAGAAGAGCCTTGCGAAAAAGCTCCTGCTGATCATGTTTAGCACACAGTTAGCTTTGCAACTGTGACACAAACATTGCTGTCACTGGTCACTTTATCTCCTAAAAGTGCATTTGAATCCAACGTTTCTGGTGCCCTCTCTCCTTTCAAGAGCAGTTGTGACAGGGGAGCACGAAGCGCTTGACCTCTAATCCCACAGCCGATGGGCCAGCAGGGAAACTCCGGCTGGGTATCTTCAGCGCACAGTGAGCTTTGAAACTGTGTCACACACATTGCTGTCACCCCTCACTTTCCTACCTGAAAGTCCAATTGAATCCTACAACTCCTGTGCTTGCTCTTTGTCAGCAGCAGCAGAATATAGCAGTTACGTTTGGTCTCTGCTGAAACAGCAGAAGAGACATGCACAAAGTTCCTGCTGATCATCTTCAGCACACAGTGAGCTTTGCAACTGTGACACACACATTACTGTCACTGGTCACTTTATCTCCTAAAAGTCCATTTGAATGCAACCTTTCCAGTGCCCGCTCTCTCTGAGCAGCAGCAGAGTGAGTAGAGCAGGAACGTTTAGACTCTGCTGAAAGAGCAGAAGAGCCAGGCCAAAATGTTCCTGCTGATCATCGTCAGCGCACAGCGAGCTTTGCAACTCTGCAACACACATTGCTTTCACTCCTCCCTTCATCTCCTAATAGTCCGTTTGAATCCATAGTCTCTCGCGCCCTCTCTCGTTTGAACAGCAGCAGTGACACGTGAACACGAGATCTTGGCCTCTGCTCCCACAGCCGAAGAGCCAGGAGTGAAAGCTCCGGCTATGCATTTTCAGCACGCAGTCAGCTTTGCAACTGTGACACATATATTGCTGTCGCTCCTCACGTTCCTACCTCAAAGTCCAATTGAATCCAAAATCTCTGTGCCCTTTCTCTGCTGTGCAGCAGCAGAGAGGGTAGAGCAGGAACGTTTAGACCCTACTCAAAGAATAGAAGAGCCAGGACAAAATGTTCCTGCAGATAATCTTCAGCGCACAGCGAGCTTTGCAACTCTGCAGCACACATTGCTGTCACTCCTCCCTTTCCTGCCTGAAAGACCAATTGAATCCAACATCTCTGTGCCAGCTCTCTGCTGAGCAGCAACAGAGAGAGTAGAGCAGCAATGTTTAGACTGTGCTAAAACAGCAGAAGAGCCTTGCGAAAAACCTCCTGCTGGTCATCTATAGCACACAGTGAGCTTTGCAACTGTGACACAAACATTGCTGTCACTCTTCACTCTTTCTCCAAAAAGACCGTTTGAATACAACCTCTCCAGTGCACGCTCTCTGTGAGCTGCAGCAAGAGTAAGTAGAGCAGGAACGTTTAGACACTGCTGAAAGAGCAGAAAAGCCAGGACAAAATGTTCCTACAGATCATCTTCAGCGCACAGCGAGCTTTGCAACTCTGCAACATCCATTGCTGTCTCTCCTCCCTTTCCTGCCTGAAAGACCAATTGAATCCAACATCTCTGTGCTCTCTCTCTGCTGAGCAGCAACAGAGAGAGTAGAGCAGCAATGTTTAGACTGTGCTAAAACAGCAGAAGAGCCTTGCGAAAAAGCTCCTGCTGATCATGTTTAGCACACAGTTAGCTTTGCAACTGTGACACAAACATTGCTGTCACTGGTCACTTTATCTCCTAAAAGTGCATTTGAATCCAACGTTTCTGGTGCCCTCTCTCCTTTCAAGAGCAGTTGTGACAGGGGAGCACGAAGCGCTTGACCTCTAATCCCACAGCCGATGGGCCAGCAGGGAAACTCCGGCTGGGTATCTTCAGCGCACAGTGAGCTTTGAAACTGTGTCACACACATTGCTGTCACCCCTCACTTTCCTACCTGAAAGTCCAATTGAATCCTACAACTCCTGTGCTTGCTCTTTGTCAGCAGCAGCAGAATATAGCAGTTACGTTTGGTCTCTGCTGAAACAGCAGAAGAGACATGCACAAAGTTCCTGCTGATCATCTTCAGCACACAGTGAGCTTTGCAACTGTGACACACACATTACTGTCACTGGTCACTTTATCTCCTAAAAGTCCATTTGAATGCAACCTTTCCAGTGCCCGCTCTCTCTGAGCAGCAGCAGAGTGAGTAGAGCAGGAACGTTTAGACTCTGCTGAAAGAGCAGAAGAGCCAGGCCAAAATGTTCCTGCTCATCATCGTCAGCGCACAGCGAGCTTTGCAACTCTGCAACACACATTGCTGTCACTCCTCCCTTCATCTCCTAATAGTCCGTTTGAATCCATAGTCTCTCGCGCCCTCTCTCGTTTGAACAGCAGCAGTGACACGTGAACACGAGCTCTTGGCCTCTGCTCCCACAGCCGAAGAGCCAGGAGTGAAAGCTCCGGCTATGCATCTTCAGCACGCAGTCAGCTTTGCAACTGTGACACATATATTGCTGTCGCTCCTCACGTTCCTACCTCAAAGTCCAATTGAATCCAAAATCTCTGTGCCCTTTCTCTTTTGTGCAGCAGCAGAGAGGGTAGAGCAGGAACGTTTAGACCCCACTCAAAGAATAGAAGAGCCAGGACAAAATGTTCCTGCAGATCATCTTCAGCGCACAGCGAGCTTTGCAACTCTGCAGCACACATTGCTGTCACTCCTCCCTTTCCTGCCTGAAAGACCAATTGAATCCAACATCTCTGTGCCAGCTCTCTGCTGAGCAGCAACAGAGAGAGTAGAGCAGCAATGTTTAGACTGTGCTAAAACAGCAGAAGAGCCTTGCGAAAAAGCTCCTGCTGATCATGTTTAGCACACAGTTAGCTTTGCAACTGTGACACAAACATTGCTGTCACTGGTCACTTTATCTCCTAAAAGTGCATTTGAATCCAACGTTTCTGGTGCCCTCTCTCCTTTCAAGAGCAGTTGTGACAGGGGAGCACGAAGCGCTTGACCTCTAATCCCACAGCCGATGGGCCAGCAGGGAAACTCCGGCTGGGTATCTTCAGCGCACAGTGAGCTTTGAAACTGTGTCACACACATTGCTGTCACCCCTCACTTTCCTACCTGAAAGTCCAATTGAATCCTACAACTCCTGTGCTTGCTCTTTGTCAGCAGCAGCAGAATATAGCAGTTACATTTGGTCTCTGCTGAAACAGCAGAAGAGACATGCACAAAGTTCCTGCTGATCATCTTCAGCACACAGTGAGCTTTGCAACTGTGACACACACATTACTGTCACTGGTCACTTTATCTCCTAAAAGTCCATTTGAATGCAACCTTTCCAGTGCCCGCTCTCTCTGAGCAGCAGCAGAGTGAGTAGAGCAGGAACGTTTAGACTCTGCTGAAAGAGCAGAAGAGCCAGGCCAAAATGTTCCTGCTGATCATCGTCAGCGCACAGCGAGCTTTGCAACTCTGCAACACACATTGCTTTCACTCCTCCCTTCATCTCCTAATAGTCCGTTTGAATCCATAGTCTCTCGCGCCCTCTCTCGTTTGAACAGCAGCAGTGACACGTGAACACGAGATCTTGGCCTCTGCTCCCACAGCCGAAGAGCCAGGAGTGAAAGCTCCGGCTATGCATTTTCAGCACGCAGTCAGCTTTGCAACTGTGACACATATATTGCTGTCGCTCCTCACGTTCCTACCTCAAAGTCCAATTGAATCCAAAATCTCTGTGCCCTTTCTCTGCTGTGCAGCAGCAGAGAGGGTAGAGCAGGAACGTTTAGACCCTACTCAAAGAATAGAAGAGCCAGGACAAAATGTTCCTGCAGATAATCTTCAGCGCACAGCGAGCTTTGCAACTCTGCAGCACACATTGCTGTCACTCCTCCCTTTCCTGCCTGAAAGACCAATTGAATCCAACATCTCTGTGCCAGCTCTCTGCTGAGCAGCAACAGAGAGAGTAGAGCAGCAATGTTTAGACTGTGCTAAAACAGCAGAAGAGCCTTGCGAAAAACCTCCTGCTGGTCATCTATAGCACACAGTGAGCTTTGCAACTGTGACACAAACATTGCTGTCACTCTTCACTCTTTCTCCAAAAAGACCGTTTGAATACAACCTCTCCAGTGCACGCTCTCTGTGAGCTGCAGCAAGAGTAAGTAGAGCAGGAACGTTTAGACACTGCTGAAAGAGCAGAAAAGCCAGGACAAAATGTTCCTACAGATCATCTTCAGCGCACAGCGAGCTTTGCAACTCTGCAACATCCATTGCTGTCTCTCCTCCCTTTCCTGCCTGAAAGACCAATTGAATCCAACATCTCTGTGCTCTCTCTCTGCTGAGCAGCAACAGAGAGAGTAGAGCAGCAATGTTTAGACTGTGCTAAAACAGCAGAAGAGCCTTGCGAAAAAGCTCCTGCTGATCATGTTTAGCACACAGTTAGCTTTGCAACTGTGACACAAACATTGCTGTCACTGGTCACTTTATCTCCTAAAAGTGCATTTGAATCCAACGTTTCTGGTGCCCTCTCTCCTTTCAAGAGCAGTTGTGACAGGGGAGCACGAAGCGCTTGACCTCTAATCCCACAGCCGATGGGCCAGCAGGGAAACTCCGGCTGGGTATCTTCAGCGCACAGTGAGCTTTGAAACTGTGTCACACACATTGCTGTCACCCCTCACTTTCCTACCTGAAAGTCCAATTGAATCCTACAACTCCTGTGCTTGCTCTTTGTCAGCAGCAGCAGAATATAGCAGTTACGTTTGGTCTCTGCTGAAACAGCAGAAGAGACATGCACAAAGTTCCTGCTGATCATCTTCAGCACACAGTGAGCTTTGCAACTGTGACACACACATTACTGTCACTGGTCACTTTATCTCCTAAAAGTCCATTTGAATGCAACCTTTCCAGTGCCCGCTCTCTCTGAGCAGCAGCAGAGTGAGTAGAGCAGGAACGTTTAGACTCTGCTGAAAGAGCAGAAGAGCCAGGCCAAAATGTTCCTGCTGATCATCGTCAGCGCACAGCGAGCTTTGCAACTCTGCAACACACATTGCTGTCACTCCTCCCTTCATCGCCTAATAGTCCGTTTGAATCCATAGTCTCTCGCGCCCTCTCTCGTTTGAACAGCAGCAGTGACACGTGAACATGAGCTCTTGGCCTCTGCTCCCACAGCCGAAGAGCCAGGAGTGAAAGCTCCGGCTATGCATCTTCAGCACGCAGTCAGCTTTGCAACTGTGACACATATATTGCTGTCGCTCCTCACGTTCCTACCTCAAAGTCCAATTGAATCCAAAATCTCTGTGCCCTTTCTCTGCTGTGCAGCAGCAGAGAGGGTAGAGCAGGAATGTTTAGACCCTACTCAAAGAATAGAAGAGCCAGGACAAAATGTTCCTGCAGATCATCTTCAGCGCACAGCGAGCTTTGCAACTCTGCAGCACACATTGCTGTCACTCCTCCCTTTCCTGCCTGAAAGACCAATTGAATCCAACATCTCTGTGCTCTCTCTCTGCTGAGCAGCAACAGAGAGAGTAGAGCAGCAATGTTTAGACTGTGCTAAAACAGCAGAAGAGCCTTGCGAAAAAGCTCCTGCTGATCATGTTTAGCACACAGTTAGCTTTGCAACTGTGACACAAACATTGCTGTCACTGGTCACTTTATCTCCTAAAAGTGCATTTGAATCCAACGTTTCTGGTGCCCTCTCTCCTTTCAAGAGCAGTTGTGACAGGGGAGCACGAAGCGCTTGACCTCTAATCCCACAGCCGATGGGCCAGCAGGGAAACTCCGGCTGGGTATCTTCAGCGCACAGTGAGCTTTGAAACTGTGTCACACACATTGCTGTCACCCCTCACTTTCCTACCTGAAAGTCCAATTGAATCCTACAACTCCTGTGCTTGCTCTTTGTCAGCAGCAGCAGAATATAGCAGTTACATTTGGTCTCTGCTGAAACAGCAGAAGAGACATGCACAAAGTTCCTGCTGATCATCTTCAGCACACAGTGAGCTTTGCAACTGTGACACACACATTACTGTCACTGGTCACTTTATCTCCTAAAAGTCCATTTGAATGCAACCTTTCCAGTGCCCGCTCTCTCTGAGCAGCAGCAGAGTGAGTAGAGCAGGAACGTTTAGACTCTGCTGAAAGAGCAGAAGAGCCAGGCCAAAATGTTCCTGCTCATCATCGTCATCGCACAGCGAGCTTTGCAACTCTGCAACACACATTGCTGTCACTCCTCCCTTCATCTCCTAATAGTCCGTTTGAATCCATAGTCTCTCGCGCCCTCTCTCGTTTGAACAGCAGCAGTGACACGTGAACACGAGCTCTTGGCCTCTGCTCCCACAGCCGAAGAGCCAGGAGTGAAAGCTCCGGCTATGCATCTTCAGCACGCAGTCAGCTTTGCAACTGTGACACATATATTGCTGTCGCTCCTCACGTTCCTACCTCAAAGTCCAATTGAATCCAAAATCTCTGTGCCCTTTCTCTGCTGTGCAGCAGCAGAGAGGGTAGAGCAGGAACGTTTAGACCCTACTCAAAGAATAGAAGAGCCAGGACAAAATGTTCCTGCAGATCATCTTCAGCGCACAGCGAGCTTTGCAACTCTGCAGCACACATTGCTGTCACTCCTCCCTTTCCTGCCTGAAAGACCAATTGAATCCAATATCTCTGTGCCAGCTCTCTGCTGAGCAGCAACAGAGAGAGTAGAGCAGCAATGTTTAGACTGTGCTAAAACAGCAGAAGAGCCTTGCGAAAAAGCTCCTGCTGGTCATCTATAGCACACAGTGAGCTTTGCAACTGTGACACAAACATTGCTGTCACTCTTCACTCTTTCTCCAAAAAGACCGTTTGAATACAACCTCTCCAGTGCACGCTCTCTGTGAGCTGCAGCAAGAGTAAGTAGAGCAGGAACGTTTAGACACTGCTGAAAGAGCAGAAAAGCCAGGACAAAATGTTCCTACAGATCATCTTCAGCGCACAGCGAGCTTTGCAACTCTGCAACATCCATTGCTGTCTCTCCTCCCTTTCCTGCCTGAAAGACCAATTGAATCCAACATCTCTGTGCTCTCTCTCTGCTGAGCAGCAACAGAGAGAGTAGAGCAGCAATGTTTAGACTGTGCTAAAACAGCAGAAGAGCCTTGCGAAAAAGCTCCTGCTGATCATGTTTAGCACACAGTTAGCTTTGCAACTGTGACACAAACATTGCTGTCACTGGTCACTTTATCTCCTAAAAGTGCATTTGAATCCAACGTTTCTGGTGCCCTCTCTCCTTTCAAGAGCAGTTGTGACAGGGGAGCACGAAGCGCTTGACCTCTAATCCCACAGCCGATGGGCCAGCAGGGAAACTCCGGCTGGGTATCTTCAGCGCACAGTGAGCTTTGAAACTGTGTCACACACATTGCTGTCACCCCTCACTTTCCTACCTGAAAGTCCAATTGAATCCTACAACTCCTGTGCTTGCTCTTTGTCAGCAGCAGCAGAATATAGCAGTTACATTTGGTCTCTGCTGAAACAGCAGAAGAGACATGCACAAAGTTCCTGCTGATCATCTTCAGCACACAGTGAGCTTTGCAACTGTGACACACACATTACTGTCACTGGTCACTTTATCTCCTAAAAGTCCATTTGAATGCAACCTTTCCAGGGCCCGCTCTCTCTGAGCAGCAGCAGAGTGAGTAGAGCAGGAACGTTTAGACTCTGCTGAAAGAGCAGAAGAGCCAGGCCAAAATGTTCCTGCTCATCATCGTCAGCGCACAGCGAGCTTTGCAACTCTGCAACACACATTGCTGTCACTCCTCCCTTCATCTCCTAATAGTCCGTTTGAATCCATAGTCTCTCGCGCCCTCTCTCGTTTGAACAGCAGCAGTGACACGTGAACACGAGCTCTTGGCCTCTGCTCCCACAGCCGAAGAGCCAGGAGTGAAAGCTCCGGCTATGCATCTTCAGCACGCAGTCAGCTTTGCAACTGTGACACATATATTGCTGTCGCTCCTCACGTTCCTACCTCAAAGTCCAATTGAATCCAAAATCTCTGTGCCCTTTCTCTGTTGTGCAGCAGCAGAGAGGGTAGAGCAGGAACGTTTAGACCCCACTCAAAGAATAGAAGAGCCAGGACAAAATGTTCCTGCAGATCATCTTCAGCGCACAGCGAGCTTTGCAACTCTGCAGCACACATTGCTGTCACTCCTCCCTTTCCTGCCTGAAAGACCAATTGAATCCAACATCTCTGTGCCAGCTCTCTGCTGAGCAGCAACAGAGAGAGTAGAGCAGCAATGTTTAGACTGTGCTAAAACAGCAGAAGAGCCTTGCGAAAAACCTCCTGCTGGTCATCTATAGCACACAGTGAGCTTTGCAACTGTGACACAAACATTGCTGTCACTCTTCACTCTTTCTCCAAAAAGACCGTTTGAATACAACCTCTCCAGTGCACGCTCTCTGTGAGCTGCAGCAAGAGTAAGTAGAGCAGGAACGTTTAGACACTGCTGAAAGAGCAGAAAAGCCAGGCCAAAATGTTCCTACAGATCATCTTCAGCGCACAGCGAGCTTTGCAACTCTGCAACATCCATTGCTGTCCCTCCTCCCTTTCCTGCCTGAAAGACCAATTGAATCCAACATCTCTGTGCTCTCTCTCTGCTGAGCAGCAACAGAGAGAGTAGAGCAGCAATGTTTAGACTGTGCTAAAACAGCAGAAGAGCCTTGCGGAAAAGCTCCTGCTGATCATGTTTAGCACACAGTTAGCTTTGCAACTGTGACACAAACATTGCTGTCACTGGTCACTTTATCTCCTAAAAGTGCATTTGAATCCAACGTTTCTGGTGCCCTCTCTCCTTTCAAGAGCAGTTGTGACAGGGGAGCACGAAGCGCTTGACCTCTAATCCCACAGCCGATGGGCCAGCAGGGAAACTCCGGCTGGGTATCTTCAGCGCACAGTGAGCTTTGAAACTGTGTCACACACATTGCTGTCACCCCTCACTTTCCTACCTGAAAGTCCAATTGAATTCTACAACTCCTGTGCTTGCTCTTTGTCAGCAGCAGCAGAATATAGCAGTTACGTTTGGTCTCTGCTGAAACAGCAGAAGAGACATGCACAAAGTTCCTGCTGATCATCTTCAGCACACAGTGAGCTTTGCAACTGTGACACACACATTACTGTCACTGGTCACTTTATCTCCTAAAAGTCCATTTGAATGCAACCTTTCCAGTGCCCGCTCTCTCTGAGCAGCAGCAGAGTGAGTAGAGCAGGAACGTTTAGACTCTGCTGAAAGAGCAGAAGAGCCAGGCCAAAATGTTCCTGCTCATCATCGTCAGCGCACAGCGAGCTTTGCAACTCTGCAACACACATTGCTGTCACTCCTCCCTTCATCTCCTAATAGTCCGTTTGAATCCATAGTCTCTCGCGCCCTCTCTCGTTTGAACAGCAGCAGTGACACGTGAACACGAGCTCTTGGCCTCTGCTCCCACAGCCGAAGAGCCAGGAGTGAAAGCTCCGGCTATGCATCTTCAGCACGCAGTCAGCTTTGCAACTGTGACACATATATTGCTGTCGCTCCTCACGTTCCTACCTCAAAGTCCAATTGAATCCAAAATCTCTGTGCCCTTTCTCTTTTGTGCAGCAGCAGAGAGGGTAGAGCAGGAACGTTTAGACCCCACTCAAAGAATAGAAGAGCCAGGACAAAATGTTCCTGCAGATCATCTTCAGCGCACAGCGAGCTTTGCAACTCTGCAGCACACATTGCTGTCACTCCTCCCTTTCCTGCCTGAAAGACCAATTGAATCCAACATCTCTGTGCCAGCTCTCTGCTGAGCAGCAACAGAGAGAGTAGAGCAGCAATGTTTAGACTGTGCTAAAACAGCAGAAGAGCCTTGCGAAAAAGCTCCTGCTGATCATGTTTAGCACACAGTTAGCTTTGCAACTGTGACACAAACATTGCTGTCACTGGTCACTTTATCTCCTAAAAGTGCATTTGAATCCAACGTTTCTGGTGCCCTCTCTCCTTTCAAGAGCAGTTGTGACAGGGGAGCACGAAGCGCTTGACCTCTAATCCCACAGCCGATGGGCCAGCAGGGAAACTCCGGCTGGGTATCTTCAGCGCACAGTGAGCTTTGAAACTGTGTCACACACATTGCTGTCACCCCTCACTTTCCTACCTGAAAGTCCAATTGAATCCTACAACTCCTGTGCTTGCTCTTTGTCAGCAGCAGCAGAATATAGCAGTTACGTTTGGTCTCTGCTGAAACAGCAGAAGAGACATGCACAAAGTTCCTGCTGATCATCTTCAGCACACAGTGAGCTTTGCAACTGTGACACACACATTACTGTCACTGGTCACTTTATCTCCTAAAAGTCCATTTGAATGCAACCTTTCCAGTGCCCGCTCTCTCTGAGCAGCAGCAGAGTGAGTAGAGCAGGAACGTTTAGACTCTGCTGAAAGAGCAGAAGAGCCAGGCCAAAATGTTCCTGCTGATCATCGTCAGCGCACAGCGAGCTTTGCAACTCTGCAACACACATTGCTTTCACTCCTCCCTTCATCTCCTAATAGTCCGTTTGAATCCATAGTCTCTCGCGCCCTCTCTCGTTTGAACAGCAGCAGTGACACGTGAACACGAGATCTTGGCCTCTGCTCCCACAGCCGAAGAGCCAGGAGTGAAAGCTCCGGCTATGCATTTTCAGCACGCAGTCAGCTTTGCAACTGTGACACATATATTGCTGTCGCTCCTCACGTTCCTACCTCAAAGTCCAATTGAATCCAAAATCTCTGTGCCCTTTCTCTGCTGTGCAGCAGCAGAGAGGGTAGAGCAGGAACGTTTAGACCCTACTCAAAGAATAGAAGAGCCAGGACAAAATGTTCCTGCAGATAATCTTCAGCGCACAGCGAGCTTTGCAACTCTGCAGCACACATTGCTGTCACTCCTCCCTTTCCTGCCTGAAAGACCAATTGAATCCAACATCTCTGTGCCAGCTCTCTGCTGAGCAGCAACAGAGAGAGTAGAGCAGCAATGTTTAGACTGTGCTAAAACAGCAGAAGAGCCTTGCGAAAAACCTCCTGCTGGTCATCTATAGCACACAGTGAGCTTTGCAACTGTGACACAAACATTGCTGTCACTCTTCACTCTTTCTCCAAAAAGACCGTTTGAATACAACCTCTCCAGTGCACGCTCTCTGTGAGCTGCAGCAAGAGTAAGTAGAGCAGGAACGTTTAGACACTGCTGAAAGAGCAGAAAAGCCAGGACAAAATGTTCCTACAGATCATCTTCAGCGCACAGCGAGCTTTGCAACTCTGCAACATCCATTGCTGTCTCTCCTCCCTTTCCTGCCTGAAAGACCAATTGAATCCAACATCTCTGTGCTCTCTCTCTGCTGAGCAGCAACAGAGAGAGTAGAGCAGCAATGTTTAGACTGTGCTAAAACAGCAGAAGAGCCTTGCGAAAAAGCTCCTGCTGATCATGTTTAGCACACAGTTAGCTTTGCAACTGTGACACAAACATTGCTGTCACTGGTCACTTTATCTCCTAAAAGTGCATTTGAATCCAACGTTTCTGGTGCCCTCTCTCCTTTCAAGAGCAGTTGTGACAGGGGAGCACGAAGCGCTTGACCTCTAATCCCACAGCCGATGGGCCAGCAGGGAAACTCCGGCTGGGTATCTTCAGCGCACAGTGAGCTTTGAAACTGTGTCACACACATTGCTGTCACCCCTCACTTTCCTACCTGAAAGTCCAATTGAATCCTACAACTCCTGTGCTTGCTCTTTGTCAGCAGCAGCAGAATATAGCAGTTACGTTTGGTCTCTGCTGAAACAGCAGAAGAGACATGCACAAAGTTCCTGCTGATCATCTTCAGCACACAGTGAGCTTTGCAACTGTGACACACACATTACTGTCACTGGTCACTTTATCTCCTAAAAGTCCATTTGAATGCAACCTTTCCAGTGCCCGCTCTCTCTGAGCAGCAGCAGAGTGAGTAGAGCAGGAACGTTTAGACTCTGCTGAAAGAGCAGAAGAGCCAGGCCAAAATGTTCCTGCTCATCATCGTCAGCGCACAGCGAGCTTTGCAACTCTGCAACACACATTGCTGTCACTCCTCCCTTCATCTCCTAATAGTCCGTTTGAATCCATAGTCTCTCGCGCCCTCTCTCGTTTGAACAGCAGCAGTGACACGTGAACACGAGCTCTTGGCCTCTGCTCCCACAGCCGAAGAGCCAGGAGTGAAAGCTCCGGCTATGCATCTTCAGCACGCAGTCAGCTTTGCAACTGTGACACATATATTGCTGTCGCTCCTCACGTTCCTACCTCAAAGTCCAATTGAATCCAAAATCTCTGTGCCCTTTCTCTTTTGTGCAGCAGCAGAGAGGGTAGAGCAGGAACGTTTAGACCCCACTCAAAGAATAGAAGAGCCAGGACAAAATGTTCCTGCAGATCATCTTCAGCGCACAGCGAGCTTTGCAACTCTGCAGCACACATTGCTGTCACTCCTCCCTTTCCTGCCTGAAAGACCAATTGAATCCAACATCTCTGTGCCAGCTCTCTGCTGAGCAGCAACAGAGAGAGTAGAGCAGCAATGTTTAGACTGTGCTAAAACAGCAGAAGAGCCTTGCGAAAAAGCTCCTGCTGATCATGTTTAGCACACAGTTAGCTTTGCAACTGTGACACAAACATTGCTGTCACTGGTCACTTTATCTCCTAAAAGTGCATTTGAATCCAACGTTTCTGGTGCCCTCTCTCCTTTCAAGAGCAGTTGTGACAGGGGAGCACGAAGCGCTTGACCTCTAATCCCACAGCCGATGGGCCAGCAGGGAAACTCCGGCTGGGTATCTTCAGCGCACAGTGAGCTTTGAAACTGTGTCACACACATTGCTGTCACCCCTCACTTTCCTACCTGAAAGTCCAATTGAATCCTACAACTCCTGTGCTTGCTCTTTGTCAGCAGCAGCAGAATATAGCAGTTACATTTGGTCTCTGCTGAAACAGCAGAAGAGACATGCACAAAGTTCCTGCTGATCATCTTCAGCACACAGTGAGCTTTGCAACTGTGACACACACATTACTGTCACTGGTCACTTTATCTCCTAAAAGTCCATTTGAATGCAACCTTTCCAGTGCCCGCTCTCTCTGAGCAGCAGCAGAGTGAGTAGAGCAGGAACGTTTAGACTCTGCTGAAAGAGCAGAAGAGCCAGGCCAAAATGTTCCTGCTGATCATCGTCAGCGCACAGCGAGCTTTGCAACTCTGCAACACACATTGCTTTCACTCCTCCCTTCATCTCCTAATAGTCCGTTTGAATCCATAGTCTCTCGCGCCCTCTCTCGTTTGAACAGCAGCAGTGACACGTGAACACGAGATCTTGGCCTCTGCTCCCACAGCCGAAGAGCCAGGAGTGAAAGCTCCGGCTATGCATTTTCAGCACGCAGTCAGCTTTGCAACTGTGACACATATATTGCTGTCGCTCCTCACGTTCCTACCTCAAAGTCCAATTGAATCCAAAATCTCTGTGCCCTTTCTCTGCTGTGCAGCAGCAGAGAGGGTAGAGCAGGAACGTTTAGACCCTACTCAAAGAATAGAAGAGCCAGGACAAAATGTTCCTGCAGATAATCTTCAGCGCACAGCGAGCTTTGCAACTCTGCAGCACACATTGCTGTCACTCCTCCCTTTCCTGCCTGAAAGACCAATTGAATCCAACATCTCTGTGCCAGCTCTCTGCTGAGCAGCAACAGAGAGAGTAGAGCAGCAATGTTTAGACTGTGCTAAAACAGCAGAAGAGCCTTGCGAAAAACCTCCTGCTGGTCATCTATAGCACACAGTGAGCTTTGCAACTGTGACACAAACATTGCTGTCACTCTTCACTCTTTCTCCAAAAAGACCGTTTGAATACAACCTCTCCAGTGCACGCTCTCTGTGAGCTGCAGCAAGAGTAAGTAGAGCAGGAACGTTTAGACACTGCTGAAAGAGCAGAAAAGCCAGGACAAAATGTTCCTACAGATCATCTTCAGCGCACAGCGAGCTTTGCAACTCTGCAACATCCATTGCTGTCTCTCCTCCCTTTCCTGCCTGAAAGACCAATTGAATCCAACATCTCTGTGCTCTCTCTCTGCTGAGCAGCAACAGAGAGAGTAGAGCAGCAATGTTTAGACTGTGCTAAAACAGCAGAAGAGCCTTGCGAAAAAGCTCCTGCTGATCATGTTTAGCACACAGTTAGCTTTGCAACTGTGACACAAACATTGCTGTCACTGGTCACTTTATCTCCTAAAAGTGCATTTGAATCCAACGTTTCTGGTGCCCTCTCTCCTTTCAAGAGCAGTTGTGACAGGGGAGCACGAAGCGCTTGACCTCTAATCCCACAGCCGATGGGCCAGCAGGGAAACTCCGGCTGGGTATCTTCAGCGCACAGTGAGCTTTGAAACTGTGTCACACACATTGCTGTCACCCCTCACTTTCCTACCTGAAAGTCCAATTGAATCCTACAACTCCTGTGCTTGCTCTTTGTCAGCAGCAGCAGAATATAGCAGTTACGTTTGGTCTCTGCTGAAACAGCAGAAGAGACATGCACAAAGTTCCTGCTGATCATCTTCAGCACACAGTGAGCTTTGCAACTGTGACACACACATTACTGTCACTGGTCACTTTATCTCCTAAAAGTCCATTTGAATGCAACCTTTCCAGTGCCCGCTCTCTCTGAGCAGCAGCAGAGTGAGTAGAGCAGGAACGTTTAGACTCTGCTGAAAGAGCAGAAGAGCCAGGCCAAAATGTTCCTGCTGATCATCGTCAGCGCACAGCGAGCTTTGCAACTCTGCAACACACATTGCTGTCACTCCTCCCTTCATCGCCTAATAGTCCGTTTGAATCCATAGTCTCTCGCGCCCTCTCTCGTTTGAACAGCAGCAGTGACACGTGAACATGAGCTCTTGGCCTCTGCTCCCACAGCCGAAGAGCCAGGAGTGAAAGCTCCGGCTATGCATCTTCAGCACGCAGTCAGCTTTGCAACTGTGACACATATATTGCTGTCGCTCCTCACGTTCCTACCTCAAAGTCCAATTGAATCCAAAATCTCTGTGCCCTTTCTCTGCTGTGCAGCAGCAGAGAGGGTAGAGCAGGAATGTTTAGACCCTACTCAAAGAATAGAAGAGCCAGGACAAAATGTTCCTGCAGATCATCTTCAGCGCACAGCGAGCTTTGCAACTCTGCAGCACACATTGCTGTCACTCCTCCCTTTCCTGCCTGAAAGACCAATTGAATCCAACATCTCTGTGCTCTCTCTCTGCTGAGCAGCAACAGAGAGAGTAGAGCAGCAATGTTTAGACTGTGCTAAAACAGCAGAAGAGCCTTGCGAAAAAGCTCCTGCTGATCATGTTTAGCACACAGTTAGCTTTGCAACTGTGACACAAACATTGCTGTCACTGGTCACTTTATCTCCTAAAAGTGCATTTGAATCCAACGTTTCTGGTGCCCTCTCTCCTTTCAAGAGCAGTTGTGACAGGGGAGCACGAAGCGCTTGACCTCTAATCCCACAGCCGATGGGCCAGCAGGGAAACTCCGGCTGGGTATCTTCAGCGCACAGTGAGCTTTGAAACTGTGTCACACACATTGCTGTCACCCCTCACTTTCCTACCTGAAAGTCCAATTGAATCCTACAACTCCTGTGCTTGCTCTTTGTCAGCAGCAGCAGAATATAGCAGTTACATTTGGTCTCTGCTGAAACAGCAGAAGAGACATGCACAAAGTTCCTGCTGATCATCTTCAGCACACAGTGAGCTTTGCAACTGTGACACACACATTACTGTCACTGGTCACTTTATCTCCTAAAAGTCCATTTGAATGCAACCTTTCCAGTGCCCGCTCTCTCTGAGCAGCAGCAGAGTGAGTAGAGCAGGAACGTTTAGACTCTGCTGAAAGAGCAGAAGAGCCAGGCCAAAATGTTCCTGCTCATCATCGTCATCGCACAGCGAGCTTTGCAACTCTGCAACACACATTGCTGTCACTCCTCCCTTCATCTCCTAATAGTCCGTTTGAATCCATAGTCTCTCGCGCCCTCTCTCGTTTGAACAGCAGCAGTGACACGTGAACACGAGCTCTTGGCCTCTGCTCCCACAGCCGAAGAGCCAGGAGTGAAAGCTCCGGCTATGCATCTTCAGCACGCAGTCAGCTTTGCAACTGTGACACATATATTGCTGTCGCTCCTCACGTTCCTACCTCAAAGTCCAATTGAATCCAAAATCTCTGTGCCCTTTCTCTGCTGTGCAGCAGCAGAGAGGGTAGAGCAGGAACGTTTAGACCCTACTCAAAGAATAGAAGAGCCAGGACAAAATGTTCCTGCAGATCATCTTCAGCGCACAGCGAGCTTTGCAACTCTGCAGCACACATTGCTGTCACTCCTCCCTTTCCTGCCTGAAAGACCAATTGAATCCAATATCTCTGTGCCAGCTCTCTGCTGAGCAGCAACAGAGAGAGTAGAGCAGCAATGTTTAGACTGTGCTAAAACAGCAGAAGAGCCTTGCGAAAAAGCTCCTGCTGGTCATCTATAGCACACAGTGAGCTTTGCAACTGTGACACAAACATTGCTGTCACTCTTCACTCTTTCTCCAAAAAGACCGTTTGAATACAACCTCTCCAGTGCACGCTCTCTGTGAGCTGCAGCAAGAGTAAGTAGAGCAGGAACGTTTAGACACTGCTGAAAGAGCAGAAAAGCCAGGACAAAATGTTCCTACAGATCATCTTCAGCGCACAGCGAGCTTTGCAACTCTGCAACATCCATTGCTGTCTCTCCTCCCTTTCCTGCCTGAAAGACCAATTGAATCCAACATCTCTGTGCTCTCTCTCTGCTGAGCAGCAACAGAGAGAGTAGAGCAGCAATGTTTAGACTGTGCTAAAACAGCAGAAGAGCCTTGCGAAAAAGCTCCTGCTGATCATGTTTAGCACACAGTTAGCTTTGCAACTGTGACACAAACATTGCTGTCACTGGTCACTTTATCTCCTAAAAGTGCATTTGAATCCAACGTTTCTGGTGCCCTCTCTCCTTTCAAGAGCAGTTGTGACAGGGGAGCACGAAGCGCTTGACCTCTAATCCCACAGCCGATGGGCCAGCAGGGAAACTCCGGCTGGGTATCTTCAGCGCACAGTGAGCTTTGAAACTGTGTCACACACATTGCTGTCACCCCTCACTTTCCTACCTGAAAGTCCAATTGAATCCTACAACTCCTGTGCTTGCTCTTTGTCAGCAGCAGCAGAATATAGCAGTTACATTTGGTCTCTGCTGAAACAGCAGAAGAGACATGCACAAAGTTCCTGCTGATCATCTTCAGCACACAGTGAGCTTTGCAACTGTGACACACACATTACTGTCACTGGTCACTTTATCTCCTAAAAGTCCATTTGAATGCAACCTTTCCAGGGCCCGCTCTCTCTGAGCAGCAGCAGAGTGAGTAGAGCAGGAACGTTTAGACTCTGCTGAAAGAGCAGAAGAGCCAGGCCAAAATGTTCCTGCTCATCATCGTCATCGCACAGCGAGCTTTGCAACTCTGCAACACACATTGCTGTCACTCCTCCCTTCATCTCCTAATAGTCCGTTTGAATCCATAGTCTCTCGCGCCCTCTCTCGCTTGAACAGCAGCAGTGACACGTGAACACGAGCTCTTGGCCTCTGCTCCCACAGCCGAAGAGCCAGGAGTGAAAGCTCCGGCTATGCATCTTCAGCACGCAGTCAGCTTTGCAACTGTGACACATATATTGCTGTCGCTCCTCACGTTCCTACCTCAAAGTCCAATTGAATCCAAAATCTCTGTGCCCTTTCTCTGCTGTGCAGCAGCAGAGAGGGTAGAGCAGGAACGTTTAGACCCTACTCAAAGAATAGAAGAGCCAGGACAAAATGTTCCTGCAGATCATCTTCAGCGCACAGCGAGCTTTGCAACTCTGCAGCACACATTGCTGTCACTCCTCCCTTTCCTGCCTGAAAGACCAATTGAATCCAACATCTCTGTGCCAGCTCTCTGCTGAGCAGCAACAGAGAGAGTAGAGCAGCAATGTTTAGACTGTGCTAAAACAGCAGAAGAGCCTTGTGAAAAACCTCCTGCTGGTCATCTATAGCACACAGTGAGCTTTGCAACTGTGACACAAACATTGCTGTCACTCTTCACTCTTTCTCCAAAAAGACCGTTTGAATACAACCTCTCCAGTGCACGCTCTCTGTGAGCTGCAGCAAGAGTAAGTAGAGCAGGAACGTTTAGACACTGCTGAAAGAGCAGAAAAGCCAGGCCAAAATGTTCCTACAGATCATCTTCAGCGCACAGCGAGCTTTGCAACTCTGCAACATCCATTGCTGTCTCTCCTCCCTTTCCTGCCTGAAAGACCAATTGAATCCAACATCTCTGTGCTCTCTCTCTGCTGAGCAGCAACAGAGAGAGTAGAGCAGCAATGTTTAGACTGTGCTAAAACAGCAGAAGAGCCTTGCGGAAAAGCTCCTGCTGATCATGTTTAGCACACAGTTAGCTTTGCAACTGTGACACAAACATTGCTGTCGCTGGTCACTTTATCTCCTAAAAGTGCATTTGAATCCAACGTTTCTGGTGCCCTCTCTCCTTTCAAGAGCAGTTGTGACAGGGGAGCACGAAGCGCTTGACCTCTAATCCCACAGCCGATGGGCCAGCAGGGAAACTCCGGCTAGGTATCTTCAGCGCACAGTGAGCTTTGAAACTGTGTCACACACATTGCTGTCACCCCTCACTTTCCTACCTGAAAGTCCAATTGAATCCTACAACTCCTGTGCTTGCTCTTTGTCAGCAGCAGCAGAATATAGCAGTTACGTTTGGTCTCTGCTGAAACAGCAGAAGAGACATGCACAAAGTTCCTGCTGATCATCTTCAGCACACAGTGAGCTTTGCAACTGTGACACACACATTACTGTCACTGGTCACTTTATCTCCTAAAAGTCCATTTGAATGCAACCTTTCCAGTGCCCGCTCTCTCTGAGCAGCAGCAGAGTGAGTAGAGCAGGAACGTTTAGACTCTGCTGAAAGAGCAGAAGAGCCAGGCCAAAATGTTCCTGCTCATCATCGTCATCGCACAGCGAGCTTTGCAACTCTGCAACACACATTGCTGTCACTCCTCCCTTCATCTCCTAATAGTCCGTTTGAATCCATAGTCTCTCGCGCCCTCTCTCGTTTGAACAGCAGCAGTGACACGTGAACACGAGCTCTTGGCCTCTGCTCCCACAGCCGAAGAGCCAGGAGTGAAAGCTCCGGCTATGCATCTTCAGCACGCAGTCAGCTTTGCAACTGTGACACATATATTGCTGTCGCTCCTCACGTTCCTACCTCAAAGTCCAATTGAATCCAAAATCTCTGTGCCCTTTCTCTGCTGTGCAGCAGCAGAGAGGGTAGAGCAGGAATGTTTAGACCCTACTCAAAGAATAGAAGAGCCAGGACAAAATGTTCCTGCAGATCATCTTCAGCGCACAGCGAGCTTTGCAACTCTGCAGCACACATTGCTGTCACTCCTCCCTTTCCTGCCTGAAAGACCAATTGAATCCAACATCTCTGTGCTCTCTCTCTGCTGAGCAGCAACAGAGAGAGTAGAGCAGCAATGTTTAGACTGTGCTAAAACAGCAGAAGAGCCTTGCGAAAAAGCTCCTGCTGATCATGTTTAGCACACAGTTAGCTTTGCAACTGTGACACAAACATTGCTGTCACTGGTCACTTTATCTCCTAAAAGTGCATTTGAATCCAACGTTTCTGGTGCCCTCTCTCCTTTCAAGAGCAGTTGTGACAGGGGAGCACGAAGCGCTTGACCTCTAATCCCACAGCCGATGGGCCAGCAGGGAAACTCCGGCTGGGTATCTTCAGCGCACAGTGAGCTTTGAAACTGTGTCACACACATTGCTGTCACCCCTCACTTTCCTACCTGAAAGTCCAATTGAATCCTACAACTCCTGTGCTTGCTCTTTGTCAGCAGCAGCAGAATATAGCAGTTACATTTGGTCTCTGCTGAAACAGCAGAAGAGACATGCACAAAGTTCCTGCTGATCATCTTCAGCACACAGTGAGCTTTGCAACTGTGACACACACATTACTGTCACTGGTCACTTTATCTCCTAAAAGTCCATTTGAATGCAACCTTTCCAGTGCCCGCTCTCTCTGAGCAGCAGCAGAGTGAGTAGAGCAGGAACGTTTAGACTCTGCTGAAAGAGCAGAAGAGCCAGGCCAAAATGTTCCTGCTCATCATCGTCATCGCACAGCGAGCTTTGCAACTCTGCAACACACATTGCTGTCACTCCTCCCTTCATCTCCTAATAGTCCGTTTGAATCCATAGTCTCTCGCGCCCTCTCTCGCTTGAACAGCAGCAGTGACACGTGAACACGAGCTCTTGGCCTCTGCTCCCACAGCCGAAGAGCCAGGAGTGAAAGCTCCGGCTATGCATCTTCAGCACGCAGTCAGCTTTGCAACTGTGACACATATATTGCTGTCGCTCCTCACGTTCCTACCTCAAAGTCCAATTGAATCCAAAATCTCTGTGCCCTTTCTCTGCTGTGCAGCAGCAGAGAGGGTAGAGCAGGAACGTTTAGACCCTACTCAAAGAATAGAAGAGCCAGGACAAAATGTTCCTGCAGATCATCTTCAGCGCACAGCGAGCTTTGCAACTCTGCAGCACACATTGCTGTCACTCCTCCCTTTCCTGCCTGAAAGACCAATTGAATCCAACATCTCTGTGCCAGCTCTCTGCTGAGCAGCAACAGAGAGAGTAGAGCAGCAATGTTTAGACTGTGCTAAAACAGCAGAAGAGCCTTGCGAAAAACCTCCTGCTGGTCATCTATAGCACACAGTGAGCTTTGCAACTGTGACACAAACATTGCTGTCACTCTTCACTCTTTCTCCAAAAAGACCGTTTGAATACAACCTCTCCAGTGCACGCTCTCTGTGAGCTGCAGCAAGAGTAAGTAGAGCAGGAACGTTTAGACACTGCTGAAAGAGCAGAAAAGCCAGGCCAAAATGTTCCTACAGATCATCTTCAGCGCACAGCGAGCTTTGCAACTCTGCAACATCCATTGCTGTCTCTCCTCCCTTTCCTGCCTGAAAGACCAATTGAATCCAACATCTCTGTGCTCTCTCTCTGCTGAGCAGCAACAGAGAGAGTAGAGCAGCAATGTTTAGACTGTGCTAAAACAGCAGAAGAGCCTTGCGGAAAAGCTCCTGCTGATCATGTTTAGCACACAGTTAGCTTTGCAACTGTGACACAAACATTGCTGTCGCTGGTCACTTTATCTCCTAAAAGTGCATTTGAATCCAACGTTTCTGGTGCCCTCTCTCCTTTCAAGAGCAGTTGTGACAGGGGAGCACGAAGCGCTTGACCTCTAATCCCACAGCCGATGGGCCAGCAGGGAAACTCCGGCTGGGTATCTTCAGCGCACAGTGAGCTTTGAAACTGTGTCACACACATTGCTGTCACCCCTCACTTTCCTACCTGAAAGTCCAATTGAATCCTACAACTCCTGTGCTTGCTCTTTGTCAGCAGCAGCAGAATATAGCAGTTACGTTTGGTCTCTGCTGAAACAGCAGAAGAGACATGCACAAAGTTCCTGCTGATCATCTTCAGCACACAGTGAGCTTTGCAACTGTGACACACACATTACTGTCACTGGTCACTTTATCTCCTAAAAGTCCATTTGAATGCAACCTTTCCAGTGCCCGCTCTCTCTGAGCAGCAGCAGAGTGAGTAGAGCAGGAACGTTTAGACTCTGCTGAAAGAGCAGAAGAGCCAGGCCAAAATGTTCCTGCTGATCATCGTCAGCGCACAGCGAGCTTTGCAACTCTGCAACACACATTGCTGTCACTCCTCCCTTCATCTCCTAATAGTCCGTTTGAATCCATAGTCTCTCGCGCCCTCTCTCGTTTGAACAGCAGCAGTGACACGTGAACACGAGCTCTTGGCCTCTGCTCCCACAGCCGAAGAGCCAGGAGTGAAAGCTCCGGCTATGCATCTTCAGCACGCAGTCAGCTTTGCAACTGTGACACATATATTGCTGTCGCTCCTCACGTTCCTACCTCAAAGTCCAATTGAATCCAAAATCTCTGTGCCCTTTCTCTGCTGTGCAGCAGCAGAGAGGGTAGAGCAGGAATGTTTAGACCCTACTCAAAGAATAGAAGAGCCAGGACAAAATGTTCCTGCAGATCATCTTCAGCGCACAGCGAGCTTTGCAACTCTGCAGCACACATTGCTGTCACTCCTCCCTTTCCTGCCTGAAAGACCAATTGAATCCAACATCTCTGTGCCAGCTCTCTGCTGAGCAGCAACAGAGAGAGTAGAGCAGCAATGTTTAGACTGTGCTAAAACAGCAGAAGAGCCTTGCGGAAAAGCTCCTGCTGATCATGTTTAGCACACAGTTAGCTTTGCAACTGTGACACAAACATTGCTGTCGCTGGTCACTTTATCTCCTAAAAGTGCATTTGAATCCAACGTTTCTGGTGCCCTCTCTCCTTTCAAGAGCAGTTGTGACAGGGGAGCACGAAGCGCTTGACCTCTAATCCCACAGCCGATGGGCCAGCAGGGAAACTCCGGCTGGGTATCTTCAGCGCACAGTGAGCTTTGAAACTGTGTCACACACATTGCTGTCACCCCTCACTTTCCTACCTGAAAGTCCAATTGAATCCTACAACTCCTGTGCTTGCTCTTTGTCAGCAGCAGCAGAATATAGCAGTTACGTTTGGTCTCTGCTGAAACAGCAGAAGAGACATGCACAAAGTTCCTGCTGATCATCTTCAGCACACAGTGAGCTTTGCAACTGTGACACACACATTACTGTCACTGGTCACTTTATCTCCTAAAAGTCCATTTGAATGCAACCTTTCCAGTGCCCGCTCTCTCTGAGCAGCAGCAGAGTGAGTAGAGCAGGAACGTTTAGACTCTGCTGAAAGAGCAGAAGAGCCAGGCCAAAATGTTCCTGCTCATCATCGTCAGCGCACAGCGAGCTTTGCAACTCTGCAACACACATTGCTGTCACTCCTCCCTTCATCTCCTAATAGTCCGTTTGAATCCATAGTCTCTCGCGCCCTCTCTCGTTTGAACAGCAGCAGTGACACGTGAACACGAGCTCTTGGCCTCTGCTCCCACAGCCGAAGAGCCAGGAGTGAAAGCTCCGGCTATGCATCTTCAGCACGCAGTCAGCTTTGCAACTGTGACACATATATTGCTGTCGCTCCTCACGTTCCTACCTCAAAGTCCAATTGAATCCAAAATCTCTGTGCCCTTTCTCTGCTGTGCAGCAGCAGAGAGGGTAGAGCAGGAATGTTTAGACCCTACTCAAAGAATAGAAGAGCCAGGACAAAATGTTCCTGCAGATCATCTTCAGCGCACAGCGAGCTTTGCAACTCTGCAGCACACATTGCTGTCACTCCTCCCTTTCCTGCCTGAAAGACCAATTGAATCCAACATCTCTGTGCCAGCTCTCTGCTGAGCAGCAACAGAGAGAGTAGAGCAGCAATGTTTAGACTGTGCTAAAACAGCAGAAGAGCCTTGCGGAAAAGCTCCTGCTGATCATGTTTAGCACACAGTTAGCTTTGCAACTGTGACACAAACATTGCTGTCACTGGTCACTTTATCTCCTAAAAGTGCATTTGAATCCAACGTTTCTGGTGCCCTCACTCCTTTCAAGAGCAGTTGTGACAGGGGAGCACGAAGCGCTTGACCTCTAATCCCACAGCCGATGGGCCAGCAGGGAAACTCCGGCTGGGTATCTTCAGCGCACAGTGAGCTTTGAAACTGTGTCACACACATTGCTGTCACCCCTCACTTTCCTACCTGAAAGTCCAATTGAATCCTACAACTCCTGTGCTTGCTCTTTGTCAGCAGCAGCAGAATATAGCAGTTACGTTTGGTCTCTGCTGAAACAGCAGAAGAGACATGCACAAAGTTCCTGCTGATCATCTTCAGCACACAGTGAGCTTTGCAACTGTGACACACACATTACTGTCACTGGTCACTTTATCTCCTAAAAGTCCATTTGAATGCAACCTTTCCAGTGCCCGCTCTCTCTGAGCAGCAGCAGAGTGAGTAGAGCAGGAACGTTTAGACTCTGCTGAAAGAGCAGAAGAGCCAGGCCAAAATGTTCCTGCTCATCATCGTCATCGCACAGCGAGCTTTGCAACTCTGCAACACACATTGCTGTCACTCCTCCCTTCATCTCCTAATAGTCCGTTTGAATCCATAGTCTCTCGCGCCCTCTCTCGCTTGAACAGCAGCAGTGACACGTGAACACGAGCTCTTGGCCTCTGCTCCCACAGCCGAAGAGCCAGGAGTGAAAGCTCCGGCTATGCATCTTCAGCACGCAGTCAGCTTTGCAACTGTGACACATATATTGCTGTCGCTCCTCACGTTCCTACCTCAAAGTCCAATTGAATCCAAAATCTCTGTGCGCTTTCTCTGCTGTGCAGCAGCAGAGAGGGTAGAGCAGGAACGTTTAGACCCTACTCAAAGAATAGAAGAGCCAGGACAAAATGTTCCTGCAGATCATCTTCAGCGCACAGCGAGCTTTGCAACTCTGCAGCACACATTGCTGTCACTCCTCCCTTTCCTGCCTGAAAGACCAATTGAATCCAACATCTCTGTGCCAGCTCTCTGCTGAGCAGCAACAGAGAGAGTAGAGCAGCAATGTTTAGACTGTGCTAAAACAGCAGAAGAGCCTTGCGAAAAACCTCCTGCTGGTCATCTATAGCACACAGTGAGCTTTGCAACTGTGACACAAACATTGCTGTCACTCTTCACTCTTTCTCCAAAAAGACCGTTTGAATACAACCTCTCCAGTGCACGCTCTCTGTGAGCTGCAGCAAGAGTAAGTAGAGCAGGAACGTTTAGACACTGCTGAAAGAGCAGAAAAGCCAGGCCAAAATGTTCCTACAGATCATCTTCAGCGCACAGCGAGCTTTGCAACTCTGCAACATCCATTGCTGTCTCTCCTCCCTTTCCTGCCTGAAAGACCAATTGAATCCAACATCTCTGTGCTCTCTCTCTGCTGAGCAGCAACAGAGAGAGTAGAGCAGCAATGTTTAGACTGTGCTAAAACAGCAGAAGAGCCTTGCGGAAAAGCTCCTGCTGATCATGTTTAGCACACAGTTAGCTTTGCAACTGTGGCACAAACATTGCTGTCACTGGTCACTTTATCTCCTAAAAGTGCATTTCAATCCAACGTTTCTGGTGCCCTCTCTCCTTTCAAGAGCAGTTGTGACAGGGGAGCACGAAGCGCTTGACCTCTAATCCCACAGCCGATGGGCCAGCAGGGAAACTCCGGCTGGGTATCTTCAGCGCACAGTGAGCTTTGAAACTGTGTCACACACATTGCTGTCACCCCTCACTTTCCTACCTGAAAGTCCAATTGAATCCTACAACTCCTGTGCTTGCTCTTTGTCAGCAGCAGCAGAATATAGCAGTTACGTTTGGTCTCTGCTGAAACAGCAGAAGAGACATGCACAAAGTTCCTGCTGATCATCTTCAGCACACAGTGAGCTTTGCAACTGTGACACACACATTACTGTCACTGGTCACTTTATCTCCTAAAAGTCCATTTGAATGCAACCTTTCCAGTGCCCGCTCTCTCTGAGCAGCAGCAGAGTGAGTAGAGCAGGAACGTTTAGACTCTGCTGAAAGAGCAGAAGAGCCAGGCCAAAATGTTCCTGCTGATCATCGTCAGCGCACAGCGAGCTTTGCAACTCTGCAACACACATTGCTGTCACTCCTCCCTTCATCTCCTAATAGTCCGTTTGAATCCATAGTCTCTCGCGCCCTCTCTCGTTTGAACAGCAGCAGTGACACGTGAACACGAGCTCTTGGCCTCTGCTCCCACAGCCGAAGAGCCAGGAGTGAAAGCTCCGGCTATGCATCTTCAGCACGCAGTCAGCTTTGCAACTGTGACACATATATTGCTGTCGCTCCTCACGTTCCTACCTCAAAGTCCAATTGAATCCAAAATCTCTGTGCCCTTTCTCTGCTGTGCAGCAGCAGAGAGGGTAGAGCAGGAATGTTTAGACCCTACTCAAAGAATAGAAGAGCCAGGACAAAATGTTCCTGCAGATCATCTTCAGCGCACAGCGAGCTTTGCAACTCTGCAGCACACATTGCTGTCACTCCTCCCTTTCCTGCCTGAAAGACCAATTGAATCCAACATCTCTGTGCCAGCTCTCTGCTGAGCAGCAACAGAGAGAGTAGAGCAGCAATGTTTAGACTGTGCTAAAACAGCAGAAGAGCCTTGCGAAAAAGCTCCTGCTGATCATGTTTAGCACACAGTTAGCTTTGCAACTGTGACACAAACATTGCTGTCACTGGTCACTTTATCTCCTAAAAGTGCATTTGAATCCAACGTTTCTGGTGCCCTCTCTCCTTTCAAGAGCAGTTGTGACAGGGGAGCACGAAGCGCTTGACCTCTAATCCCACAGCCGATGGGCCAGCAGGGAAACTCCGGCTGGGTATCTTCAGCGCACAGTGAGCTTTGAAACTGTGTCACACACATTGCTGTCACCCCTCACTTTCCTACCTGAAAGTCCAATTGAATCCTACAACTCCTGTGCTTGCTCTTTGTCAGCAGCAGCAGAATATAGCAGTTACATTTGGTCTCTGCTGAAACAGCAGAAGAGACATGCACAAAGTTCCTGCTGATCATCTTCAGCACACAGTGAGCTTTGCAACTGTGACACACACATTACTGTCACTGGTCACTTTATCTCCTAAAAGTCCATTTGAATGCAACCTTTCCAGGGCCCGCTCTCTCTGAGCAGCAGCAGAGTGAGTAGAGCAGGAACGTTTAGACTCTGCTGAAAGAGCAGAAGAGCCAGGCCAAAATGTTCCTGCTGATCATCGTCAGCGCACAGCGAGCTTTGCAACTCTGCAACACACATTGCTGTCACTCCTCCCTTCATCTCCTAATAGTCCGTTTGAATCCATAGTCTCTCGCGCCCTCTCTCGCTTGAACAGCAGCAGTGACACGTGAACACGAGCTCTTGGCCTCTGCTCCCACAGCCGAAGAGCCAGGAGTGAAAGCTCCGGCTATGCATCTTCAGCACGCAGTCAGCTTTGCAACTGTGACACATATATTGCTGTCGCTCCTCACGTTCCTACCTCAAAGTCCAATTGAATCCAAAATCTCTGTGCGCTTTCTCTGCTGTGCAGCAGCAGAGAGGGTAGAGCAGGAACGTTTAGACCCTACTCAAAGAATAGAAGAGCCAGGACAAAATGTTCCTGCAGATCATCTTCAGCGCACAGCGAGCTTTGCAACTCTGCAGCACACATTGCTGTCACTCCTCCCTTTCCTGCCTGAAAGACCAATTGAATCCAACATCTCTGTGCCAGCTCTCTGCTGAGCAGCAACAGAGAGAGTAGAGCAGCAATGTTTAGACTGTGCTAAAACAGCAGAAGAGCCTTGCGAAAAACCTCCTGCTGGTCATCTATAGCACACAGTGAGCTTTGCAACTGTGACACAAACATTGCTGTCACTCTTCACTCTTTCTCCAAAAAGACCGTTTGAATACAACCTCTCCAGTGCACGCTCTCTGTGAGCTGCAGCAAGAGTAAGTAGAGCAGGAACGTTTAGACACTGCTGAAAGAGCAGAAAAGCCAGGCCAAAATGTTCCTACAGATCATCTTCAGCGCACAGCGAGCTTTGCAACTCTGCAACATCCATTGCTGTCTCTCCTCCCTTTCCTGCCTGAAAGACCAATTGAATCCAACATCTCTGTGCTCTCTCTCTGCTGAGCGGCAACAGAGAGAGTAGAGCAGCAATGTTTAGACTGTGCTAAAACAGCAGAAGAGCCTTGCGAAAAAGCTCCTGCTGATCATGTTTAGCACACAGTTAGCTTTGCAACTGTGACACAAACATTGCTGTCACTGGTCACTTTATCTCCTAAAAGTGCATTTGAATCCAACGTTTCTGGTGCCCTCACTCCTTTCAAGAGCAGTTGTGACAGGGGAGCACGAAGCGCTTGACCTCTAATCCCACAGCCGATGGGCCAGCAGGGAAACTCCGGCTGGGTATCTTCAGCGCACAGTGAGCTTTGAAACTGTGTCACACACATTGCTGTCACCCCTCACTTTCCTACCTGAAAGTCCAATTGAATCCTACAACTCCTGTGCTTGCTCTTTGTCAGCAGCAGCAGAATATAGCAGTTACGTTTGGTCTCTGCTGAAACAGCAGAAGAGACATGCACAAAGTTCCTGCTGATCATCTTCAGCACACAGTGAGCTTTGCAACTGTGACACACACATTACTGTCACTGGTCACTTTATCTCCTAAAAGTCCATTTGAATGCAACCTTTCCAGTGCCCGCTCTCTCTGAGCAGCAGCAGAGTGAGTAGAGCAGGAACGTTTAGACTCTGCTGAAAGAGCAGAAGAGCCAGGCCAAAATGTTCCTGGTGATCATCGTCAGCGCACAGCGAGCTTTGCAACTCTGCAACACACATTGCTGTCACTCCTCCCTTCATCTCCTAATAGTCCGTTTGAATCCATAGTCTCTCGCGCCCTCTCTCGTTTGAACAGCAGCAGTGACACGTGAACACGAGCTCTTGGCCTCTGCTCCCACAGCCGAAGAGCCAGGAGTGAAAGCTCCGGCTATGCATCTTCAGCACGCAGTCAGCTTTGCAACTGTGACACATATATTGCTGTCGCTCCTCACGTTCCTACCTCAAAGTCCAATTGAATCCAAAATCTCTGTGCCCTTTCTCTGCTGTGCAGCAGCAGAGAGGGTAGAGCAGGAATGTTTAGACCCTACTCAAAGAATAGAAGAGCCAGGACAAAATGTTCCTGCAGATCATCTTCAGCGCACAGCGAGCTTTGCAACTCTGCAGCACACATTGCTGTCACTCCTCCCTTTCCTGCCTGAAAGACCAATTGAATCCAACATCTCTGTGCTCTCTCTCTGCTGAGCAGCAACAGAGAGAGTAGAGCAGCAATGTTTAGACTGTGCTAAAACAGCAGAAGAGCCTTGCGAAAAAGCTCCTGCTGATCATGTTTAGCACACAGTTAGCTTTGCAACTGTGACACAAACATTGCTGTCACTGGTCACTTTATCTCCTAAAAGTGCATTTGAATCCAACGTTTCTGGTGCCCTCTCTCCTTTCAAGAGCAGTTGTGACAGGGGAGCACGAAGCGCTTGACCTCTAATCCCACAGCCGATGGGCCAGCAGGGAAACTCCGGCTGGGTATCTTCAGCGCACAGTGAGCTTTGAAACTGTGTCACACACATTGCTGTCACCCCTCACTTTCCTACCTGAAAGTCCAATTGAATCCTACAACTCCTGTGCTTGCTCTTTGTCAGCAGCAGCAGAATATAGCAGTTACATTTGGTCTCTGCTGAAACAGCAGAAGAGACATGCACAAAGTTCCTGCTGATCATCTTCAGCACACAGTGAGCTTTGCAACTGTGACACACACATTACTGTCACTGGTCACTTTATCTCCTAAAAGTCCATTTGAATGCAACCTTTCCAGGGCCCGCTCTCTCTGAGCAGCAGCAGAGTGAGTAGAGCAGGAACGTTTAGACTCTGCTGAAAGAGCAGAAGAGCCAGGCCAAAATGTTCCTGCTGATCATCGTCAGCGCACAGCGAGCTTTGCAACTCTGCAACACACATTGCTTTCACTCCTCCCTTCATCTCCTAATAGTCCGTTTGAATCCATAGTCTCTCGCGCCCTCTCTCGTTTGAACAGCAGCAGTGACACGTGAACACGAGCTCTTGGCCTCTGCTCCCACAGCCGAAGAGCCAGGAGTGAAAGCTCCGGCTATGCATCTTCAGCACGCAGTCAGCTTTGCAACTGTGACACATATATTGCTGTCGCTCCTCACGTTCCTACCTCAAAGTCCAATTGAATCCAAAATCTCTGTGCCCTTTCTCTGCTGTGCAGCAGCAGAGAGGGTAGAGCAGGAACGTTTAGACCCTACTCAAAGAATAGAAGAGCCAGGACAAAATGTTCCTGCAGATCATCTTCAGCGCACAGCGAGCTTTGCAACTCTGCAGCACACATTGCTGTCACTCCTCCCTTTCCTGCCTGAAAGACCAATTGAATCCAACATCTCTGTGCCAGCTCTCTGCTGAGCAGCAACAGAGAGAGTAGAGCAGCAATGTTTAGACTGTGCTAAAACAGCAGAAGAGCCTTGCGAAAAACCTCCTGCTGGTCATCTATAGCACACAGTGAGCTTTGCAACTGTGACACAAACATTGCTGTCACTCTTCACTCTTTCTCCAAAAAGACCGTTTGAATACAACCTCTCCAGTGCACGCTCTCTGTGAGCTGCAGCAAGAGTAAGTAGAGCAGGAACGTTTAGACACTGCTGAAAGAGCAGAAAAGCCAGGACAAAATGTTCCTACAGATCATCTTCAGCGCACAGCGAGCTTTGCAACTCTGCAACATCCATTGCTGTCTCTCCTCCCTTTCCTGCCTGAAAGACCAATTGAATCCAACATCTCTGTGCTCTCTCTCTGCTGAGCAGCAACAGAGAGAGTAGAGCAGCAATGTTTAGACTGTGCTAAAACAGCAGAAGAGCCTTGCGAAAAAGCTCCTGCTGATCATGTTTAGCACACAGTTAGCTTTGCAACTGTGACACAAACATTGCTGTCACTGGTCACTTTATCTCCTAAAAGTGCATTTGAATCCAACGTTTCTGGTGCCCTCTCTCCTTTCAAGAGCAGTTGTGACAGGGGAGCACGAAGCGCTTGACCTCTAATCCCACAGCCGATGGGCCAGCAGGGAAACTCCGGCTGGGTATCTTCAGCGCACAGTGAGCTTTGAAACTGTGTCACACACATTGCTGTCACCCCTCACTTTCCTACCTGAAAGTCCAATTGAATCCTACAACTCCTGTGCTTGCTCTTTGTCAGCAGCAGCAGAATATAGCAGTTACGTTTGGTCTCTGCTGAAACAGCAGAAGAGACATGCACAAAGTTCCTGCTGATCATCTTCAGCACACAGTGAGCTTTGCAACTGTGACACACACATTACTGTCACTGGTCACTTTATCTCCTAAAAGTCCATTTGAATGCAACCTTTCCAGTGCCCGCTCTCTCTGAGCAGCAGCAGAGTGAGTAGAGCAGGAACGTTTAGACTCTGCTGAAAGAGCAGAAGAGCCAGGCCAAAATGTTCCTGCTCATCATCGTCATCGCACAGCGAGCTTTGCAACTCTGCCACACACATTGCTGTCACTCCTCCCTTCATCTCCTAATAGTCCGTTTGAATCCATAGTCTCTCGCGCCCTCTCTCGCTTGAACAGCAGCAGTGACACGTGAACACGAGCTCTTGGCCTCTGCTCCCACAGCCGAAGAGCCAGGAGTGAAAGCTCCGGCTATGCATCTTCAGCACGCAGTCAGCTTTGCAACTGTGACACATATATTGCTGTCGCTCCTCACGTTCCTACCTCAAAGTCCAATTGAATCCAAAATCTCTGTGCCCTTTCTCTGCTGTGCAGCAGCAGAGAGGGTAGAGCAGGAACGTTTAGACCCTACTCAAAGAATAGAAGAGCCAGGACAAAATGTTCCTGCAGATCATCTTCAGCGCACAGCGAGCTTTGCAACTCTGCAGCACACATTGCTGTCACTCCTCCCTTTCCTGCCTGAAAGACCAATTGAATCCAACATCTCTGTGCCAGCTCTCTGCTGAGCAGCAACAGAGAGAGTAGAGCAGCAATGTTTAGACTGTGCTAAAACAGCAGAAGAGCCTTGCGAAAAACCTCCTGCTGGTCATCTATAGCACACAGTGAGCTTTGCAACTGTGACACAAACATTGCTGTCACTCTTCACTCTTTCTCCAAAAAGACCGTTTGAATACAACCTCTCCAGTGCACGCTCTCTGTGAGCTGCAGCAAGAGTAAGTAGAGCAGGAACGTTTAGACACTGCTGAAAGAGCAGAAAAGCCAGGCCAAAATGTTCCTACAGATCATCTTCAGCGCACAGCGAGCTTTGCAACTCTGCAACATCCATTGCTGTCTCTCCTCCCTTTCCTGCCTGAAAGACCAATTGAATCCAACATCTCTGTGCTCTCTCTCTGCTGAGCAGCAACAGAGAGAGTAGAGCAGCAATGTTTAGACTGTGCTAAAACAGCAGAAGAGCCTTGCGGAAAAGCTCCTGCTGATCATGTTTAGCACACAGTTAGCTTTGCAACTGTGACACAAAGATTGCTGTCGCTGGTCACTTTATCTCCTAAAAGTGCATTTGAATCCAACGTTTCTGGTGCCCTCTCTCCTTTCAAGAGCAGTTGTGACAGGGGAGCACGAAGCGCTTGACCTCTAATCCCACAGCCGATGGGCCAGCAGGGAAACTCCGGCTGGGTATCTTCAGCGCACAGTGAGCTTTGAAACTGTGTCACACACATTGCTGTCACCCCTCACTTTCCTACCTGAAAGTCCAATTGAATCCTACAACTCCTGTGCTTGCTCTTTGTCAGCAGCAGCAGAATATAGCAGTTACGTTTGGTCTCTGCTGAAACAGCAGAAGAGACATGCACAAAGTTCCTGCTGATCATCTTCAGCACACAGTGAGCTTTGCAACTGTGACACACACATTACTGTCACTGGTCACTTTATCTCCTAAAAGTCCATTTGAATGCAACCTTTCCAGTGCCCGCTCTCTCTGAGCAGCAGCAGAGTGAGTAGAGCAGGAACGTTTAGACTCTGCTGAAAGAGCAGAAGAGCCAGGCCAAAATGTTCCTGCTCATCATCGTCAGCGCACAGCGAGCTTTGCAACTCTGCAACACACATTGCTGTCACTCCTCCCTTCATCTCCTAATAGTCCGTTTGAATCCATAGTCTCTCGCGCCCTCTCTCGCTTGAACAGCAGCAGTGACACGTGAACACGAGCTCTTGGCCTCTGCTCCCACAGCCGAAGAGCCAGGAGTGAAAGCTCCGGCTATGCATCTTCAGCACGCAGTCAGCTTTGCAACTGTGACACATATATTGCTGTCGCTCCTCACGTTCCTACCTCAAAGTCCAATTGAATCCAAAATCTCTGTGCGCTTTCTCTGCTGTGCAGCAGCAGAGAGGGTAGAGCAGGAACGTTTAGACCCTACTCAAAGAATAGAAGAGCCAGGACAAAATGTTCCTGCAGATCATCTTCAGCGCACAGCGAGCTTTGCAACTCTGCAGCACACATTGCTGTCACTCCTCCCTTTCCTGCCTGAAAGACCAATTGAATCCAACATCTCTGTGCCAGCTCTCTGCTGAGCAGCAACAGAGAGAGTAGAGCAGCAATGTTTAGACTGTGCTAAAACAGCAGAAGAGCCTTGCGAAAAACCTCCTGCTGGTCATCTATAGCACACAGTGAGCTTTGCAACTGTGACACAAACATTGCTGTCACTCTTCACTCTTTCTCCAAAAAGACCGTTTGAATACAACCTCTCCAGTGCACGCTCTCTGTGAGCTGCAGCAAGAGTAAGTAGAGCAGGAACGTTTAGACACTGCTGAAAGAGCAGAAAAGCCAGGCCAAAATGTTCCTACAGATCATCTTCAGCGCACAGCGAGCTTTGCAACTCTGCAACATCCATTGCTGTCTCTCCTCCCTTTCCTGCCTGAAAGACCAATTGAATCCAACATCTCTGTGCTCTCTCTCTGCTGAGCAGCAACAGAGAGAGTAGAGCAGCAATGTTTAGACTGTGCTAAAACAGCAGAAGAGCCTTGCGAAAAAGCTCCTGCTGATCATGTTTAGCACACAGTTAGCTTTGCAACTGTGACACAAACATTGCTGTCACTGGTCACTTTATCTCCTAAAAGTGCATTTGAATCCAACGTTTCTGGTGCCCTCTCTCCTTTCAAGAGCAGTTGTGACAGGGGAGCACGAAGCGCTTGACCTCTAATCCCACAGCCGATGGGCCAGCAGGGAAACTCCGGCTGGGTATCTTCAGCGCACAGTGAGCTTTGAAACTGTGTCACACACATTGCTGTCACCCCTCACTTTCCTACCTGAAAGTCCAATTGAATCCTACAACTCCTGTGCTTGCTCTTTGTCAGCAGCAGCAGAATATAGCAGTTACATTTGGTCTCTGCTGAAACAGCAGAAGAGACATGCACAAAGTTCCTGCT
Organism: Lathamus discolor; assembly: GCF_037157495.1. Classification (NCBI taxonomy): domain Eukaryota; kingdom Metazoa; phylum Chordata; class Aves; order Psittaciformes; family Psittacidae; genus Lathamus; species Lathamus discolor. The sequence goes on along the minus strand of NC_088889.1, from coordinate 65,118,560 downwards.
GATCATCTTCAGCACACAGTGAGCTTTGCAACTGTGACACACACATTACTGTCACTGGTCACTTTATCTCCTAAAAGTCCATTTGAATGCAACCTTTCCAGGGCCCGCTCTCTCTGAGCAGCAGCAGAGTGAGTAGAGCAGGAACGTTTAGACTCTGCTGAAAGAGCAGAAGAGCCAGGCCAAAATGTTCCTGCTCATCATCGTCATCGCACAGCGAGCTTTGCAACTCTGCAACACACATTGCTGTCACTCCTCCCTTCATCTCCTAATAGTCCGTTTGAATCCATAGTCTCTCGCGCCCTCTCTCGCTTGAACAGCAGCAGTGACACGTGAACACGAGCTCTTGGCCTCTGCTCCCACAGCCGAAGAGCCAGGAGTGAAAGCTCCGGCTATGCATCTTCAGCACGCAGTCAGCTTTGCAACTGTGACACATATATTGCTGTCGCTCCTCACGTTCCTACCTCAAAGTCCAATTGAATCCAAAATCTCTGTGCGCTTTCTCTGCTGTGCAGCAGCAGAGAGGGTAGAGCAGGAACGTTTAGACCCTACTCAAAGAATAGAAGAGCCAGGACAAAATGTTCCTGCAGATCATCTTCAGCGCACAGCGAGCTTTGCAACTCTGCAGCACACATTGCTGTCACTCCTCCCTTTCCTGCCTGAAAGACCAATTGAATCCAACATCTCTGTGCCAGCTCTCTGCTGAGCAGCAACAGAGAGAGTAGAGCAGCAATGTTTAGACTGTGCTAAAACAGCAGAAGAGCCTTGCGAAAAACCTCCTGCTGGTCATCTATAGCACACAGTGAGCTTTGCAACTGTGACACAAACATTGCTGTCACTCTTCACTCTTTCTCCAAAAAGACCGTTTGAATACAACCTCTCCAGTGCACGCTCTCTGTGAGCTGCAGCAAGAGTAAGTAGAGCAGGAACGTTTAGACACTGCTGAAAGAGCAGAAAAGCCAGGCCAAAATGTTCCTACAGATCATCTTCAGCGCACAGCGAGCTTTGCAACTCTGCAACATCCATTGCTGTCTCTCCTCCCTTTCCTGCCTGAAAGACCAATTGAATCCAACATCTCTGTGCTCTCTCTCTGCTGAGCAGCAACAGAGAGAGTAGAGCAGCAATGTTTAGACTGTGCTAAAACAGCAGAAGAGCCTTGCGAAAAAGCTCCTGCTGATCATGTTTAGCACACAGTTAGCTTTGCAACTGTGACACAAACATTGCTGTCACTGGTCACTTTATCTCCTAAAAGTGCATTTGAATCCAACGTTTCTGGTGCCCTCACTCCTTTCAAGAGCAGTTGTGACAGGGGAGCACGAAGCGCTTGACCTCTAATCCCACAGCCGATGGGCCAGCAGGGAAACTCCGGCTGGGTATCTTCAGCGCACAGTGAGCTTTGAAACTGTGTCACACACATTGCTGTCACCCCTCACTTTCCTACCTGAAAGTCCAATTGAATCCTACAACTCCTGTGCTTGCTCTTTGTCAGCAGCAGCAGAATATAGCAGTTACGTTTGGTCTCTGCTGAAACAGCAGAAGAGACATGCACAAAGTTCCTGCTGATCATCTTCAGCACACAGTGAGCTTTGCAACTGTGACACACACATTACTGTCACTGGTCACTTTATCTCCTAAAAGTCCATTTGAATGCAACCTTTCCAGTGCCCGCTCTCTCTGAGCAGCAGCAGAGTGAGTAGAGCAGGAACGTTTAGACTCTGCTGAAAGAGCAGAAGAGCCAGGCCAAAATGTTCCTGCTCATCATCGTCATCGCACAGCGAGCTTTGCAACTCTGCAACACACATTGCTGTCACTCCTCCCTTCATCTCCTAATAGTCCGTTTGAATCCATAGTCTCTCGCGCCCTCTCTCGTTTGAACAGCAGCAGTGACACGTGAACATGAGCTCTTGGCCTCTGCTCCCACAGCCGAAGAGCCAGGAGTGAAAGCTCCGGCTATGCATCTTCAGCACGCAGTCAGCTTTGCAACTGTGACACATATATTGCTGTCGCTCCTCACGTTCCTACCTCAAAGTCCAATTGAATCCAAAATCTCTGTGCCCTTTCTCTGCTGTGCAGCAGCAGAGAGGGTAGAGCAGGAATGTTTAGACCCTACTCAAAGAATAGAAGAGCCAGGACAAAATGTTCCTGCAGATCATCTTCAGCGCACAGCGAGCTTTGCAACTCTGCAGCACACATTGCTGTCACTCCTCCCTTTCCTGCCTGAAAGACCAATTGAATCCAACATCTCTGTGCTCTCTCTCTGCTGAGCAGCAACAGAGAGAGTAGAGCAGCAATGTTTAGACTGTGCTAAAACAGCAGAAGAGCCTTGCGAAAAAGCTCCTGCTGATCATGTTTAGCACACAGTTAGCTTTGCAACTGTGACACAAACATTGCTGTCACTGGTCACTTTATCTCCTAAAAGTGCATTTGAATCCAACGTTTCTGGTGCCCTCTCTCCTTTCAAGAGCAGTTGTGACAGGGGAGCACGAAGCGCTTGACCTCTAATCCCACAGCCGATGGGCCAGCAGGGAAACTCCGGCTGGGTATCTTCAGCGCACAGTGAGCTTTGAAACTGTGTCACACACATTGCTGTCACCCCTCACTTTCCTACCTGAAAGTCCAATTGAATCCTACAACTCCTGTGCTTGCTCTTTGTCAGCAGCAGCAGAATATAGCAGTTACATTTGGTCTCTGCTGAAACAGCAGAAGAGACATGCACAAAGTTCCTGCTGATCATCTTCAGCACACAGTGAGCTTTGCAACTGTGACACACACATTACTGTCACTGGTCACTTTATCTCCTAAAAGTCCATTTGAATGCAACCTTTCCAGGGCCCGCTCTCTCTGAGCAGCAGCAGAGTGAGTAGAGCAGGAACGTTTAGACTCTGCTGAAAGAGCAGAAGAGCCAGGCCAAAATGTTCCTGCTGATCATCGTCAGCGCACAGCGAGCTTTGCAACTCTGCAACACACATTGCTTTCACTCCACCCTTCATCTCCTAATAGTCCGTTTGAATCCATAGTCTCTCGCGCCCTCTCTCGTTTGAACAGCAGCAGTGACACGTGAACACGAGCTCTTGGCCTCTGCTCCCACAGCCGAAGAGCCAGGAGTGAAAGCTCCGGCTATGCATCTTCAGCACGCAATCAGCTTTGCAACTGTGACACATATATTGCTGTCGCTCCTCACGTTACTACCTCAAAGTCCAATTGAATCCAAAATCTCTGTGCCCTTTCTCTGCTGTGCAGCAGCAGAGAGGGTAGAGCAGGAACGTTTAGACCCTACTCAAAGAATAGAAGAGCCAGGACAAAATGTTCCTGCAGATCATCTTCAGCGCACAGCGAGCTTTGCAACTCTGCAGCACACATTGCTGTCACTCCTCCCTTTCCTGCCTGAAAGACCAATTGAATCCAACATCTCTGTGCCAGCTCTCTGCTGAGCAGCAACAGAGAGAGTAGAGCAGCAATGTTTAGACTGTGCTAAAACAGCAGAAGAGCCTTGCGAAAAACCTCCTGCTGGTCATCTATAGCACACAGTGAGCTTTGCAACTGTGACACAAACATTGCTGTCACTCTTCACTCTTTCTCCAAAAAGACCGTTTGAATACAACCTCTCCAGTGCACGCTCTCTGTGAGCTGCAGCAAGAGTAAGTAGAGCAGGAACGTTTAGACACTGCTGAAAGAGCAGAAAAGCCAGGACAAAATGTTCCTACAGATCATCTTCAGCGCACAGCGAGCTTTGCAACTCTGCAACATCCATTGCTGTCTCTCCTCCCTTTCCTGCCTGAAAGACCAATTGAATCCAACATCTCTGTGCTCTCTCTCTGCTGAGCAGCAACAGAGAGAGTAGAGCAGCAATGTTTAGACTGTTCTAAAACAGCAGAAGAGCCTTGCGAAAAAGCTCCTGCTGATCATGTTTAGCACACAGTTAGCTTTGCAACTGTGACACAAACATTGCTGTCACTGGTCACTTTATCTCCTAAAAGTGCATTTGAATCCAACGTTTCTGGTGCCCTCTCTCCTTTCAAGAGCAGTTGTGACAGGGGAGCACGAAGCGCTTGACCTCTAATCCCACAGCCGATGGGCCAGCAGGGAAACTCCGGCTGGGTATCTTCAGCGCACAGTGAGCTTTGAAACTGTGTCACACACATTGCTGTCACCCCTCACTTTCCTACCTGAAAGTCCAATTGAATCCTACAACTCCTGTGCTTGCTCTTTGTCAGCAGCAGCAGAATATAGCAGTTACGTTTGGTCTCTGCTGAAACAGCAGAAGAGACATGCACAAAGTTCCTGCTGATCATCTTCAGCACACAGTGAGCTTTGCAACTGTGACACACACATTACTGTCACTGGTCACTTTATCTCCTAAAAGTCCATTTGAATGCAACCTTTCCAGTGCCCGCTCTCTCTGAGCAGCAGCAGAGTGAGTAGAGCAGGAACGTTTAGACTCTGCTGAAAGAGCAGAAGAGCCAGGCCAAAATGTTCCTGCTCATCATCGTCATCGCACAGCGAGCTTTGCAACTCTGCAACACACATTGCTGTCACTCCTCCCTTCATCTCCTAATAGTCCGTTTGAATCCATAGTCTCTCGCGCCCTCTCTCGTTTGAACAGCAGCAGTGACACGTGAACACGAGCTCTTGGCCTCTGCTCCCTCAGCCGAAGAGCCAGGAGTGAAAGCTCCGGCTATGCATCTTCAGCACGCAGTCAGCTTTGCAACTGTGACACATATATTGCTGTCGCTCCTCACGTTCCTACCTCAAAGTCCAATTGAATCCAAAATCTCTGTGCCCTTTCTCTGCTGTGCAGCAGCAGAGAGGGTAGAGCAGGAACGTTTAGACCCTACTCAAAGAATAGAAGAGCCAGGACAAAATGTTCCTGCAGATCATCTTCAGCGCACAGCGAGCTTTGCAACTCTGCAGCACACATTGCTGTCACTCCTCCCTTTCCTGCCTGAAAGACCAATTGAATCCAATATCTCTGTGCCAGCTCTCTGCTGAGCAGCAACAGAGAGAGTAGAGCAGCAATGTTTAGACTGTGCTAAAACAGCAGAAGAGCCTTGCGAAAAACCTCCTGCTGGTCATCTATAGCACACAGTGAGCTTTGCAACTGTGACACAAACATTGCTGTCACTCTTCACTCTTTCTCCAAAAAGACCGTTTGAATACAACCTCTCCAGTGCACGCTCTCTGTGAGCTGCAGCAAGAGTAAGTAGAGCAGGAACGTTTAGACACTGCTGAAAGAGCAGAAAAGCCAGGACAAAATGTTCCTACAGATCATCTTCAGCGCACAGCGAGCTTTGCAACTCTGCAACATCCATTGCTGTCTCTCCTCCCTTTCCTGCCTGAAAGACCAATTGAATCCAACATCTCTGTGCTCTCTCTCTGCTGAGCAGCAACAGAGAGAGTAGAGCAGCAATGTTTAGACTGTGCTAAAACAGCAGAAGAGCCTTGCGAAAAAGCTCCTGCTGATCATGTTTAGCACACAGTTAGCTTTGCAACTGTGACACAAACATTGCTGTCACTGGTCACTTTATCTCCTAAAAGTGCATTTGAATCCAACGTTTCTGGTGCCCTCTCTCCTTTCAAGAGCAGTTGTGACAGGGGAGCACGAAGCGCTTGACCTCTAATCCCACAGCCGATGGGCCAGCAGGGAAACTCCGGCTGGGTATCTTCAGCGCACAGTGAGCTTTGAAACTGTGTCACACACATTGCTGTCACCCCTCACTTTCCTACCTGAAAGTCCAATTGAATCCTACAACTCCTGTGCTTGCTCTTTGTCAGCAGCAGCAGAATATAGCAGTTACGTTTGGTCTCTGCTGAAACAGCAGAAGAGACATGCACAAAGTTCCTGCTGATCATCTTCAGCACACAGTGAGCTTTGCAACTGTGACACACACATTACTGTCACTGGTCACTTTATCTCCTAAAAGTCCATTTGAATGCAACCTTTCCAGTGCCCGCTCTCTCTGAGCAGCAGCAGAGTGAGTAGAGCAGGAACGTTTAGACTCTGCTGAAAGAGCAGAAGAGCCAGGCCAAAATGTTCCTGCTCATCATCGTCATCGCACAGCGAGCTTTGCAACTCTGCAACACACATTGCTGTCACTCCTCCCTTCATCTCCTAATAGTCCGTTTGAATCCATAGTCTCTCGCGCCCTCTCTCGTTTGAACAGCAGCAGTGACACGTGAACACGAGCTCTTGGCCTCTGCTGCCACAGCCGAAGAGCCAGGAGTGAAAGCTCCGGCTATGCATCTTCAGCACGCAGTCAGCTTTGCAACTGTGACACATATATTGCTGTCGCTCCTCACGTTCCTACCTCAAAGTCCAATTGAATCCAAAATCTCTGTGCCCTTTCTCTGCTGTGCAGCAGCAGAGAGGGTAGAGCAGGAACGTTTAGACCCTACTCAAAGAATAGAAGAGCCAGGACAAAATGTTCCTGCAGATCATCTTCAGCGCACAGCGAGCTTTGCAACTCTGCAGCACACATTGCTGTCACTCCTCCCTTTCCTGCCTGAAAGACCAATTGAATCCAACATCTCTGTGCCAGCTCTCTGCTGAGCAGCAACAGAGAGAGTAGAGCAGCAATGTTTAGACTGTGCTAAAACAGCAGAAGAGCCTTGCGAAAAACCTCCTGCTGGTCATCTATAGCACACAGTGAGCTTTGCAACTGTGACACAAACATTGCTGTCACTCTTCACTCTTTCTCCAAAAAGACCGTTTGAATACAACCTCTCCAGTGCACGCTCTCTGTGAGCTGCAGCAAGAGTAAGTAGAGCAGGAACGTTTAGACACTGCTGAAAGAGCAGAAAAGCCAGGACAAAATGTTCCTACAGATCATCTTCAGCGCACAGCGAGCTTTGCAACTCTGCAACATCCATTGCTGTCTCTCCTCCTTTTCCTGCCTGAAAAACCAATGAATCCAACATCTCTGTGCTCTCTCTCTGCTGAGCAGGAACAGAGAGAGTAGAGCAGCAATGTTTAGACTGTTCTAAAACAGCAGAAGAGCCTTGCGAAAAAGCTCCTGCTGATCATGTTTAGCACACAGTTAGCTTTGCAACTGTGACACAAACATTGCTGTCACTGGTCACTTTATCTCCTAAAAGTGCATTTGAATCCAACGTTTCTGGTGCCCTCTCTCCTTTCAAGAGCAGTTGTGACAGGGGAGCACGAAGCGCTTGACCTCTAATCCCACAGCCGATGGGCCAGCAGGGAAACTCCGGCTGGGCATCTTCAGCGCACAGTGAGCTTTGAAACTGTGTCACACACATTGCTGTCACCCCTCACTTTCCTACCTGAAAGTCCAATTGAATCCTACAACTCCTGTGCTTGCTCTTTGTCAGCAACAGCAGAATATAGCAGTTACGTTTGGTCTCTGCTGAAACAGCAGAAGAGACATGCACAAAGTTCCTGCTGATCATCTTCAGCACACAGTGAGCTTTGCAACTGTGACACACACATTACTCTCACTCTTCACTCTTTCTCCAAAAAGACCGTTTGAATACAACCTCTCCAGTGCACACTCTCTGTGAGCTGCAGCAAGAGTAAGTAGAGCAGGAACGTTTAGACACTGGTGAAAGAGCAGAAAAGCCAGGCCAAAATGTTCCTACAGATCATCTTCAGCGCACAGCGAGCTTTGCAGCTCTGCAACATACATTGCTGTCACTCCTCCCTTTCCTGCCTGAAAGACCAATTGAATCCGACATCTCTGTGCTCTCTCTCTGCTGAGCAGCAACAGAGAGAGTAGAGCAGCAATGTTTAGACTGTGCTAAAACAGCAGAAGAGCCTTGCGAAAAAGCTCCTGCTGATCATGTTTAGCACACAGTTAGCTTTGCAACTGTGACACACACATTACTGTCTCTGGTCACTTTATCTCCTAAAAGTGCATTTGAATCCAACGTTTCTGGTGCCCTCTCTCCTTTCAAGAGCAGTTGTGACAGGGGGGCACGAAGCGCTTGACCTCTAATCCCACAGCCGATGGGCCAGCAGGGAAACTCCGGCTGGGCATCTTCAGCGCACAGTGAGCTTTGAAACTGTGTCACACACATTGCTGTCACCCCTCTCTTTCCTACCTGAAAGTCCAATTGAATCCTACAACTCCTGTGCTTGCTCTTTGTCAGCAACAGCAGAATATAGCAGTTACGTTTGGTCTCTGCTGAAACAGCAGAAGAGACATGCACAAAGTTCCTGCTGATCATCTTCAGCACACAGTGAGCTTTGCAACTGTGACACACACATTACTGTCACTGGTCACTTTATCTCCTAAAAGTCCATTTGAATGCAACCTTTCCAGTGCCCGCTCTCTCTGAGCAGCAGCAGAGTGAGTAGAGCAGGAACGTTTAGACTCTGCTGAAAGAGCAGAAGAGCCAGGCCAAAATGTTCCTGCTCATCATCGTCATCGCACAGCGAGCTTTGCAACTCTGCAACACACATTGCTGTCACTCCTCCCTTCATCTCCTAATAGTCCGTTTGAATCCATAGTCTCTCGCGCCCTCTCTCGTTTGAACAGCAGCAGTGACACGTGAACACGAGCTCTTGGCCTCTGCTCCCACAGCCGAAGAGCCAGGAGTGAAAGCTCCGGCTATGCATCTTCAGCACGCAGTCAGCTTTGCAACTGTGACACATATATTGCTGTCGCTCCTCACGTTCCTACCTCAAAGTCCAATTGAATCCAAAATCTCTGTGCCCTTTCTCTGCTGTGCAGCAGCAGAGAGGGTAGAGCAGGAACGTTTAGACCCTACTCAAAGAATAGAAGAGCCAGGACAAAATGTTCCTGCAGATCATCTTCAGCGCACAGCGAGCTTTGCAACTCTGCAGCACACATTGCTGTCACTCCTCCCTTTCCTGCCTGAAAGACCAATTGAATCCAACATCTCTGTGCCAGCTCTCTGCTGAGCAGCAACAGAGAGAGTAGAGCAGCAATGTTTAGACTGTGCTAAAACAGCAGAAGAGCCTTGCGAAAAACCTCCTGCTGGTCATCTATAGCACACAGTGAGCTTTGCAACTGTGACACAAACATTGCTGTCACTCTTCACTCTTTCTCCAAAAAGACCGTTTGAATACAACCTCTCCAGTGCACGCTCTCTGTGAGCTGCAGCAAGAGTAAGTAGAGCAGGAACGTTTAGACACTGCTGAAAGAGCAGAAAAGCCAGGACAAAATGTTCCTACAGATCATCTTCAGCGCACAGCGAGCTTTGCAACTCTGCAACATCCATTGCTGTCTCTCCTCCCTTTCCTGCCTGAAAAACCAATGAATCCAACATCTCTGTGCTCTCTCTCTGCTGAGCAGGAACAGAGAGAGTAGAGCAGCAATGTTTAGACTGTTCTAAAACAGCAGAAGAGCCTTGCGAAAAAGCTCCTGCTGATCATGTTTAGCACACAGTTAGCTTTGCAACTGTGACACAAACATTGCTGTCACTGGTCACTTTATCTCCTAAAAGTGCATTTGAATCCAACGTTTCTGGTGCCCTCTCTCCTTTCAAGAGCAGTTGTGACAGGGGAGCACGAAGCGCTTGACCTCTAATCCCACAGCCGATGGGCCAGCAGGGAAACTCCGGCTGGGCATCTTCAGCGCACAGTGAGCTTTGAAACTGTGTCACACACATTGCTGTCACCCCTCACTTTCCTACCTGAAAGTCCAATTGAATCCTACAACTCCTGTGCTTGCTCTTTGTCAGCAGCAGCAGAATATAGCAGTTACGTTTGGTCTCTGCTGAAACAGCAGAAGAGACATGCACAAAGTTCCTGCTGATCATCTTCAGCACACAGTGAGCTTTGCAACTGTGACACACACATTACTCTCACTCTTCACTCTTTCTCCAAAAAGACCGTTTGAATACAACCTCTCCAGTGCACACTCTCTGTGAGCTGCAGCAAGAGTAAGTAGAGCAGGAACGTTTAGACACTGGTGAAAGAGCAGAAAAGCCAGGCCAAAATGTTCCTACAGATCATCTTCAGCGCACAGCGAGCTTTGCAGCTCTGCAACATACATTGCTGTCACTCCTCCCTTTCCTGCCTGAAAGACCAATTGAATCCGACATCTCTGTGCTCTCTCTCTGCTGAGCAGCAACAGAGAGAGTAGAGCAGCAATGTTTAGACTGTGCTAAAACAGCAGAAGAGCCTTGCGAAAAAGCTCCTGCTGATCATGTTTAGCACACAGTTAGCTTTGCAACTGTGACACACACATTACTGTCTCTGGTCACTTTATCTCCTAAAAGTGCATTTGAATCCAACGTTTCTGGTGCCCTCTCTCCTTTCAAGAGCAGTTGTGACAGGGGGGCACGAAGCGCTTGACCTCTAATCCCACAGCCGATGGGCCAGCAGGGAAACTCCGGCTGGGCATCTTCAGCGCACAGTGAGCTTTGAAACTGTGTCACACACATTGCTGTCACCCCTCTCTTTCCTACCTGAAAGTCCAATTGAATCCTACAACTCCTGTGCTTGCTCTTTGTCAGCAACAGCAGAATATAGCAGTTACGTTTGGTCTCTGCTGAAACAGCAGAAGAGACATGCACAAAGTTCCTGCTGATCATCTTCAGCACACAGTGAGCTTTGCAACTGTGACACACACATTACTGTCACTGGTCACTTTATCTCCTAAAAGTCCATTTGAATGCAACCTTTCCAGTGCCCGCTCTCTCTGAGCAGCAGCAGAGTGAGTAGAGCAGGAACGTTTAGACTCTGCTGAAAGAGCAGAAGAGCCAGGCCAAAATGTTCCTGCTCATCATCGTCATCGCACAGCGAGCTTTGCAACTCTGCAACACACATTGCTGTCACTCCTCCCTTCATCTCCTAATAGTCCGTTTGAATCCATAGTCTCTCGCGCCCTCTCTCGTTTGAACAGCAGCAGTGACACGTGAACACGAGCTCTTGGCCTCTGCTCCCACAGCCGAAGAGCCAGGAGTGAAAGCTCCGGCTATGCATCTTCAGCACGCAGTCAGCTTTGCAACTGTGACACATATATTGCTGTCGCTCCTCACGTTCCTACCTCAAAGTCCAATTGAATCCAAAATCTCTGTGCCCTTTCTCTGCTGTGCAGCAGCAGAGAGGGTAGAGCAGGAACGTTTAGACCCTACTCAAAGAATAGAAGAGCCAGGACAAAATGTTCCTGCAGATCATCTTCAGCGCACAGCGAGCTTTGCAACTCTGCAGCACACATTGCTGTCACTCCTCCCTTTCCTGCCTGAAAGACCAATTGAATCCAACATCTCTGTGCCAGCTCTCTGCTGAGCAGCAACAGAGAGAGTAGAGCAGCAATGTTTAGACTGTGCTAAAACAGCAGAAGAGCCTTGCGAAAAACCTCCTGCTGGTCATCTATAGCACACAGTGAGCTTTGCAACTGTGACACAAACATTGCTGTCACTCTTCACTCTTTCTCCAAAAAGACCGTTTGAATACAACCTCTCCAGTGCACGCTCTCTGTGAGCTGCAGCAAGAGTAAGTAGAGCAGGAACGTTTAGACACTGCTGAAAGAGCAGAAAAGCCAGGACAAAATGTTCCTACAGATCATCTTCAGCGCACAGCGAGCTTTGCAACTCTGCAACATCCATTGCTGTCACTCCTCCCTTTCCTGCCTGAAAAACCAATTGAATCCAACATCTCTGTGCTCTCTCTCTGCTGAGCAGGAACAGAGAGAGTAGAGCAGCAATGTTTAGACTGTTCTAAAACAGCAGAAGAGCCTTGCGAAAAAGCTCCTGCTGATCATGTTTAGCACACAGTTAGCTTTGCAACTGTGACACAAACATTGCTGTCACTGGTCACTTTATCTCCTAAAAGTGCATTTGAATCCAACGTTTCTGGTGCCCTCTCTCCTTTCAAGAGCAGTTGTGACAGGGGAGCACGAAGCGCTTGACCTCTAATCCCACAGCCGATGGGCCAGCAGGGAAACTCCGGCTGGGCATCTTCAGCGCACAGTGAGCTTTGAAACTGTGTCACACACATTGCTGTCACCCCTCTCTTTCCTACCTGAAAGTCCAATTGAATCCTACAACTCCTGTGCTTGCTCTTTGTCAGCAACAGCAGAATATAGCAGTTACGTTTGGTCTCTGCTGAAACAGCAGAAGAGACATGCACAAAGTTCCTGCTGATCATCTTCAGCACACAGTGAGCTTTGCAACTGTGACACACACATTACTGTCACTGGTCACTTTATCTCCTAAAAGTCCATTTGAATGCAACCTTTCCAGTGCCCGCTCTCTCTGAGCAGCAGCAGAGTGAGTAGAGCAGGAACGTTTAGACTCTGCTGAAAGAGCAGAAGAGCCAGGCCAAAATGTTCCTGCTCATCATCGTCATCGCACAGCGAGCTTTGCAACTCTGCAACACACATTGCTGTCACTCCTCCCTTCATCTCCTAATAGTCCGTTTGAATCCATAGTCTCTCGCGCCCTCTCTCGTTTGAACAGCAGCAGTGACACGTGAACACGAGCTCTTGGCCTCTGCTCCCACAGCCGAAGAGCCAGGAGTGAAAGCTCCGGCTATGCATCTTCAGCACGCAGTCAGCTTTGCAACTGTGACACATATATTGCTGTCGCTCCTCACGTTCCTACCTCAAAGTCCAATTGAATCCAAAATCTCTGTGCCCTTTCTCTGCTGTGCAGCAGCAGAGAGGGTAGAGCAGGAACGTTTAGACCCTACTCAAAGAATAGAAGAGCCAGGACAAAATGTTCCTGCAGATCATCTTCAGCGCACAGCGAGCTTTGCAACTCTGCAGCACACATTGCTGTCACTCCTCCCTTTCCTGCCTGAAAGACCAATTGAATCCAACATCTCTGTGCCAGCTCTCTGCTGAGCAGCAACAGAGAGAGTAGAGCAGCAATGTTTAGACTGTGCTAAAACAGCAGAAGAGCCTTGCGAAAAACCTCCTGCTGGTCATCTATAGCACACAGTGAGCTTTGCAACTGTGACACAAACATTGCTGTCACTCTTCACTCTTTCTCCAAAAAGACCGTTTGAATACAACCTCTCCAGTGCACGCTCTCTGTGAGCTGCAGCAAGAGTAAGTAGAGCAGGAACGTTTAGACACTGCTGAAAGAGCAGAAAAGCCAGGACAAAATGTTCCTACAGATCATCTTCAGCGCACAGCGAGCTTTGCAACTCTGCAACATCCATTGCTGTCACTCCTCCCTTTCCTGCCTGAAAAACCAATTGAATCCAACATCTCTGTGCTCTCTCTCTGCTGAGCAGGAACAGAGAGAGTAGAGCAGCAATGTTTAGACTGTTCTAAAACAGCAGAAGAGCCTTGCGAAAAAGCTCCTGCTGATCATGTTTAGCACACAGTTAGCTTTGCAACTGTGACACAAACATTGCTGTCACTGGTCACTTTATCTCCTAAAAGTGCATTTGAATCCAACGTTTCTGGTGCCCTCTCTCCTTTCAAGAGCAGTTGTGACAGGGGAGCACGAAGCGCTTGACCTCTAATCCCACAGCCGATGGGCCAGCAGGGAAACTCCGGCTGGGTATCTTCAGCGCACAGTGAGCTTTGAAACTGTGTCACACACATTGCTGTCACCCCTCACTTTCCTACCTGAAAGTCCAATTGAATCCTACAACTCCTGTGCTTGCTCTTTGTCAGCAGCAGCAGAATATAGCAGTTACGTTTGGTCTCTGCTGAAACAGCAGAAGAGACATGCACAAAGTTCCTGCTGATCATCTTCAGCACACAGTGAGCTTTGCAACTGTGACACACACATTACTCTCACTCTTCACTCTTTCTCCAAAAAGACCGTTTGAATACAACCTCTCCAGTGCACACTCTCTGTGAGCTGCAGCAAGAGTAAGTAGAGCAGGAACGTTTAGACACTGGTGAAAGAGCAGAAAAGCCAGGCCAAAATGTTCCTACAGATCATCTTCAGCGCACAGCGAGCTTTGCAGCTCTGCAACATACATTGCTGTCACTCCTCCCTTTCCTGCCTGAAAGACCAATTGAATCCGACATCTCTGTGCTCTCTCTCTGCTGAGCAGCAACAGAGAGAGTAGAGCAGCAATGTTTAGACTGTGCTAAAACAGCAGAAGAGCCTTGCGAAAAAGCTCCTGCTGATCATGTTTAGCACACAGTTAGCTTTGCAACTGTGACACACACATTACTGTCTCTGGTCACTTTATCTCCTAAAAGTGCATTTGAATCCAACGTTTCTGGTGCCCTCTCTCCTTTCAAGAGCAGTTGTGACAGGGGGGCACGAAGCGCTTGACCTCTAATCCCACAGCCGATGGGCCAGCAGGGAAACTCCGGCTGGGCATCTTCAGCGCACAGTGAGCTTTGAAACTGTGTCACACACATTGCTGTCACCCCTCTCTTTCCTACCTGAAAGTCCAATTGAATCCTACAACTCCTGTGCTTGCTCTTTGTCAGCAACAGCAGAATATAGCAGTTACGTTTGGTCTCTGCTGAAACAGCAGAAGAGACATGCACAAAGTTCCTGCTGATCATCTTCAGCACACAGTGAGCTTTGCAACTGTGACACACACATTACTGTCACTGGTCACTTTATCTCCTAAAAGTCCATTTGAATGCAACCTTTCCAGTGCCCGCTCTCTCTGAGCAGCAGCAGAGTGAGTAGAGCAGGAACGTTTAGACTCTGCTGAAAGAGCAGAAGAGCCAGGCCAAAATGTTCCTGCTCATCATCGTCATCGCACAGCGAGCTTTGCAACTCTGCAACACACATTGCTGTCACTCCTCCCTTCATCTCCTAATAGTCCGTTTGAATCCATAGTCTCTCGCGCCCTCTCTCGTTTGAACAGCAGCAGTGACACGTGAACACGAGCTCTTGGCCTCTGCTCCCACAGCCGAAGAGCCAGGAGTGAAAGCTCCGGCTATGCATCTTCAGCACGCAGTCAGCTTTGCAACTGTGACACATATATTGCTGTCGCTCCTCACGTTCCTACCTCAAAGTCCAATTGAATCCAAAATCTCTGTGCCCTTTCTCTGCTGTGCAGCAGCAGAGAGGGTAGAGCAGGAACGTTTAGACCCTACTCAAAGAATAGAAGAGCCAGGACAAAATGTTCCTGCAGATCATCTTCAGCGCACAGCGAGCTTTGCAACTCTGCAGCACACATTGCTGTCACTCCTCCCTTTCCTGCCTGAAAGACCAATTGAATCCAACATCTCTGTGCCAGCTCTCTGCTGAGCAGCAACAGAGAGAGTAGAGCAGCAATGTTTAGACTGTGCTAAAACAGCAGAAGAGCCTTGCGAAAAACCTCCTGCTGGTCATCTATAGCACACAGTGAGCTTTGCAACTGTGACACAAACATTGCTGTCACTCTTCACTCTTTCTCCAAAAAGACCGTTTGAATACAACCTCTCCAGTGCACGCTCTCTGTGAGCTGCAGCAAGAGTAAGTAGAGCAGGAACGTTTAGACACTGCTGAAAGAGCAGAAAAGCCAGGACAAAATGTTCCTACAGATCATCTTCAGCGCACAGCGAGCTTTGCAACTCTGCAACATCCATTGCTGTCACTCCTCCCTTTCCTGCCTGAAAAACCAATTGAATCCAACATCTCTGTGCTCTCTCTCTGCTGAGCAGGAACAGAGAGAGTAGAGCAGCAATGTTTAGACTGTTCTAAAACAGCAGAAGAGCCTTGCGAAAAAGCTCCTGCTGATCATGTTTAGCACACAGTTAGCTTTGCAACTGTGACACAAACATTGCTGTCACTGGTCACTTTATCTCCTAAAAGTGCATTTGAATCCAACGTTTCTGGTGCCCTCTCTCCTTTCAAGAGCAGTTGTGACAGGGGAGCACGAAGCGCTTGACCGCTAATCCCACAGCCGATGGGCCAGCAGGGAAACTCCGGCTGGGCATCTTCAGCGCACAGTGAGCTTTGAAACTGTGTCACACACATTGCTGTCACCCCTCTCTTTCCTACCTGAAAGTCCAATTGAATCCTACAACTCCTGTGCTTGCTCTTTGTCAGCAACAGCAGAATATAGCAGTTACGTTTGGTCTCTGCTGAAACAGCAGAAGAGACATGCACAAAGTTCCTGCTGATCATCTTCAGCACACAGTGAGCTTTGCAACTGTGACACACACATTACTGTCACTGGTCACTTTATCTCCTAAAAGTCCATTTGAATGCAACCTTTCCAGTGCCCGCTCTCTCTGAGCAGCAGCAGAGTGAGTAGAGCAGGAACGTTTAGACTCTGCTGAAAGAGCAGAAGAGCCAGGCCAAAATGTTCCTGCTCATCATCGTCATCGCACAGCGAGCTTTGCAACTCTGCAACACACATTGCTGTCACTCCTCCCTTCATCTCCTAATAGTCCGTTTGAATCCATAGTCTCTCGCGCCCTCTCTCGTTTGAACAGCAGCAGTGACACGTGAACACGAGCTCTTGGCCTCTGCTCCCACAGCCGAAGAGCCAGGAGTGAAAGCTCCGGCTATGCATCTTCAGCACGCAGTCAGCTTTGCAACTGTGACACATATATTGCTGTCGCTCCTCACGTTCCTACCTCAAAGTCCAATTGAATCCAAAATCTCTGTGCCCTTTCTCTGCTGTGCAGCAGCAGAGAGGGTAGAGCAGGAACGTTTAGACCCTACTCAAAGAATAGAAGAGCCAGGACAAAATGTTCCTGCAGATCATCTTCAGCGCACAGCGAGCTTTGCAACTCTGCAACATCCATTGCTGTCACTCCTCCCTTTCCTGCCTGAAAGACCAATTGAATCCAACATCTCTGTGCCAGCTCTCTGCTGAGCAGCAACAGAGAGAGTAGAGCAGCAATGTTTAGACTGTGCTAAAACAGCAGAAGAGCCTTGCGAAAAACCTCCTGCTGGTCATCTATAGCACACAGTGAGCTTTGCAACTGTGACACAAACATTGCTGTCACTCTTCACTCTTTCTCCAAAAAGACCGTTTGAATACAACCTCTCCAGTGCACGCTCTCTGTGAGCTGCAGCAAGAGTAAGTAGAGCAGGAACGTTTAGACACTGCTGAAAGAGCAGAAAAGCCAGGACAAAATGTTCCTACAGATCATCTTCAGCGCACAGCGAGCTTTGCAACTCTGCAACATCCATTGCTGTCACTCCTCCCTTTCCTGCCTGAAAAACCAATTGAATCCAACATCTCTGTGCTCTCTCTCTGCTGAGCAGGAACAGAGAGAGTAGAGCAGCAATGTTTAGACTGTTCTAAAACAGCAGAAGAGCCTTGCGAAAAAGCTCCTGCTGATCATGTTTAGCACACAGTTAGCTTTGCAACTGTGACACAAACATTGCTGTCACTGGTCACTTTATCTCCTAAAAGTGCATTTGAATCCAACGTTTCTGGTGCCCTCTCTCCTTTCAAGAGCAGTTGTGACAGGGGAGCACGAAGCGCTTGACCTCTAATCCCACAGCCGATGGGCCAGCAGGGAAACTCCGGCTGGGTATCTTCAGCGCACAGTGAGCTTTGAAACTGTGTCACACACATTGCTGTCACCCCTCACTTTCCTACCTGAAAGTCCAATTGAATCCTACAACTCCTGTGCTTGCTCTTTGTCAGCAGCAGCAGAATATAGCAGTTACGTTTGGTCTCTGCTGAAACAGCAGAAGAGACATGCACAAAGTTCCTGCTGATCATCTTCAGCACACAGTGAGCTTTGCAACTGTGACACACACATTACTGTCACTGGTCACTTTATCTCCTAAAAGTCCATTTGAATGCAACCTTTCCAGTGCCCGCTCTCTCTGAGCAGCAGCAGAGTGAGTAGAGCAGGAACGTTTAGACTCTGCTGAAAGAGCAGAAGAGCCAGGCCAAAATGTTCCTGCTCATCATCGTCATCGCACAGCGAGCTTTGCAACTCTGCAACACACATTGCTGTCACTCCTCCCTTCATCTCCTAATAGTCCGTTTGAATCCATAGTCTCTCGCGCCCTCTCTCGTTTGAACAGCAGCAGTGACACGTGAACACGAGCTCTTGGCCTCTGCTGCCACAGCCGAAGAGCCAGGAGTGAAAGCTCCGGCTATGCATCTTCAGCACGCAGTCAGCTTTGCAACTGTGACACATATATTGCTGTCGCTCCTCACGTTCCTACCTCAAAGTCCAATTGAATCCAAAATCTCTGTGCCCTTTCTCTGCTGTGCAGCAGCAGAGAGGGTAGAGCAGGAACGTTTAGACCCTACTCAAAGAATAGAAGAGCCAGGACAAAATGTTCCTGCAGATCATCTTCAGCGCACAGCGAGCTTTGCAACTCTGCAGCACACATTGCTGTCACTCCTCCCTTTCCTGCCTGAAAGACCAATTGAATCCAACATCTCTGTGCCAGCTCTCTGCTGAGCAGCAACAGAGAGAGTAGAGCAGCAATGTTTAGACTGTGCTAAAACAGCAGAAGAGCCTTGCGAAAAACCTCCTGCTGGTCATCTATAGCACACAGTGAGCTTTGCAACTGTGACACAAACATTGCTGTCACTCTTCACTCTTTCTCCAAAAAGACCGTTTGAATACAACCTCTCCAGTGCACGCTCTCTGTGAGCTGCAGCAAGAGTAAGTAGAGCAGGAACGTTTAGACACTGCTGAAAGAGCAGAAAAGCCAGGACAAAATGTTCCTACAGATCATCTTCAGCGCACAGCGAGCTTTGCAACTCTGCAACATCCATTGCTGTCTCTCCTCCCTTTCCTGCCTGAAAAACCAATGAATCCAACATCTCTGTGCTCTCTCTCTGCTGAGCAGGAACAGAGAGAGTAGAGCAGCAATGTTTAGACTGTTCTAAAACAGCAGAAGAGCCTTGCGAAAAAGCTCCTGCTGATCATGTTTAGCACACAGTTAGCTTTGCAACTGTGACACAAACATTGCTGTCACTGGTCACTTTATCTCCTAAAAGTGCATTTGAATCCAACGTTTCTGGTGCCCTCTCTCCTTTCAAGAGCAGTTGTGACAGGGGAGCACGAAGCGCTTGACCTCTAATCCCACAGCCGATGGGCCAGCAGGGAAACTCCGGCTGGGCATCTTCAGCGCACAGTGAGCTTTGAAACTGTGTCACACACATTGCTGTCACCCCTCACTTTCCTACCTGAAAGTCCAATTGAATCCTACAACTCCTGTGCTTGCTCTTTGTCAGCAGCAGCAGAATATAGCAGTTACGTTTGGTCTCTGCTGAAACAGCAGAAGAGACATGCACAAAGTTCCTGCTGATCATCTTCAGCACACAGTGAGCTTTGCAACTGTGACACACACATTACTCTCACTCTTCACTCTTTCTCCAAAAAGACCGTTTGAATACAACCTCTCCAGTGCACACTCTCTGTGAGCTGCAGCAAGAGTAAGTAGAGCAGGAACGTTTAGACACTGGTGAAAGAGCAGAAAAGCCAGGCCAAAATGTTCCTACAGATCATCTTCAGCGCACAGCGAGCTTTGCAGCTCTGCAACATACATTGCTGTCACTCCTCCCTTTCCTGCCTGAAAGACCAATTGAATCCGACATCTCTGTGCTCTCTCTCTGCTGAGCAGCAACAGAGAGAGTAGAGCAGCAATGTTTAGACTGTGCTAAAACAGCAGAAGAGCCTTGCGAAAAAGCTCCTGCTGATCATGTTTAGCACACAGTTAGCTTTGCAACTGTGACACACACATTACTGTCTCTGGTCACTTTATCTCCTAAAAGTGCATTTGAATCCAACGTTTCTGGTGCCCTCTCTCCTTTCAAGAGCAGTTGTGACAGGGGGGCACGAAGCGCTTGACCTCTAATCCCACAGCCGATGGGCCAGCAGGGAAACTCCGGCTGGGCATCTTCAGCGCACAGTGAGCTTTGAAACTGTGTCACACACATTGCTGTCACCCCTCTCTTTCCTACCTGAAAGTCCAATTGAATCCTACAACTCCTGTGCTTGCTCTTTGTCAGCAACAGCAGAATATAGCAGTTACGTTTGGTCTCTGCTGAAACAGCAGAAGAGACATGCACAAAGTTCCTGCTGATCATCTTCAGCACACAGTGAGCTTTGCAACTGTGACACACACATTACTGTCACTGGTCACTTTATCTCCTAAAAGTCCATTTGAATGCAACCTTTCCAGTGCCCGCTCTCTCTGAGCAGCAGCAGAGTGAGTAGAGCAGGAACGTTTAGACTCTGCTGAAAGAGCAGAAGAGCCAGGCCAAAATGTTCCTGCTCATCATCGTCATCGCACAGCGAGCTTTGCAACTCTGCAACACACATTGCTGTCACTCCTCCCTTCATCTCCTAATAGTCCGTTTGAATCCATAGTCTCTCGCGCCCTCTCTCGTTTGAACAGCAGCAGTGACACGTGAACACGAGCTCTTGGCCTCTGCTCCCACAGCCGAAGAGCCAGGAGTGAAAGCTCCGGCTATGCATCTTCAGCACGCAGTCAGCTTTGCAACTGTGACACATATATTGCTGTCGCTCCTCACGTTCCTACCTCAAAGTCCAATTGAATCCAAAATCTCTGTGCCCTTTCTCTGCTGTGCAGCAGCAGAGAGGGTAGAGCAGGAACGTTTAGACCCTACTCAAAGAATAGAAGAGCCAGGACAAAATGTTCCTGCAGATCATCTTCAGCGCACAGCGAGCTTTGCAACTCTGCAGCACACATTGCTGTCACTCCTCCCTTTCCTGCCTGAAAGACCAATTGAATCCAACATCTCTGTGCCAGCTCTCTGCTGAGCAGCAACAGAGAGAGTAGAGCAGCAATGTTTAGACTGTGCTAAAACAGCAGAAGAGCCTTGCGAAAAACCTCCTGCTGGTCATCTATAGCACACAGTGAGCTTTGCAACTGTGACACAAACATTGCTGTCACTCTTCACTCTTTCTCCAAAAAGACCGTTTGAATACAACCTCTCCAGTGCACGCTCTCTGTGAGCTGCAGCAAGAGTAAGTAGAGCAGGAACGTTTAGACACTGCTGAAAGAGCAGAAAAGCCAGGACAAAATGTTCCTACAGATCATCTTCAGCGCACAGCGAGCTTTGCAACTCTGCAACATCCATTGCTGTCTCTCCTCCCTTTCCTGCCTGAAAAACCAATGAATCCAACATCTCTGTGCTCTCTCTCTGCTGAGCAGGAACAGAGAGAGTAGAGCAGCAATGTTTAGACTGTTCTAAAACAGCAGAAGAGCCTTGCGAAAAAGCTCCTGCTGATCATGTTTAGCACACAGTTAGCTTTGCAACTGTGACACAAACATTGCTGTCACTGGTCACTTTATCTCCTAAAAGTGCATTTGAATCCAACGTTTCTGGTGCCCTCTCTCCTTTCAAGAGCAGTTGTGACAGGGGAGCACGAAGCGCTTGACCTCTAATCCCACAGCCGATGGGCCAGCAGGGAAACTCCGGCTGGGCATCTTCAGCGCACAGTGAGCTTTGAAACTGTGTCACACACATTGCTGTCACCCCTCACTTTCCTACCTGAAAGTCCAATTGAATCCTACAACTCCTGTGCTTGCTCTTTGTCAGCAGCAGCAGAATATAGCAGTTACGTTTGGTCTCTGCTGAAACAGCAGAAGAGACATGCACAAAGTTCCTGCTGATCATCTTCAGCACACAGTGAGCTTTGCAACTGTGACACACACATTACTCTCACTCTTCACTCTTTCTCCAAAAAGACCGTTTGAATACAACCTCTCCAGTGCACACTCTCTGTGAGCTGCAGCAAGAGTAAGTAGAGCAGGAACGTTTAGACACTGGTGAAAGAGCAGAAAAGCCAGGCCAAAATGTTCCTACAGATCATCTTCAGCGCACAGCGAGCTTTGCAGCTCTGCAACATACATTGCTGTCACTCCTCCCTTTCCTGCCTGAAAGACCAATTGAATCCGACATCTCTGTGCTCTCTCTCTGCTGAGCAGCAACAGAGAGAGTAGAGCAGCAATGTTTAGACTGTGCTAAAACAGCAGAAGAGCCTTGCGAAAAAGCTCCTGCTGATCATGTTTAGCACACAGTTAGCTTTGCAACTGTGACACACACATTACTGTCTCTGGTCACTTTATCTCCTAAAAGTGCATTTGAATCCAACGTTTCTGGTGCCCTCTCTCCTTTCAAGAGCAGTTGTGACAGGGGGGCACGAAGCGCTTGACCTCTAATCCCACAGCCGATGGGCCAGCAGGGAAACTCCGGCTGGGCATCTTCAGCGCACAGTGAGCTTTGAAACTGTGTCACACACATTGCTGTCACCCCTCTCTTTCCTACCTGAAAGTCCAATTGAATCCTACAACTCCTGTGCTTGCTCTTTGTCAGCAACAGCAGAATATAGCAGTTACGTTTGGTCTCTGCTGAAACAGCAGAAGAGACATGCACAAAGTTCCTGCTGATCATCTTCAGCACACAGTGAGCTTTGCAACTGTGACACACACATTACTGTCACTGGTCACTTTATCTCCTAAAAGTCCATTTGAATGCAACCTTTCCAGTGCCCGCTCTCTCTGAGCAGCAGCAGAGTGAGTAGAGCAGGAACGTTTAGACTCTGCTGAAAGAGCAGAAGAGCCAGGCCAAAATGTTCCTGCTCATCATCGTCATCGCACAGCGAGCTTTGCAACTCTGCAACACACATTGCTGTCACTCCTCCCTTCATCTCCTAATAGTCCGTTTGAATCCATAGTCTCTCGCGCCCTCTCTCGTTTGAACAGCAGCAGTGACACGTGAACACGAGCTCTTGGCCTCTGCTCCCACAGCCGAAGAGCCAGGAGTGAAAGCTCCGGCTATGCATCTTCAGCACGCAGTCAGCTTTGCAACTGTGACACATATATTGCTGTCGCTCCTCACGTTCCTACCTCAAAGTCCAATTGAATCCAAAATCTCTGTGCCCTTTCTCTGCTGTGCAGCAGCAGAGAGGGTAGAGCAGGAACGTTTAGACCCTACTCAAAGAATAGAAGAGCCAGGACAAAATGTTCCTGCAGATCATCTTCAGCGCACAGCGAGCTTTGCAACTCTGCAGCACACATTGCTGTCACTCCTCCCTTTCCTGCCTGAAAGACCAATTGAATCCAACATCTCTGTGCCAGCTCTCTGCTGAGCAGCAACAGAGAGAGTAGAGCAGCAATGTTTAGACTGTGCTAAAACAGCAGAAGAGCCTTGCGAAAAACCTCCTGCTGGTCATCTATAGCACACAGTGAGCTTTGCAACTGTGACACAAACATTGCTGTCACTCTTCACTCTTTCTCCAAAAAGACCGTTTGAATACAACCTCTCCAGTGCACGCTCTCTGTGAGCTGCAGCAAGAGTAAGTAGAGCAGGAACGTTTAGACACTGCTGAAAGAGCAGAAAAGCCAGGACAAAATGTTCCTACAGATCATCTTCAGCGCACAGCGAGCTTTGCAACTCTGCAACATCCATTGCTGTCACTCCTCCCTTTCCTGCCTGAAAAACCAATTGAATCCAACATCTCTGTGCTCTCTCTCTGCTGAGCAGGAACAGAGAGAGTAGAGCAGCAATGTTTAGACTGTTCTAAAACAGCAGAAGAGCCTTGCGAAAAAGCTCCTGCTGATCATGTTTAGCACACAGTTAGCTTTGCAACTGTGACACAAACATTGCTGTCACTGGTCACTTTATCTCCTAAAAGTGCATTTGAATCCAACGTTTCTGGTGCCCTCTCTCCTTTCAAGAGCAGTTGTGACAGGGGAGCACGAAGCGCTTGACCTCTAATCCCACAGCCGATGGGCCAGCAGGGAAACTCCGGCTGGGCATCTTCAGCGCACAGTGAGCTTTGAAACTGTGTCACACACATTGCTGTCACCCCTCACTTTCCTACCTGAAAGTCCAATTGAATCCTACAACTCCTGTGCTTGCTCTTTGCAGCAGCAGCAGAATATAGCAGTTACGTTTGGTCTCTGCTGAAACAGCAGAAGAGACATGCACAAAGTTCCTGCTGATCATCTTCAGCACACAGTGAGCTTTGCAACTGTGACACACACATTACTGTCACTCTTCACTCTTTCTCCAAAAAGACCGTTTGAATACAACCTCTCCAGTGCACACTCTCTGTGAGCTGCAGCAAGAGTAAGTAGAGCAGGAACGTTTAGACACTGGTGAAAGTGCAGAAAAGCCAGGCCAAAATGTTCCTACAGATCATCTTCAGCGCACAGCGAGCTTTGCAGCTCTGCAACATACATTGCTGTCACTCCTCCCTTTCCTGCCTGAAAGACCAATTGAATCCGACATCTCTGTGCTCTCTCTCTGCTGAGCAGCAACAGAGAGAGTAGAGCAGCAATGTTTAGACTGTGCTAAAACAGCAGAAGAGCCTTGCGAAAAAGCTCCTGCTGATCATGTTTAGCACACAGTTAGCTTTGCAACTGTGACACACACATTACTGTCTCTGGTCACTTTATCTCCTAAAAGTGCATTTGAATCCAACGTTTCTGGTGCCCTCTCTCCTTTCAAGAGCAGTTGTGACAGGGGGGCACGAAGCGCTTGACCTCTAATCCCACAGCCGATGGGCCAGCAGGGAAACTCCGGCTGGGCATCTTCAGCGCACAGTGAGCTTTGAAACTGTGTCACACACATTGCTGTCACCCCTCTCTTTCCTACCTGAAAGTCCAATTGAATCCTACAACTCCTGTGCTTGCTCTTTGTCAGCAACAGCAGAATATAGCAGTTACGTTTGGTCTCTGCTGAAACAGCAGAAGAGACATGCACAAAGTTCCTGCTGATCATCTTCAGCACACAGTGAGCTTTGCAACTGTGACACACACATTACTGTCACTGGTCACTTTATCTCCTAAAAGTCCATTTGAATGCAACCTTTCCAGTGCCCGCTCTCTCTGAGCAGCAGCAGAGTGAGTAGAGCAGGAACGTTTAGACTCTGCTGAAAGAGCAGAAGAGCCAGGCCAAAATGTTCCTGCTCATCATCGTCATCGCACAGCGAGCTTTGCAACTCTGCAACACACATTGCTGTCACTCCTCCCTTCATCTCCTAATAGTCCGTTTGAATCCATAGTCTCTCGCGCCCTCTCTCGTTTGAACAGCAGCAGTGACACGTGAACACGAGCTCTTGGCCTCTGCTCCCACAGCCGAAGAGCCAGGAGTGAAAGCTCCGGCTATGCATCTTCAGCACGCAGTCAGCTTTGCAACTGTGACACATATATTGCTGTCGCTCCTCACGTTCCTACCTCAAAGTCCAATTGAATCCAAAATCTCTGTGCCCTTTCTCTGCTGTGCAGCAGCAGAGAGGGTAGAGCAGGAACGTTTAGACCCTACTCAAAGAATAGAAGAGCCAGGACAAAATGTTCCTGCAGATCATCTTCAGCGCACAGCGAGCTTTGCAACTCTGCAGCACACATTGCTGTCACTCCTCCCTTTCCTGCCTGAAAGACCAATTGAATCCAACATCTCTGTGCCAGCTCTCTGCTGAGCAGCAACAGAGAGAGTAGAGCAGCAATGTTTAGACTGTGCTAAAACAGCAGAAGAGCCTTGCGAAAAACCTCCTGCTGGTCATCTATAGCACACAGTGAGCTTTGCAACTGTGACACAAACATTGCTGTCACTCTTCACTCTTTCTCCAAAAAGACCGTTTGAATACAACCTCTCCAGTGCACGCTCTCTGTGAGCTGCAGCAAGAGTAAGTAGAGCAGGAACGTTTAGACACTGCTGAAAGAGCAGAAAAGCCAGGACAAAATGTTCCTACAGATCATCTTCAGCGCACAGCGAGCTTTGCAACTCTGCAACATCCATTGCTGTCACTCCTCCCTTTCCTGCCTGAAAAACCAATTGAATCCAACATCTCTGTGCTCTCTCTCTGCTGAGCAGGAACAGAGAGAGTAGAGCAGCAATGTTTAGACTGTTCTAAAACAGCAGAAGAGCCTTGCGAAAAAGCTCCTGCTGATCATGTTTAGCACACAGTTAGCTTTGCAACTGTGACACAAACATTGCTGTCACTGGTCACTTTATCTCCTAAAAGTGCATTTGAATCCAACGTTTCTGGTGCCCTCTCTCCTTTCAAGAGCAGTTGTGACAGGGGAGCACGAAGCGCTTGACCTCTAATCCCACAGCCGATGGGCCAGCAGGGAAACTCCGGCTGGGCATCTTCAGCGCACAGTGAGCTTTGAAACTGTGTCACACACATTGCTGTCACCCCTCACTTTCCTACCTGAAAGTCCAATTGAATCCTACAACTCCTGTGCTTGCTCTTTGTCAGCAGCAGCAGAATATAGCAGTTACGTTTGGTCTCTGCTGAAACAGCAGAAGAGACATGCACAAAGTTCCTGCTGATCATCTTCAGCACACAGTGAGCTTTGCAACTGTGACACACACATTACTGTCACTGGTCACTTTATCTCCTAAAAGTCCATTTGAATGCAACCTTTCCAGTGCCCGCTCTCTCTGAGCAGCAGCAGAGTGAGTAGAGCAGGAACGTTTAGACTCTGCTGAAAGAGCAGAAGAGCCAGGCCAAAATGTTCCTGCTCATCATCGTCAGCGCACAGCGAGCTTTGCAACTCTGCAACACACATTGCTGTCACTCCTCCCTTCATCTCCTAATAGTCCGTTTGAATCCATAGTCTCTCGCGCCCTCTCTCGTTTGAACAGCAGCAGTGACACGTGAACACGAGCTCTTGGCCTCTGCTCCCACAGCCGAAGAGCCAGGATTGAAAGCTCCGGCTATGCATCTTCAGCACGCAGTCAGCTTTGCAACTGTGACACATATATTGCTGTCGCTCCTCACGTTCCTACCTCAAAGTCCAATTGAATCCAAAATCTCTGTGCCCTTTCTCTGCTGTGCAGCAGCAGAGAGGGTAGAGCAGGAACGTTTAGACCCTACTCAAAGAATAGAAGAGCCAGGACAAAATGTTCCTGCAGATCATCTTCAGTGCACAGCGAGCTTTGCAACTCTGCAGCACACATTGCTGTCACTCCTCCCTTTCCTGCCTGAAAGACCAATTGAATCCAACATCTCTGTGCCAGCTCTCTGCTGAGCAGCAACAGAGAGAGTAGAGCAGCAATGTTTAGACTGTGCTAAAACAGCAGAAGAGCCTTGCGAAAAACCTCCTGCTGGTCATCTATAGCACACAGTGAGCTTTGCAACTGTGACACAAACATTGCTGTCACTCTTCACTCTTTCTCCAAAAAGACCGTTTGAATACAACCTCTCCAGTGCACGCTCTCTGTGAGCTGCAGCAAGAGTAAGTAGAGCAGGAACGTTTAGACACTGCTGAAAGAGCAGAAAAGCCAGGACAAAATGTTCCTACAGATCATCTTCAGCGCACAGCGAGCTTTGCAACTCTGCAACATCCATTGCTGTCACTCCTCCCTTTCCTGCCTGAAAAACCAATTGAATCCAACATCTCTGTGCTCTCTCTCTGCTGAGCAGGAACAGAGAGAGTAGAGCAGCAATGTTTAGACTGTTCTAAAACAGCAGAAGAGCCTTGCGAAAAAGCTCCTGCTGATCATGTTTAGCACACAGTTAGCTTTGCAACTGTGACACAAACATTGCTGTCACTGGTCACTTTATCTCCTAAAAGTGCATTTGAATCCAACGTTTCTGGTGCCCTCTCTCCTTTCAAGAGCAGTTGTGACAGGGGAGCACGAAGCGCTTGACCTCTAATCCCACAGCCGATGGGCCAGCAGGGAAACTCAGGCTGGGCATCTTCAGCGCACAGTGAGCTTTGAAACTGTGTCACACACATTGCTGTCACCCCTCACTTTCCTACCTGAAAGTCCAATTGAATCCTACAACTCCTGTGCTTGCTCTTTGTCAGCAGCAGCAGAATATAGCAGTTACGTTTGGTCTCTGCTGAAACAGCAGAAGAGACATGCACAAAGTTCCTGCTGATCATCTTCAGCACACAGTGAGCTTTGCAACTGTGACACACACATTACTCTCACTCTTCACTCTTTCTCCAAAAAGACCGTTTGAATACAACCTCTCCAGTGCACACTCTCTGTGAGCTGCAGCAAGAGTAAGTAGAGCAGGAACGTTTAGACACTGGTGAAAGAGCAGAAAAGCCAGGCCAAAATGTTCCTACATATCATCTTCAGCGCACAGCGAGCTTTGCAGCTCTGCAACATACATTGCTGTCACTCCTCCCTTTCCTGCCTGAAAGACCAATTGAATCCGACATCTCTGTGCTCTCTCTCTGCTGAGCAGCAACAGAGAGAGTAGAGCAGCAATGTTTAGACTGTGCTAAAACAGCAGAAGAGCCTTGCGAAAAAGCTCCTGCTGATCATGTTTAGCACACAGTTAGCTTTGCAACTGTGACACACACATTACTGTCTCTGGTCACTTTATCTCCTAAAAGTGCATTTGAATCCAACGTTTCTGGTGCCCTCTCTCCTTTCAAGAGCAGTTGTGACAGGGGGGCACGAAGCGCTTGACCTCTAATCCCACAGCCGATGGGCCAGCAGGGAAACTCCGGCTGGGCATCTTCAGCGCACAGTGAGCTTTGAAACTGTGTCACACACATTGCTGTCACCCCTCTCTTTCCTACCTGAAAGTCCAATTGAATCCTACAACTCCTGTGCTTGCTCTTTGTCAGCAGCAGCAGAATATAGCAGTTACGTTTGGTCTCTGCTGAAACAGCAGAAGAGACATGCACAAAGTTCCTGCTGATCATCTTCAGCACACAGTGAGCTTTGCAACTGGGACACACACATTACTGTCACTGGTCACTTTATCTCCTAAAAGTCCATTTGAATGCAACCTTTCCAGGGCCCGCTCTCTGAGCAGCAGCAGAGTGAGTTGAGCAGGAACGTTTAGACTCTGCTGAAAGAGCAGAAGAGCCAGGCCAAAATGTTCCTGCTGATCATCGTCAGCGCACAGCGAGCTTTGCAACTCTGCAACACACATTGCTGTCACTCCTCCCTTCATCTCCTAATAGTCCGTTTGAATCCATAGTCTCTCGCGCCCTCTTTCGTTTGAACAGCAGCAGTGACACGTGAACACGAGCTCTTGGCCTCTGCTCCCACAGCCGAAGAGCCAGGTGTGAAAGCTCCGGCTATGCATCTTCAGCACGCAGTCAGCTTTGCAACTGTGACACATATATTGCTGTCGCTCCTCACGTTCCTACCTCAAAGTCCAATTGAATCCAAAATCTCTGTGCGCTTTCTCTGCTGTGCAGCAGCAGAGAGGGTAGAGCAGGAACGTTTAGACCCTACTCAAAGAATAGACGAGCCAGGACAAAATGTTCCTGCAGATCATCTTCAGCGCACAGCGAGCTTTGCAACTCTGCAGCACACATTGCTGTCACTCCTCCCTTTCCTGCCTGAAAGACCAATTGAATCCAACATCTCTGTGCCAGCTCTCTGCTGAGCAGCAACAGAGAGAGTAGAGCAGCAATGTTTAGACTGTGCTAAACCAGCAGAAGAGCCTTGCGAAAAAGCTCCTGCTGGTCATCTATAGCATACAGTGAGTTGGCAAAAATCGTTCAGGTAGAGCAAAAAAAGGCTTAAAAAGGGTTAGAGCTGAGGAAAATTGGGTTATAAATGGCCAAAAGCGGCTTAAAGGTGGTTAGATAGGGGTAAAACTGGGGTAGGAATGGCCAAAAATTGCTTAAAATGGGTTAGAAGTTTGCAAAAGTGTGCTAGAAATGGCCCAAAAGGTTTAAATTGGGATAGAAATGGTGAAAAATGGCTTAAAATGCGTTAGGAGTGAGCAAAAATGGGTTAGATATAGCCGAAAACGGTTTAAATCGTGTGAGAAACAGGCAAAAAATGAGTTAGAAAAGAACTAAAAATGGCTTAAAACGGGTTGAGAGCGAGAAAACATTGTGTAGAAAGAGGCAAAAATGGCTTTAAAAGGGTTAGAGATGTGCAAAAATGGGTTAGAAATGGCAAAAAATGGCTTAAAAAAACCTGGGTTAGAAACAGAAAAAAAAATAGCATAAACCGTGTTGAAAGTGGGGAGAAATGGTTTAGAAAGAACCAAAAATGGCTTTAAAAGGGTTAGAGATTTGCAAAAATGGAATAGAAATGGCCAAAATTTATTTAAAAAGCCTCAAAAATGGACAAAAAATGCATTAGAAATGGCCAAAACCGGCTTAAAAGGGTTAGAGGTATGCGAGAACGGTTTAGAAAAAGCCAAAATTGGCTTAAAAGGGGCTAGAGATGAGCAAAAAAGGGTTAGAAATGGCCAAAAATAGCTTAAAATGGGTTAGATATAGCCAAAAAAGGGTTAAAACGGGTTAGTAGTGGGTAAAAAAGGGTTAGATGTAGCCGAAAATGGCATAAAACGTGTGAGAACTGGGCCAAAAATGGGTCAGAAAAGAAAAAAAAATGCTTATAATTACTTGAATGCGGAAGAGAGTGTTTTAGAAAGAGCCCAAAACGGCTTTAAAAGGGTTAGATGTATGCAAAAATGGGTTACAAATGGCCAAAAACGCCTTAAAATGGGATAGAAATAGTGAAAAATGGCTTAAAATGTGTTAGAAGTGTGTAAAAATGGTTTAGATAAATCCAAAAATGGTTTAAATCGTGTGAGCAATGGGCAAAAAATGAGTTAGAAAGGGAAAGAAAAACGGCTTAAACCAGGTTGAAAGTCAGAAAAAATGGTGTAGAAAGACCCAAACGTGTCTTTAAAAGGGCTAGAGATGAGCAGAAATGGGTTAGAAATGGCAAAGAATGGCTTAAAAGAGGTTAGAGATGTGCCAGAAATGGTTAGAAATGGCCAAAACTGCTTTAAAGCCGGTTAGAGATGTGCAAAAATGGGCTAGAAATGGCCAAAAATGGATTCAAGTGGGTAAAGAAATGGGGAAAACTGGGTTAGAAACAGAAAAAAACTAGCTTAAAACGGGTGGAAAGTGGGCAAAAATGGTTTAGAATGAGTCAAAAATGCATTAAAAGGGTTCTAGACACGCAAAAATGGGATAGAAATGGCCAAAAATGATTTAAAACGGGTTAGAAATGGACAAAAATTGGATTAGAAATGGCCAAAACCGGTTTAAAAAGGGTTAGAGGTAAGCAGAGATGAGTGAGAAATAGCCAAAACCGGCTTAAAAAAGGTTAGAGATGTGCAAAAATGGGTCAGAAATGACCAAAGCTGGCTTAAAATGGGTTAGAAACGGCCAAAAAAGCTTTAAAGCGGGTTAGAGATGTGCGAAAACGGGTTAGAAATGGCCTAAGTTGGCCAAAAGCGGGTTAGAAATGGCCAAAAAGGCTTTAAAGCAGGTTAGAGATGTGTGTGCAATGGTTAGAAATGGCAAAAATGGGTTAAAGCAGGTAAGAAATGGGGAAAAGTTGGTTAGAAAGGAAATAGAAAAAACCTTCAAACGAGTGGAAAGTTGGCAAAAATCGTTCAGGTAGAGCAAAAAAAGGCTTAAAAAGGGTTAGAGCTGAGGAAAATTGGGTTATAAATGGCCAAAAGCGGCTTAAAGGTGGTTAGATAGGGGTAAAACTGGGGTAGGAATGGCCAAAAATTGCTTAAAATGGGTTAGAAGTTTGCAAAACTGTGCTAGAAATGGCCCAAAAGGTTTAAATTGGGATAGAAATGGTGAAAAATGGCTTAAAATGCGTTAGGAGTGAGCAAAAATGGGTTAGATATAGCCGAAAACGGTTTAAATCGTGTGAGAAACAGGCAAAAAATGAGTTAGAAAAGAACTAAAAATGGCTTAAAACGGGTTGAGAGCGAGAAAACATCGTGTAGAAAGAGGCAAAAATGGCTTTAAAAGGGTTAGAGATGTGCAAAAATGGGTTAGAAATGGCAAAAAATGGCTTAAAAGGGCTTATAGATGTGCCAAAAATGGTTGGAAATGGCCAAAAATGCTTTAAAGCAGGTTAGAGATGTGTAAAAGTGGGTTAGAAATGGCCAAAAATGGATTAAAGCGGGTAATAATTGGGAGAAACTGTGTTAGAAACAGAAAAAAAAAAAGCTTAATAAGAGTTGAAGGAGGGCAAAAATGGTTAAGGTATAGCCAAAAAAGGCTTAAAAAGGGTAAGAGATATGCAAAAACTGGGATAGAAATGGCCAAAAAGGCTTTAAAGCAGGTTAGAGATGTGCAAAAACTGGTCAGAAATGGCCAAAAAAGGATTAAAGCGGGAGAGAAATGGGAAAAACTGCATTAGAAACAGAAAAAAAGCATAAAAAGTTTTGAATGTAGGAAAAAATGGTGAAGATATAGCCCAAAAAGGCTTAAATAGGATTATAGATGTGCAAAAATGGGATAGAAATGGCCAAAAACTCTTTAAAATGTGTTAGAAATGGAGAAAAATGGGTTAGAAATGGATAAAAAATGGATAAGAAATGGCCAAAAGTAGCTTAAAAGGGGTTAGAGATGTGCAAAAATGAGTTAGAAATGGCCAAGAATGGCATAAAATAGGTTAAGAATGGCCAAAATTGGGTTAGAAATGGCCAAAAAGGCTTTAAAGCAGGTAAGAGATGTGTAAAAAAAAAAAAAAATAAAATGGTTAGAAGTGGCAAAAAATGGATTAAAGATGGTGAGAAATGCAGAAAACTGGGTTAGAAACAGAAAAAAAAATAGCATAAACCGTGTTGAAAGTGGGGAGAAATGGTTTAGAAAGAACCAAAAATGGCTTTAAAAGGGTTAGAGATTTGCAAAAATGGAATAGAAATGGCCAAAATTTATTTAAAAAGCCTCAAAAATGGACAAAAAATGCATTAGAAATGGCCAAAACCGGCTTAAAAGGGTTAGAGGTATGCGAGAACGGTTTAGAAAAAGCCAAAATTGGCTTAAAAGGGGCTAGAGATGAGCAAAAAAGGGTTAGAAATGGCCAAAAATAGCTTAAAATGGGTTAGATATAGCCAAAAAAGGGTTAAAATGGGTTAGTAGTGGGTAAAAAAGGGTTAGATGTAGCCGAAAATGGCATAAAACGTGTGAGAACTGGGCCAAAAATGGGTCAGAAAAGAAAAAAAAATGCTTATAACTAGTTGAATGCAGAAGAAAGTGTTTTAGAAAGAGCCCAAAACGGCTTTAAAAGGGTTAGATGTATGCAAAAATGGGTTAGAAATGGCCAAAAACGCCTTAAAATGGGATAGAAATAGTGAAAAATGGCTTAAAATGTGTTAGAAGTGTGTAAAAATGGTTTAGATAAACCCAAAAATGGTTTAAATCGTGTGAGCAATGGGCAAAAAATGAGTTAGAAAAGGAAAGAAAAATGGCTTAAACCAGGTTGAAAGTCAGAAAAAATGGTGTAGAAAGACCCAAACGTGGCTTTAAAAGGGCTAGAGATGAGCAGAAATGGGTTAGAAATGGCAAAGAATGGCTTAAAAGAGGTTAGAGATGTGCCAGAAATGGTTAGAAATGGCCAAAACTGCTTTAAAGCCGGTTAGAGATGTGCAAAAATGGGCTAGAAATGGCCAAAAATGGATTCAAGTGGGTAAAGAAATGGGGAAAACTGGGTTAGAAACAGAAAAAAACTAGCTTAAAACGGGTGGAAAGTGGGCAAAAATGGTTTAGAATGAGTCAAAAATGCATTAAAAGGGTTCTAGACACGCAAAAATGGGATAGAAATGGCCAAAAATGATTTAAAACGGGTTAGAAATGGACAAAAATTGGATTAGAAATGGCCAAAACCGGTTTAAAAAGGGTTAGAGGTAAGCAGAGATGAGTGAGAAATAGCCAAAACCGGCTTAAAAAAGGTTAGAGATGTGCAAAAATGGGTCAGAAATGACCAAAGCTGGCTTAAAATGGGTTAGAAACGGCCAAAAAAGCTTTAAAGCGGGTTAGAGATGTGCGAAAACGGGTTAGAAATGGCCTAAGTTGGCCAAAAGCGGGTTAGAAATGGCCAAAAAGGCTTTAAAGCAGGTTAGAGATGTGTGTGCAATGGTTAGAAATGGCAAAAATGGGTTAAAGCAGGTAAGAAATGGGGAAAAGTTGGTTAGAAAGGAAATAGAAAAAACCTTCAAACGAGTGGAAAGTTGGCAAAAATCGTTCAGGTAGAGCAAAAAAAGGCTTAAAAAGGGTTAGAGCTGAGGAAAATTGGGTTATAAATGGCCAAAAGCGGCTTAAAGGTGGTTAGATAGGGGTAAAACTGGGGTAGGAATGGCCAAAAATTGCTTAAAATGGGTTAGAAGTTTGCAAAACTGTGCTAGAAATGGCCCAAAAGGTTTAAATTGGGATAGAAATGGTGAAAAATGGCTTAAAATGCGTTATGAGTGAGCAAAAATGGGTTAGATATAGCCGAAAACGGTTTAAATCGTGTGAGAAACAGGCAAAAAATGAGTTAGAAAAGAACTAAAAATGGCTTAAAACGGGTTGAGAGCGAGAAAACATCGTGTAGAAAGAGGCAAAAATGGCTTTAAAAGGGTTAGAGATGTGCAAAAATGGGTTAGAAATGGCAAAAGTGGCTTAAAAGGGCTTACAGATGTGCCAAAAATGGTTGGAAATGGCCAAAAATGCTTTAAAGCAGGTTAGAGATGTGTAAAAGTGGGTTAGAAATGGCCAAAAATGGATTAAAGCGGGTAATAATTGGGAGAAACTGTGTTAGAAACAGAAAAAAAAAAAGCTTAATAAGAGTTGAAGGAGGGCAAAAATGGTTAAGGTATAGCCAAAAAAGGCTTAAAAAGGGTAAGAGATATGCAAAAACTGGGATAGAAATGGCCAAAAAGGCTTTAAAGCAGGTTAGAGATGTGCAAAAACTGGTCAGAAATGGCCAAAAAAGGATTAAAGCGGGAGAGAAATGGGAAAAACTGCATTAGAAACAGAAAAAAAGCATAAAAAGTTTTGAATGTAGGAAAAAATGGTGAAGATATAGCCCAAAAAGGCTTAAATAGGATTATAGATGTGCAAAAATGGGATAGAAATGGCCAAAAACTCTTTAAAATGTGTTAGAAATGGAGAAAAATGGGTTAGAAATGGATAAAAAATGGATAAGAAATGGCCAAAAGTAGCTTAAAAGGGGTTAGAGATGTGCAAAAATGAGTTAGAAATGGCCAAGAATGGCATAAAACAGGTTAAGAATGGCCAAAATTGGGTTAGAAATGGCCAAAAAGGCTTTAAAGCAGGTAAGAGATGTGTAAAAAAAAAAAAAAATAAAATGGTTAGAAGTGGCAAAAAATGGATTAAAGATGGTGAGAAATGCAGAAAACTGGGTTAGAAACAGAAAAAAAAATAGCATAAACCGTGTTGAAAGTGGGGAGAAATGGTTTAGAAAGAACCAAAAATGGCTTTAAAAGGGTTAGAGATTTGCAAAAATGGAATAGAAATGGCCAAAATTTATTTAAAAAGCCTCAAAAATGGACAAAAAATGCATTAGAAATGGCCAAAACCGGCTTAAAAGGGTTAGAGGTATGCGAGAACGGTTTAGAAAAAGCCAAAATTGGCTTAAAAGGGGCTAGAGATGAGCAAAAAAGGGTTAGAAATGGCCAAAAATAGCTTAAAATGGGTTAGATATAGCCAAAAAAGGGTTAAAACGGGTTAGTAGTGGGTAAAAAAGGGTTAGATGTAGCCGAAAATGGCATAAAACGTGTGAGAACTGGGCCAAAAATGGGTCAGAAAAGAAAAAAAAATGCTTATAATTACTTGAATGCGGAAGAGAGTGTTTTAGAAAGAGCCCAAAACGGCTTTAAAAGGGTTAGATGTATGCAAAAATGGGTTACAAATGGCCAAAAACGCCTTAAAATGGGATAGAAATAGTGAAAAATGGCTTGAAATGTGTTAGAAGTGTGTAAAAATGGTTTAGATAAATCCAAAAATGGTTTAAATCGTGTGAGCAATGGGCAAAAAATGAGTTAGAAAGGGAAAGAAAAACGGCTTAAACCAGGTTGAAAGTCAGAAAAAATGGTGTAGAAAGACCCAAACGTGGCTTTAAAAGGGCTAGAGATGAGCAGAAATGGGTTAGAAATGGCAAAGAATGGCTTAAAAGAGGTTAGAGATGTGCCAGAAATGGTTAGAAATGGCCAAAACTGCTTTAAAGCCGGTTAGAGATGTGCAAAAATGGGCTAGAAATGGCCAAAAATGGATTCAAGTGGGTAAAGAAATGGGGAAAACTGGGTTAGAAACAGAAAAAAACTAGCTTAAAACGGGTGGAAAGTGGGCAAAAATGGTTTAGAATGAGTCAAAAATGCATTAAAAGGGTTCTAGACACGCAAAAATGGGATAGAAATGGCCAAAAATGATTTAAAACGGGTTAGAAATGGACAAAAATTGGATTAGAAATGGCCAAAACCGGTTTAAAAAGGGTTAGAGGTAAGCAGAGATGAGTGAGAAATAGCCAAAACCGGCTTAAAAAAGGTTAGAGATGTGCAAAAATGGGTCAGAAATGACCAAAGCTGGCTTAAAATGGGTTAGAAACGGCCAAAAAAGCTTTAAAGCGGGTTAGAGATGTGCGAAAACGGGTTAGAAATGGCCTAAGTTGGCCAAAAGCGGGTTAGAAATGGCCAAAAAGGCTTTAAAGCAGGTTAGAGATGTGTGTGCAATGGTTAGAAATGGCAAAAATGGGTTAAAGCAGGTAAGAAATGGGGAAAAGTTGGTTAGAAAGGAAATAGAAAAAACCTTCAAACGAGTGGAAAGTTGGCAAAAATCGTTCAGGTAGAGCAAAAAAAGGCTTAAAAAGGGTTAGAGCTGAGGAAAATTGGGTTATAAATGGCCAAAAGCGGCTTAAAGGTGGTTAGATAGGGGTAAAACTGGGGTAGGAATGGCCAAAAATTGCTTAAAATGGGTTAGAAGTTTGCAAAACTGTGCTAGAAATGGCCCAAAAGGTTTAAATTGGGATAGAAATGGTGAAAAATGGCTTAAAATGCGTTATGAGTGAGCAAAAATGGGTTAGATATAGCCGAAAACGGTTTAAATCGTGTGAGAAACAGGCAAAAAATGAGTTAGAAAAGAACTAAAAATGGCTTAAAACGGGTTGAGAGCGAGAAAACATCGTGTAGAAAGAGGCAAAAATGGCTTTAAAAGGGTTAGAGATGTGCAAAAATGGGTTAGAAATGGCAAAAGTGGCTTAAAAGGGCTTACAGATGTGCCAAAAATGGTTGGAAATGGCCAAAAATGCTTTAAAGCAGGTTAGAGATGTGTAAAAGTGGGTTAGAAATGGCCAAAAATGGATTAAAGCGGGTAATAATTGGGAGAAACTGTGTTAGAAACAGAAAAAAAAAAAGC
Source organism: Lathamus discolor (assembly GCF_037157495.1). Classification (NCBI taxonomy): domain Eukaryota; kingdom Metazoa; phylum Chordata; class Aves; order Psittaciformes; family Psittacidae; genus Lathamus; species Lathamus discolor. Next base: position 65,081,705 of record NC_088889.1, on the reverse strand, counting down.
TTAATAAGAGTTGAAGGAGGGCAAAAATGGTTAAGGTATAGCCAAAAAAGGCTTAAAAAGGGTAAGAGATATGCAAAAACTGGGATAGAAATGGCCAAAAAGGCTTTAAAGCAGGTTAGAGATGTGCAAAAACTGGTCAGAAATGGCCAAAAAAGGATTAAAGCGGGAGAGAAATGGGAAAAACTGCATTAGAAACAGAAAAAAAGCATAAAAAGTTTTGAATGTAGGAAAAAATGGTGAAGATATAGCCCAAAAAGGCTTAAATAGGATTATAGATGTGCAAAAATGGGATAGAAATGGCCAAAAACTCTTTAAAATGTGTTAGAAATGGAGAAAAATGGGTTAGAAATGGATAAAAAATGGATAAGAAATGGCCAAAAGTAGCTTAAAAGGGGTTAGAGATGTGCAAAAATGAGTTAGAAATGGCCAAGAATGGCATAAAACAGGTTAAGAATGGCCAAAATTGGGTTAGAAATGGCCAAAAAGGCTTTAAAGCAGGTAAGAGATGTGTAAAAAAAAAAAAAAATAAAATGGTTAGAAGTGGCAAAAAATGGATTAAAGATGGTGAGAAATGCAGAAAACTGGGTTAGAAACAGAAAAAAAAATAGCATAAACCGTGTTGAAAGTGGGGAGAAATGGTTTAGAAAGAACCAAAAATGGCTTTAAAAGGGTTAGAGATTTGCAAAAATGGAATAGAAATGGCCAAAATTTATTTAAAAAGCCTCAAAAATGGACAAAAAATGCATTAGAAATGGCCAAAACCGGCTTAAAAGGGTTAGAGGTATGCGAGAACGGTTTAGAAAAAGCCAAAATTGGCTTAAAAGGGGCTAGAGATGAGCAAAAAAGGGTTAGAAATGGCCAAAAATAGCTTAAAATGGGTTAGATATAGCCAAAAAAGGGTTAAAACGGGTTAGTAGTGGGTAAAAAAGGGTTAGATGTAGCCGAAAATGGCATAAAACGTGTGAGAACTGGGCCAAAAATGGGTCAGAAAAGAAAAAAAAATGCTTATAATTACTTGAATGCGGAAGAGAGTGTTTTAGAAAGAGCCCAAAACGGCTTTAAAAGGGTTAGATGTATGCAAAAATGGGTTACAAATGGCCAAAAACGCCTTAAAATGGGATAGAAATAGTGAAAAATGGCTTGAAATGTGTTAGAAGTGTGTAAAAATGGTTTAGATAAATCCAAAAATGGTTTAAATCGTGTGAGCAATGGGCAAAAAATGAGTTAGAAAGGGAAAGAAAAACGGCTTAAACCAGGTTGAAAGTCAGAAAAAATGGTGTAGAAAGACCCAAACGTGGCTTTAAAAGGGCTAGAGATGAGCAGAAATGGGTTAGAAATGGCAAAGAATGGCTTAAAAGAGGTTAGAGATGTGCCAGAAATGGTTAGAAATGGCCAAAACTGCTTTAAAGCCGGTTAGAGATGTGCAAAAATGGGCTAGAAATGGCCAAAAATGGATTCAAGTGGGTAAAGAAATGGGGAAAACTGGGTTAGAAACAGAAAAAAACTAGCTTAAAACGGGTGGAAAGTGGGCAAAAATGGTTTAGAATAAGTCAAAAATGCATTAAAAGGGTTCTAGACACGCAAAAATGGGATAGAAATGGCCAAAAATGATTTAAAACGGGTTAGAAATGGACAAAAATTGGATTAGAAATGGCCAAAACCGGTTTAAAAAGGGTTAGAGGTAAGCAGAGATGAGTGAGAAATAGCCAAAACCGGCTTAAAAAAGGTTAGAGATGTGCAAAAATGGGTCAGAAATGACCAAAGCTGGCTTAAAATGGGTTAGAAACGGCCAAAAAAGCTTTAAAGCGGGTTAGAGATGTGCGAAAACGGGTTAGAAATGGCCTAAGTTGGCCAAAAGCGGGTTAGAAATGGCCAAAAAGGCTTTAAAGCAGGTTAGAGATGTGTGTGCAATGGTTAGAAATGGCAAAAATGGGTTAAAGCAGGTAAGAAATGGGGAAAAGTTGGTTAGAAAGGAAATAGAAAAAACCTTCAAACGAGTGGAAAGTTGGCAAAAATCGTTCAGGTAGAGCAAAAAAAGGCTTAAAAAGGGTTAGAGCTGAGGAAAATTGGGTTATAAATGGCCAAAAGCGGCTTAAAGGTGGTTAGATAGGGGTAAAACTGGGGTAGGAATGGCCAAAAATTGCTTAAAATGGGTTAGAAGTTTGCAAAACTGTGCTAGAAATGGCCCAAAAGGTTTAAATTGGGATAGAAATGGTGAAAAATGGCTTAAAATGCGTTAGGAGTGAGCAAAAATGGGTTAGATATAGCCGAAAACGGTTTAAATCGTGTGAGAAACAGGCAAAAAATGAGTTAGAAAAGAACTAAAAATGGCTTAAAACGGGTTGAGAGCGAGAAAACATCGTGTAGAAAGAGGCAAAAATGGCTTTAAAAGGGTTAGAGATGTGCAAAAATGGGTTAGAAATGGCAAAAAATGGCTTAAAAGGGCTTATAGATGTGCCAAAAATGGTTGGAAATGGCCAAAAATGCTTTAAAGCAGGTTAGAGATGTGTAAAAGTGGGTTAGAAATGGCCAAAAATGGATTAAAGCGGGTAATAATTGGGAGAAACTGTGTTAGAAACAGAAAAAAAAAAAGCTTAATAAGAGTTGAAGGAGGGCAAAAATGGTTAAGGTATAGCCAAAAAAGGCTTAAAAAGGGTAAGAGATATGCAAAAACTGGGATAGAAATGGCCAAAAAGGCTTTAAAGCAGGTTAGAGATGTGCAAAAACTGGTCAGAAATGGCCAAAAAAGGATTAAAGCGGGAGAGAAATGGGAAAAACTGCATTAGAAACAGAAAAAAAGCATAAAAAGTTTTGAATGTAGGAAAAAATGGTGAAGATATAGCCCAAAAAGGCTTAAATAGGATTATAGATGTGCAAAAATGGGATAGAAATGGCCAAAAACTCTTTAAAATGTGTTAGAAATGGAGAAAAATGGGTTAGAAATGGATAAAAAATGGATAAGAAATGGCCAAAAGTAGCTTAAAAGGGGTTAGAGATGTGCAAAAATGAGTTAGAAATGGCCAAGAATGGCATAAAACAGGTTAAGAATGGCCAAAATTGGGTTAGAAATGGCCAAAAAGGCTTTAAAGCAGGTAAGAGATGTGTAAAAAAAAAAAAAAATAAAATGGTTAGAAGTGGCAAAAAATGGATTAAAGATGGTGAGAAATGCAGAAAACTGGGTTAGAAACAGAAAAAAAAATAGCATAAACCGTGTTGAAAGTGGGGAGAAATGGTTTAGAAAGAACCAAAAATGGCTTTAAAAGGGTTAGAGATTTGCAAAAATGGAATAGAAATGGCCAAAATTTATTTAAAAAGCCTCAAAAATGGACAAAAAATGCATTAGAAATGGCCAAAACCGGCTTAAAAGGGTTAGAGGTATGCGAGAACGGTTTAGAAAAAGCCAAAATTGGCTTAAAAGGGGCTAGAGATGAGCAAAAAAGGGTTAGAAATGGCCAAAAATAGCTTAAAATGGGTTAGATATAGCCAAAAAAGGGTTAAAATGGGTTAGTAGTGGGTAAAAAAGGGTTAGATGTAGCCGAAAATGGCATAAAACGTGTGAGAACTGGGCCAAAAATGGGTCAGAAAAGAAAAAAAAATGCTTATAACTAGTTGAATGCAGAAGAAAGTGTTTTAGAAAGAGCCCAAAACGGCTTTAAAAGGGTTAGATGTATGCAAAAATGGGTTAGAAATGGCCAAAAACGCCTTAAAATGGGATAGAAATAGTGAAAAATGGCTTAAAATGTGTTAGAAGTGTGTAAAAATGGTTTAGATAAATCCAAAAATGGTTTAAATCGTGTGAGCAATGGGCAAAAAATGAGTTAGAAAGGGAAAGAAAAACGGCTTAAACCAGGTTGAAAGTCAGAAAAAATGGTGTAGAAAGACCCAAACGTGGCTTTAAAAGGGCTAGAGATGAGCAGAAATGGGTTAGAAATGGCAAAGAATGGCTTAAAAGAGGTTAGAGATGTGCCAGAAATGGTTAGAAATGGCCAAAACTGCTTTAAAGCCGGTTAGAGATGTGCAAAAATGGGCTAGAAATGGCCAAAAATGGATTCAAGTGGGTAAAGAAATGGGGAAAACTGGGTTAGAAACAGAAAAAAACTAGCTTAAAACGGGTGGAAAGTGGGCAAAAATGGTTTAGAATGAGTCAAAAATGCATTAAAAGGGTTCTAGACACGCAAAAATGGGATAGAAATGGCCAAAAATGATTTAAAACGGGTTAGAAATGGACAAAAATTGGATTAGAAATGGCCAAAACCGGTTTAAAAAGGGTTAGAGGTAAGCAGAGATGAGTGAGAAATAGCCAAAACCGGCTTAAAAAAGGTTAGAGATGTGCAAAAATGGGTCAGAAATGACCAAAGCTGGCTTAAAATGGGTTAGAAACGGCCAAAAAAGCTTTAAAGCGGGTTAGAGATGTGCGAAAACGGGTTAGAAATGGCCTAAGTTGGCCAAAAGCGGGTTAGAAATGGCCAAAAAGGCTTTAAAGCAGGTTAGAGATGTGTGTGCAATGGTTAGAAATGGCAAAAATGGGTTAAAGCAGGTAAGAAATGGGGAAAAGTTGGTTAGAAAGGGAAGAGAAAAAACCTTCAAACGAGTGGAAAGTTGGCAAAAATCGTTCAGGTAGAGCAAAAAAGGCTTAAAAAGGGTTAGAGCTGAGGAAAAATGGGTTATAAACGGCCAAAAGCGGCTTAAAGGTGGTTAGATAGGGGTAAAACTGGGGTAGGAATGGCCAAAAATTGCTTAAAATGGGTTAGAAGTTTGCAAAACTGTGCTAGAAATGGCCCAAAAGGTTTAAATTGGGATAGAAATGGTGAAAAATGGCTTAAAATGCGTTAGGAGTGAGCAAAAATGGGTTAGATATAGCCGAAAACGGTTTAAATCGTGTGAGAAACAGGCAAAAAATGAGTTAGAAAAGAACTAAAAATGGCTTAAAACGGGTTGAGAGCGAGAAAACATCGTGTAGAAAGAGGCAAAAATGGCTTTAAAAGGGTTAGAGATGTGCAAAAATGGGTTAGAAATGGCAAAAAATGGCTTAAAAGGGCTTATAGATGTGCCAAAAATGGTTGGAAATGGCCAAAAATGCTTTAAAGCAGGTTAGAGATGTGTAAAAGTGGGTTAGAAATGGCCAAAAATGGATTAAAGCGGGTAATAATTGGGAGAAACTGTGTTAGAAACAGAAAAAAAAAAAGCTTAATAAGAGTTGAAGGAGGGCAAAAATGGTTAAGGTATAGCCAAAAAAGGCTTAAAAAGGGTAAGAGATATGCAAAAACTGGGATAGAAATGGCCAAAAAGGCTTTAAAGCAGGTTAGAGATGTGCAAAAACTGGTCAGAAATGGCCAAAAAAGGATTAAAGCGGGAGAGAAATGGGAAAAACTGCATTAGAAACAGAAAAAAAGCATAAAAAGTTTTGAATGTAGGAAAAAATGGTGAAGATATAGCCCAAAAAGGCTTAAATAGGATTATAGATGTGCAAAAATGGGATAGAAATGGCCAAAAACTCTTTAAAATGTGTTAGAAATGGAGAAAAATGGGTTAGAAATGGATAAAAAATGGATAAGAAATGGCCAAAAGTAGCTTAAAAGGGGTTAGAGATGTGCAAAAATGAGTTAGAAATGGCCAAGAATGGCATAAAACAGGTTAAGAATGGCCAAAATTGGGTTAGAAATGGCCAAAAAGGCTTTAAAGCAGGTAAGAGATGTGTAAAAAAAAAAAAAAATAAAATGGTTAGAAGTGGCAAAAAATGGATTAAAGATGGTGAGAAATGCAGAAAACTGGGTTAGAAACAGAAAAAAAAATAGCATAAACCGTGTTGAAAGTGGGGAGAAATGGTTTAGAAAGAACCAAAAATGGCTTTAAAAGGGTTAGAGATTTGCAAAAATGGAATAGAAATGGCCAAAATTTATTTAAAAAGCCTCAAAAATGGACAAAAAATGCATTAGAAATGGCCAAAACCGGCTTAAAAGGGTTAGAGGTATGCGAGAACGGTTTAGAAAAAGCCAAAATTGGCTTAAAAGGGGCTAGAGATGAGCAAAAAAGGGTTAGAAATGGCCAAAAATAGCTTAAAATGGGTTAGATATAGCCAAAAAAGGGTTAAAACGGGTTAGTAGTGGGTAAAAAAGGGTTAGATGTAGCCGAAAATGGCATAAAACGTGTGAGAACTGGGCCAAAAATGGGTCAGAAAAGAAAAAAAAATGCTTATAATTACTTGAATGCGGAAGAGAGTGTTTTAGAAAGAGCCCAAAACGGCTTTAAAAGGGTTAGATGTATGCAAAAATGGGTTACAAATGGCCAAAAACGCCTTAAAATGGGATAGAAATAGTGAAAAATGGCTTGAAATGTGTTAGAAGTGTGTAAAAATGGTTTAGATAAATCCAAAAATGGTTTAAATCGTGTGAGCAATGGGCAAAAAATGAGTTAGAAAGGGAAAGAAAAACGGCTTAAACCAGGTTGAAAGTCAGAAAAAATGGTGTAGAAAGACCCAAACGTGGCTTTAAAAGGGCTAGAGATGAGCAGAAATGGGTTAGAAATGGCAAAGAATGGCTTAAAAGAGGTTAGAGATGTGCCAGAAATGGTTAGAAATGGCCAAAACTGCTTTAAAGCCGGTTAGAGATGTGCAAAAATGGGCTAGAAATGGCCAAAAATGGATTCAAGTGGGTAAAGAAATGGGGAAAACTGGGTTAGAAACAGAAAAAAACTAGCTTAAAACGGGTGGAAAGTGGGCAAAAATGGTTTAGAATAAGTCAAAAATGCATTAAAAGGGTTCTAGACACGCAAAAATGGGATAGAAATGGCCAAAAATGATTTAAAACGGGTTAGAAATGGACAAAAATTGGATTAGAAATGGCCAAAACCGGTTTAAAAAGGGTTAGAGGTAAGCAGAGATGAGTGAGAAATAGCCAAAACCGGCTTAAAAAAGGTTAGAGATGTGCAAAAATGGGTCAGAAATGACCAAAGCTGGCTTAAAATGGGTTAGAAACGGCCAAAAAAGCTTTAAAGCGGGTTAGAGATGTGCGAAAACGGGTTAGAAATGGCCTAAGTTGGCCAAAAGCGGGTTAGAAATGGCCAAAAAGGCTTTAAAGCAGGTTAGAGATGTGTGTGCAATGGTTAGAAATGGCAAAAATGGGTTAAAGCAGGTAAGAAATGGGGAAAAGTTGGTTAGAAAGGAAATAGAAAAAACCTTCAAACGAGTGGAAAGTTGGCAAAAATCGTTCAGGTAGAGCAAAAAAAGGCTTAAAAAGGGTTAGAGCTGAGGAAAATTAGGTTATAAATGGCCAAAAGCGGCTTAAAGGTGGTTAGATAGGGGTAAAACTGGGGTAGGAATGGCCAAAAATTGCTTAAAATGGGTTAGAAGTTTGCAAAACTGTGCTAGAAATGGCCCAAAAGGTTTAAATTGGGATAGAAATGGTGAAAAATGGCTTAAAATGCGTTAGGAGTGAGCAAAAATGGGTTAGATATAGCCGAAAACGGTTTAAATCGTGTGAGAAACAGGCAAAAAATGAGTTAGAAAAGAACTAAAAATGGCTTAAAACGGGTTGAGAGCGAGAAAACATCGTGTAGAAAGAGGCAAAAATGGCTTTAAAAGGGTTAGAGATGTGCAAAAATGGGTTAGAAATGGCAAAAAATGGCTTAAAAGGGCTTATAGATGTGCCAAAAATGGTTGGAAATGGCCAAAAATGCTTTAAAGCAGGTTAGAGATGTGTAAAAGTGGGTTAGAAATGGCCAAAAATGGATTAAAGCGGGTAATAATTGGGAGAAACTGTGTTAGAAACAGAAAAAAAAAAAGCTTAATAAGAGTTGAAGGAGGGCAAAAATGGTTAAGGTATAGCCAAAAAAGGCTTAAAAAGGGTAAGAGATATGCAAAAACTGGGATAGAAATGGCCAAAAAGGCTTTAAAGCAGGTTAGAGATGTGCAAAAACTGGTCAGAAATGGCCAAAAAAGGATTAAAGCGGGAGAGAAATGGGAAAAACTGCATTAGAAACAGAAAAAAAGCATAAAAAGTTTTGAATGTAGGAAAAAATGGTGAAGATATAGCCCAAAAAGGCTTAAATAGGATTATAGATGTGCAAAAATGGGATAGAAATGGCCAAAAACTCTTTAAAATGTGTTAGAAATGGAGAAAAATGGGTTAGAAATGGATAAAAAATGGATAAGAAATGGCCAAAAGTAGCTTAAAAGGGGTTAGAGATGTGCAAAAATGAGTTAGAAATGGCCAAGAATGGCATAAAACAGGTTAAGAATGGCCAAAATTGGGTTAGAAATGGCCAAAAAGGCTTTAAAGCAGGTAAGAGATGTGTAAAAAAAAAAAAAAAAAAATGGTTAGAAGTGGCAAAAAATGGATTAAAGATGGTGAGAAATGCAGAAAACTGGGTTAGAAACAGAAAAAAAAATAGCATAAACCGTGTTGAAAGTGGGGAGAAATGGTTTAGAAAGAACCAAAAATGGCTTTAAAAGGGTTAGAGATTTGCAAAAATGGAATAGAAATGGCCAAAATTTATTTAAAAAGCCTCAAAAATGGACAAAAAATGCATTAGAAATGGCCAAAACCGGCTTAAAAGGGTTAGAGGTATGCGAGAACGGTTTAGAAAAAGCCAAAATTGGCTTAAAAGGGGCTAGAGATGAGCAAAAAAGGGTTAGAAATGGCCAAAAATAGCTTAAAATGGGTTAGATATAGCCAAAAAAGGGTTAAAACGGGTTAGTAGTGGGTAAAAAAGGGTTAGATGTAGCCGAAAATGGCATAAAACGTGTGAGAACTGGGCCAAAAATGGGTCAGAAAAGAAAAAAAAATGCTTATAATTACTTGAATGCGGAAGAGAGTGTTTTAGAAAGAGCCCAAAACGGCTTTAAAAGGGTTAGATGTATGCAAAAATGGGTTACAAATGGCCAAAAACGCCTTAAAATGGGATAGAAATAGTGAAAAATGGCTTGAAATGTGTTAGAAGTGTGTAAAAATGGTTTAGATAAATCCAAAAATGGTTTAAATCGTGTGAGCAATGGGCAAAAAATGAGTTAGAAAGGGAAAGAAAAACGGCTTAAACCAGGTTGAAAGTCAGAAAAAATGGTGTAGAAAGACCCAAACGTGGCTTTAAAAGGGCTAGAGATGAGCAGAAATGGGTTAGAAATGGCAAAGAATGGCTTAAAAGAGGTTAGAGATGTGCCAGAAATGGTTAGAAATGGCCAAAACTGCTTTAAAGCCGGTTAGAGATGTGCAAAAATGGGCTAGAAATGGCCAAAAATGGATTCAAGTGGGTAAAGAAATGGGGAAAACTGGGTTAGAAACAGAAAAAAACTAGCTTAAAACGGGTGGAAAGTGGGCAAAAATGGTTTAGAATAAGTCAAAAATGCATTAAAAGGGTTCTAGACACGCAAAAATGGGATAGAAATGGCCAAAAATGATTTAAAACGGGTTAGAAATGGACAAAAATTGGATTAGAAATGGCCAAAACCGGTTTAAAAAGGGTTAGAGGTAAGCAGAGATGAGTGAGAAATAGCCAAAACCGGCTTAAAAAAGGTTAGAGATGTGCAAAAATGGGTCAGAAATGACCAAAGCTGGCTTAAAATGGGTTAGAAACGGCCAAAAAAGCTTTAAAGCGGGTTAGAGATGTGCGAAAACGGGTTAGAAATGGCCTAAGTTGGCCAAAAGCGGGTTAGAAATGGCCAAAAAGGCTTTAAAGCAGGTTAGAGATGTGTGTGCAATGGTTAGAAATGGCAAAAATGGGTTAAAGCAGGTAAGAAATGGGGAAAAGTTGGTTAGAAAGGAAATAGAAAAAACCTTCAAACGAGTGGAAAGTTGGCAAAAATCGTTCAGGTAGAGCAAAAAAAGGCTTAAAAAGGGTTAGAGCTGAGGAAAATTAGGTTATAAATGGCCAAAAGCGGCTTAAAGGTGGTTAGATGGGGGTAAAACTGGGGTAGGAATGGCCAAAAATTGCTTAAAATGGGTTAGAAGTTTGCAAAACTGTGCTAGAAATGGCCCAAAAGGTTTAAATTGGGATAGAAATGGTGAAAAATGGCTTAAAATGCGTTAGGAGTGAGCAAAAATGGGTTAGATATAGCCGAAAACGGTTTAAATCGTGTGAGAAACAGGCAAAAAATGAGTTAGAAAAGAACTAAAAATGGCTTAAAACGGGTTGAGAGCGAGAAAACATCGTGTAGAAAGAGGCAAAAATGGCTTTAAAAGGGTTAGAGATGTGCAAAAATGGGTTAGAAATGGCAAAAAATGGCTTAAAAGGGCTTATAGATGTGCCAAAAATGGTTGGAAATGGCCAAAAATGCTTTAAAGCAGGTTAGAGATGTGTAAAAGTGGGTTAGAAATGGCCAAAAATGGATTAAAGCGGGTATAATTGGGAGAAACTGTGTTAGAAACAGAAAAAAAAAAAAGCAGCTTAATAAGAGTTGAAGGAGGGCAAAAATGGTTAAGGTATAGCCAAAAAAAGGCTTAAAAAGGGTTAGAGATATGCAAAAACTGGGATAGAAATGGCCAAAAAGGCTTTAAAGCAGGTTAGAGATGTGCAAAAACTGGTCAGAAATGGCCAAAAATGGATTAAAGCGGGAGAGAAATGGGAAAAACTGCATTAGAAACAGAAAAAAAGCATAAAAAGTTTTGAATGAGGGAAAAAATGGTGAAGATATAGCCCAAAAAGGCTTAAATAGGATTATAGATGTGCAAAAATGGGATAGAAATGGCCAAAAACTCTTTAAAATGTGTTAGAAATGGAGAAAAATGGGTTAGAAATGGATAAAAAATGGATAAGAAATGGCCAAAAGTAGCTTAAAAGGGGTTAGAGATGTGCAAAAATGAGTTAGAAATGGCCAAGAATGGCATAAAACAGGTTAAGAATGGCCAAAATTGGGTTAGAAATGGCCAAAAAGGCTTTAAAGCAGGTAAGAGATGTGTAAAAAAAAAAAAAAATAAAATGGTTAGAAGTGGCAAAAAATGGATTAAAGATGGTGAGAAATGCAGAAAACTGGGTTAGAAACAGAAAAAAAAATAGCATAAACCGTGTTGAAAGTGGGGAGAAATGGTTTAGAAAGAACCAAAAATGGCTTTAAAAGGGTTAGAGATTTGCAAAAATGGAATAGAAATGGCCAAAATTTATTTAAAAAGCCTCAAAAATGGACAAAAAATGCATTAGAAATGGCCAAAACCGGCTTAAAAGGGTTAGAGGTATGCGAGAACGGTTTAGAAAAAGCCAAAATTGGCTTAAAAGGGGCTAGAGATGAGCAAAAAAGGGTTAGAAATGGCCAAAAATAGCTTAAAATGGGTTAGATATAGCCAAAAAAGGGTTAAAACGGGTTAGTAGTGGGTAAAAAAGGGTTAGATGTAGCCGAAAATGGCATAAAACGTGTGAGAACTGGGCCAAAAATGGGTCAGAAAAGAAAAAAAAATGCTTATAATTACTTGAATGCGGAAGAGAGTGTTTTAGAAAGAGCCCAAAACGGCTTTAAAAGGGTTAGATGTATGCAAAAATGGGTTACAAATGGCCAAAAACGCCTTAAAATGGGATAGAAATAGTGAAAAATGGCTTAAAATGTGTTAGAAGTGTGTAAAAATGGTTTAGATAAATCCAAAAATGGTTTAAATCGTGTGAGCAATGGGCAAAAAATGAGTTAGAAAGGGAAAGAAAAACGGCTTAAACCAGGTTGAAAGTCAGAAAAAATGGTGTAGAAAGACCCAAACGTGGCTTTAAAAGGGCTAGAGATGAGCAGAAATGGGTTAGAAATGGCAAAGAATGGCTTAAAAGAGGTTAGAGATGTGCCAGAAATGGTTAGAAATGGCCAAAACTGCTTTAAAGCCGGTTAGAGATGTGCAAAAATGGGCTAGAAATGGCCAAAAATGGATTCAAGTGGGTAAAGAAATGGGGAAAACTGGGTTAGAAACAGAAAAAAACTAGCTTAAAACGGGTGGAAAGTGGGCAAAAATGGTTTAGAATAAGTCAAAAATGCATTAAAAGGGTTCTAGACACGCAAAAATGGGATAGAAATGGCCAAAAATGATTTAAAACGGGTTAGAAATGGACAAAAATTGGATTAGAAATGGCCAAAACCGGTTTAAAAAGGGTTAGAGGTAAGCAGAGATGAGTGAGAAATAGCCAAAACCGGCTTAAAAAAGGTTAGAGATGTGCAAAAATGGGTCAGAAATGACCAAAGCTGGCTTAAAATGGGTTAGAAACGGCCAAAAAAGCTTTAAAGCGGGTTAGAGATGTGCGAAAACGGGTTAGAAATGGCCTAAGTTGGCCAAAAGCGGGTTAGAAATGGCCAAAAAGGCTTTAAAGCAGGTTAGAGATGTGTGTGCAATGGTTAGAAATGGCAAAAATGGGTTAAAGCAGGTAAGAAATGGGGAAAAGTTGGTTAGAAAGGAAATAGAAAAAACCTTCAAACGAGTGGAAAGTTGGCAAAAATCGTTCAGGTAGAGCAAAAAAAGGCTTAAAAAGGGTTAGAGCTGAGGAAAATTAGGTTATAAATGGCCAAAAGCGGCTTAAAGGTGGTTAGATAGGGGTAAAACTGGGGTAGGAATGGCCAAAAATTGCTTAAAATGGGTTAGAAGTTTGCAAAACTGTGCTAGAAATGGCCCAAAAGGTTTAAATTGGGATAGAAATGGTGAAAAATGGCTTAAAATGCGTTAGGAGTGAGCAAAAATGGGTTAGATATAGCCGAAAACGGTTTAAATCGTGTGAGAAACAGGCAAAAAATGAGTTAGAAAAGAACTAAAAATGGCTTAAAACGGGTTGAGAGCGAGAAAACATCGTGTAGAAAGAGGCAAAAATGGCTTTAAAAGGGTTAGAGATGTGCAAAAATGGGTTAGAAATGGCAAAAAATGGCTTAAAAGGGCTTATAGATGTGCCAAAAATGGTTGGAAATGGCCAAAAATGCTTTAAAGCAGGTTAGAGATGTGTAAAAGTGGGTTAGAAATGGCCAAAAATGGATTAAAGCGGGTATAATTGGGAGAAACTGTGTTAGAAACAGAAAAAAAAAAAAGCAGCTTAATAAGAGTTGAAGGAGGGCAAAAATGGTTAAGGTATAGCCAAAAAAAGGCTTAAAAAGGGTTAGAGATATGCAAAAACTGGGATAGAAATGGCCAAAAAGGCTTTAAAGCAGGTTAGAGATGTGCAAAAACTGGTCAGAAATGGCCAAAAATGGATTAAAGCGGGAGAGAAATGGGAAAAACTGCATTAGAAACAGAAAAAAAGCATAAAAAGTTTTGAATGAGGGAAAAAATGGTGAAGATATAGCCCAAAAAGGCTTAAATAGGATTATAGATGTGCAAAAATGGGATAGAAATGGCCAAAAACTCTTTAAAATGTGTTAGAAATGGAGAAAAATGGGTTAGAAATGGATAAAAAATGGATAAGAAATGGCCAAAAGTAGCTTAAAAGGGGTTAGAGATGTGCAAAAATGAGTTAGAAATGGCCAAGAATGGCATAAAACAGGTTAAGAATGGCCAAAATTGGGTTAGAAATGGCCAAAAAGGCTTTAAAGCAGGTAAGAGATGTGTAAAAAAAAAAAATAAAATGGTTAGAAGTGGCAAAAAATGGATTAAAGATGGTGAGAAATGCAGAAAACTGGGTTAGAAACAGAAAAAAAAATAGCATAAACCGTGTTGAAAGTGGGGAGAAATGGTTTAGAAAGAACCAAAAATGGCTTTAAAAGGGTTAGAGATTTGCAAAAATGGAATAGAAATGGCCAAAATTTATTTAAAAAGCCTCAAAAATGGACAAAAAATGCATTAGAAATGGCCAAAACCGGCTTAAAAGGGTTAGAGGTATGCGAGAACGGTTTAGAAAAAGCCAAAATTGGCTTAAAAGGGGCTAGAGATGAGCAAAAAAGGGTTAGAAATGGCCAAAAATAGCTTAAAATGGGTTAGATATAGCCAAAAAAGGGTTAAAACGGGTTAGTAGTGGGTAAAAAAGGGTTAGATGTAGCCGAAAATGGCATAAAACGTGTGAGAACTGGGCCAAAAATGGGTCAGAAAAGAAAAAAAAATGCTTATAATTACTTGAATGCGGAAGAGAGTGTTTTAGAAAGAGCCCAAAACGGCTTTAAAAGGGTTAGATGTATGCAAAAATGGGTTAGAAATGGCCAAAAACGCCTTAAAATGGGATAGAAATAGTGAAAAATGGCTTAAAATGTGTTAGAAGTGTGTAAAAATGGTTTAGATAAATCCAAAAATGGTTTAAATCGTGTGAGCAATGGGCAAAAAATGAGTTAGAAAGGGAAAGAAAAACGGCTTAAACCAGGTTGAAAGTCAGAAAAAATGGTGTAGAAAGACCCAAACGTGGCTTTAAAAGGGCTAGAGATGAGCAGAAATGGGTTAGAAATGGCAAAGAATGGCTTAAAAGAGGTTAGAGATGTGCCAGAAATGGTTAGAAATGGCCAAAACTGCTTTAAAGCCGGTTAGAGATGTGCAAAAATGGGCTAGAAATGGCCAAAAATGGATTCAAGTGGGTAAAGAAATGGGGAAAACTGGGTTAGAAACAGAAAAAAACTAGCTTAAAACGGGTGGAAAGTGGGCAAAAATGGTTTAGAATGAGTCAAAAATGCATTAAAAGGGTTCTAGACACGCAAAAATGGGATAGAAATGGCCAAAAATGATTTAAAACGGGTTAGAAATGGACAAAAATTGGATTAGAAATGGTCAAAACCGGTTTAAAAAGGGTTAGAGGTAAGCAGAGATGAGTGAGAAATAGCCAAAACCGGCTTAAAAAAGGTTAGAGATGTGCAAAAATGGGTCAGAAATGACCAAAGCTGGCTTAAAATGGGTTAGAAACGGCCAAAAAAGCTTTAAAGCGGGTTAGAGATGTGCGAAAACGGGTTAGAAATGGCCTAAGTTGGCCAAAAGCGGGTTAGAAATGGCCAAAAAGGCTTTAAAGCAGGTTAGAGATGTGTGTGCAATGGTTAGAAATGGCAAAAATGGGTTAAAGCAGGTAAGAAATGGGGAAAAGTTGGTTAGAAAGGAAATAGAAAAAACCTTCAAACGAGTGGAAAGTTGGCAAAAATCGTTCAGGTAGAGCAAAAAAAGGCTTAAAAAGGGTTAGAGCTGAGGAAAAATGGGTTATAAATGGCCAAAAGCGGCTTAAAGGTGGTTAGATAGGGGTAAAACTGGGGTAGGAATGGCCAAAAATTGCTTAAAATGGGTTAGAAGTTTGCAAAACTGTGCTAGAAATGGCCCAAAAGGTTTAAATTGGGATAGAAATGGTGAAAAATGGCTTAAAATGCGTTAGGAGTGAGCAAAAATGGGTTAGATATAGCCGAAAACGGTTTAGATCGTGTGAGAAACAGGCAAAAAATGAGTTAGAAAAGAACTAAAAATGGCTTAAAACGGGTTGAGAGCGAGAAAACATCGTGTAGAAAGAGGCAAAAATGGCTTTAAAAGGGTTAGAGATGTGCAAAAATGGGTTAGAAATGGCAAAAAATGGCTTAAAAGGGCTTATAGATGTGCCAAAAATGGTTGGAAATGGCCAAAAATGCTTTAAAGCAGGTTAGAGATGTGTAAAAGTGGGTTAGAAATGGCCAAAAATGGATTAAAGCGGGTAATAATTGGGAGAAACTGTGTTAGAAACAGAAAAAAAAAAAGCTTAATAAGAGTTGAAGGAGGGCAAAAATGGTTAAGGTATAGCCAAAAAAGGCTTAAAAAGGGTAAGAGATATGCAAAAACTGGGATAGAAATGGCCAAAAAGGCTTTAAAGCAGGTTAGAGATGTGCAAAAACTGGTCAGAAATGGCCAAAAAAGGATTAAAGCGGGAGAGAAATGGGAAAAACTGCATTAGAAACAGAAAAAAAGCATAAAAAGTTTTGAATGTAGGAAAAAATGGTGAAGATATAGCCCAAAAAGGCTTAAATAGGATTATAGATGTGCAAAAATGGGATAGAAATGGACAAAAACTCTTTAAAATGTGTTAGAAATGGAGAAAAATGGGTTAGAAATGGATAAAAAATGGATAAGAAATGGCCAAAAGTAGCTTAAAAGGGGTTAGAGATGTGCAAAAATGAGTTAGAAATGGCCAAGAATGGCATAAAACAGGTTAAGAATGGCCAAAATTGGGTTAGAAATGGCCAAAAAGGCTTTAAAGCAGGTAAGAGATGTGTAAAAAAAAAAAAAAATAAAATGGTTAGAAGTGGCAAAAAATGGATTAAAGATGGTGAGAAATGCAGAAAACTGGGTTAGAAACAGAAAAAAAAATAGCATAAACCGTGTTGAAAGTGGGGAGAAATGGTTTAGAAAGAACCAAAAATGGCTTTAAAAGGGTTAGAGATTTGCAAAAATGGAATAGAAATGGCCAAAATTTATTTAAAAAGCCTCAAAAATGGACAAAAAATGCATTAGAAATGGCCAAAACCGGCTTAAAAGGGTTAGAGGTATGCGAGAACGGTTTAGAAAAAGCCAAAATTGGCTTAAAAGGGGCTAGAGATGAGCAAAAAAGGGTTAGAAATGGCCAAAAATAGCTTAAAATGGGTTAGATATAGCCAAAAAAGGGTTAAAATGGGTTAGTAGTGGGTAAAAAAGGGTTAGATGTAGCCGAAAATGGCATAAAACGTGTGAGAACTGGGCCAAAAATGGGTCAGAAAAGAAAAAAAAATGCTTATAACTAGTTGAATGCAGAAGAAAGTGTTTTAGAAAGAGCCCAAAACGGCTTTAAAAGGGTTAGATGTATGCAAAAATGGGTTAGAAATGGCCAAAAACGCCTTAAAATGGGATAGAAATAGTGAAAAATGGCTTAAAATGTGTTAGAAGTGTGTAAAAATGGTTTAGATAAACCCAAAAATGGTTTAAATCGTGTGAGCAATGGGCAAAAAATGAGTTAGAAAAGGAAAGAAAAATGGCTTAAACCAGGTTGAAAGTCAGAAAAAATGGTGTAGAAAGACCCAAACGTGGCTTTAAAAGGGCTAGAGATGAGCAGAAATGGGTTAGAAATGGCAAAGAATGGCTTAAAAGAGGTTAGAGATGTGCCAGAAATGGTTAGAAATGGCCAAAACTGCTTTAAAGCCGGTTAGAGATGTGCAAAAATGGGCTAGAAATGGCCAAAAATGGATTCAAGTGGGTAAAGAAATGGGGAAAACTGGGTTAGAAACAGAAAAAAACTAGCTTAAAACGGGTGGAAAGTGGGCAAAAATGGTTTAGAATGAGTCAAAAATGCATTAAAAGGGTTCTAGACACGCAAAAATGGGATAGAAATGGCCAAAAATGATTTAAAACGGGTTAGAAATGGACAAAAATTGGATTAGAAATGGCCAAAACCGGTTTAAAAAGGGTTAGAGGTAAGCAGAGATGAGTGAGAAATAGCCAAAACCGGCTTAAAAAAGGTTAGAGATGTGCAAAAATGGGTCAGAAATGACCAAAGCTGGCTTAAAATGGGTTAGAAACGGCCAAAAAAGCTTTAAAGCGGGTTAGAGATGTGCGAAAACGGGTTAGAAATGGCCTAAGTTGGCCAAAAGCGGGTTAGAAATGGCCAAAAAGGCTTTAAAGCAGGTTAGAGATGTGTGTGCAATGGTTAGAAATGGCAAAAATGGGTTAAAGCAGGTAAGAAATGGGGAAAAGTTGGTTAGAAAGGAAATAGAAAAAACCTTCAAACGAGTGGAAAGTTGGCAAAAATCGTTCAGGTAGAGCAAAAAAAGGCTTAAAAAGGGTTAGAGCTGAGGAAAATTGGGTTATAAATGGCCAAAAGCGGCTTAAAGGTGGTTAGATAGGGGTAAAACTGGGGTAGGAATGGCCAAAAATTGCTTAAAATGGGTTAGAAGTTTGCAAAACTGTGCTAGAAATGGCCCAAAAGGTTTAAATTGGGATAGAAATGGTGAAAAATGGCTTAAAATGCGTTAGGAGTGAGCAAAAATGGGTTAGATATAGCCGAAAACGGTTTAAATCGTGTGAGAAACAGGCAAAAAATGAGTTAGAAAAGAACTAAAAATGGCTTAAAACGGGTTGAGAGCGAGAAAACATCGTGTAGAAAGAGGCAAAAATGGCTTTAAAAGGGTTAGAGATGTGCAAAAATGGGTTAGAAATGGCAAAAGTGGCTTAAAAGGGCTTATAGATGTGCCAAAAATGGTTGGAAATGGCCAAAAATGCTTTAAAGCAGGTTAGAGATGTGTAAAAGTGGGTTAGAAATGGCCAAAAATGGATTAAAGCGGGTAATAATTGGGAGAAACTGTGTTAGAAACAGAAAAAAAAAAAGCTTAATAAGAGTTGAAGGAGGGCAAAAATGGTTAAGGTATAGCCAAAAAAGGCTTAAAAAGGGTAAGAGATATGCAAAAACTGGGATAGAAATGGCCAAAAAGGCTTTAAAGCAGGTTAGAGATGTGCAAAAACTGGTCAGAAATGGCCAAAAAAGGATTAAAGCGGGAGAGAAATGGGAAAAACTGCATTAGAAACAGAAAAAAAGCATAAAAAGTTTTGAATGTAGGAAAAAATGGTGAAGATATAGCCCAAAAAGGCTTAAATAGGATTATAGATGTGCAAAAATGGGATAGAAATGGCCAAAAACTCTTTAAAATGTGTTAGAAATGGAGAAAAATGGGTTAGAAATGGATAAAAAATGGATAAGAAATGGCCAAAAGTAGCTTAAAAGGGGTTAGAGATGTGCAAAAATGAGTTAGAAATGGCCAAGAATGGCATAAAACAGGTTAAGAATGGCCAAAATTGGGTTAGAAATGGCCAAAAAGGCTTTAAAGCAGGTAAGAGATGTGTAAAAAAAAAAAAAATAAAATGGTTAGAAGTGGCAAAAAATGGATTAAAGATGGTGAGAAATGCAGAAAACTGGGTTAGAAACAGAAAAAAAAATAGCATAAACCGTGTTGAAAGTGGGGAGAAATGGTTTAGAAAGAACCAAAAATGGCTTTAAAAGGGTTAGAGATTTGCAAAAATGGAATAGAAATGGCCAAAATTTATTTAAAAAGCCTCAAAAATGGACAAAAAATGCATTAGAAATGGCCAAAACCGGCTTAAAAGGGTTAGAGGTATGCGAGAACGGTTTAGAAAAAGCCAAAATTGGCTTAAAAGGGGCTAGAGATGAGCAAAAAAGGGTTAGAAATGGCCAAAAATAGCTTAAAATGGGTTAGATATAGCCAAAAAAGGGTTAAAACGGGTTAGTAGTGGGTAAAAAAGGGTTAGATGTAGCCGAAAATGGCATAAAACGTGTGAGAACTGGGCCAAAAATGGGTCAGAAAAGAAAAAAAAATGCTTATAATTACTTGAATGCGGAAGAGAGTGTTTTAGAAAGAGCCCAAAACGGCTTTAAAAGGGTTAGATGTATGCAAAAATGGGTTAGAAATGGCCAAAAACGCCTTAAAATGGGATAGAAATAGTGAAAAATGGCTTAAAATGTGTTAGAAGTGTGTAAAAATGGTTTAGATAAATCCAAAAATGGTTTAAATCGTGTGAGCAATGGGCAAAAAATGAGTTAGAAAGGGAAAGAAAAACGGCTTAAACCAGGTTGAAAGTCAGAAAAAATGGTGTAGAAAGACCCAAACGTGGCTTTAAAAGGGCTAGAGATGAGCAGAAATGGGTTAGAAATGGCAAAGAATGGCTTAAAAGAGGTTAGAGATGTGCCAGAAATGGTTAGAAATGGCCAAAACTGCTTTAAAGCAGGTTAGAGATGTGCAAAAATGGGCTAGAAATGGCCAAAAATGGATTCAAGTGGGTAAAGAAATGGGGAAAACTGGGTTAGAAACAGAAAAAAACTAGCTTAAAACGGGTGGAAAGTGGGCAAAAATGGTTTAGAATGAGTCAAAAATGCATTAAAAGGGTTCTAGACACGCAAAAATGGGATAGAAATGGCCAAAAATGATTTAAAACGGGTTAGAAATGGACAAAAATTGGATTAGAAATGGCCAAAACCGGTTTAAAAAGGGTTAGAGGTAAGCAGAGATGAGTGAGAAATAGCCAAAACCGGCTTAAAAAAGGTTAGAGATGTGCAAAAATGGGTCAGAAATGACCAAAGCTGGCTTAAAATGGGTTAGAAACGGCCAAAAAAGCTTTAAAGCGGGTTAGAGATGTGCGAAAACGGGTTAGAAATGGCCTAAGTTGGCCAAAAGCGGGTTAGAAATGGCCAAAAAGGCTTTAAAGCAGGTTAGAGATGTGTGTGCAATGGTTAGAAATGGCAAAAATGGGTTAAAGCAGGTAAGAAATGGGGAAAAGTTGGTTAGAAAGGGAAGAGAAAAAACCTTCAAACGAGTGGAAAGTTGGCAAAAATCGTTCAGGTAGAGCAAAAAAGGCTTAAAAAGGGTTAGAGCTGAGGAAAAATGGGTTATAAACGGCCAAAAGCGGCTTAAAGTTGGTTAGATAGGGGTAAAACTGGGGTAGGAATGGCCAAAAATTGCTTAAAATGGGTTAGAAGTTTGCAAAACTGTGCTAGAAATGGCCCAAAAGGTTTAAATTGGGATAGAAATGGTGAAAAATGGCTTAAAATGCGTTAGGAGTGAGCAAAAATGGGTTAGATATAGCCGAAAACGGTTTAGATCGTGTGAGAAACAGGCAAAAAATGAGTTAGAAAAGAACTAAAAATGGCTTAAAACGGGTTGAGAGCGAGAAAACATCGTGTAGAAAGAGGCAAAAATGGCTTTAAAAGGGTTAGAGATGTGCAAAAATGGGTTAGAAATGGCAAAAAAATGGCTTAAAAGGGCTTATAGATGTGCCAAAAATGGTTGGAAATGGCCAAAAATGCTTTAAAGCAGATTAGAGATGTGTAAAAGTGGGTTAGAAATGGCCTAAAATGGATTAAAGCGGGTATAATTGGGAGAAACTGTGTTAGAAACAGAAAAAAAAAAAAGCAGCTTAATAAGAGTTGAAGGAGGGCAAAAATGGTTAAGGTATAGCCAAAAAAAGGCTTAAAAAGGGTTAGAGATATGCAAAAACTGGGATAGAAATGGCCAAAAAGGCTTTAAAGCAGGTTAGAGATGTGCAAAAACTGGTCAGAAATGGCCAAAAATGGATTAAAGCGGGAGAGAAATGGGAAAAACTGCATTAGAAACAGAAAAAAAGCATAAAAAGTTTTGAATGAGGGAAAAAATGGTGAAGATATAGCCCAAAAAGGCTTAAATAGGATTATAGATGTGCAAAAATGGGATAGAAATGGCCAAAAACTCTTTAAAATGTGTTAGAAATGGAGAAAAATGGGTTACAAATGGACAAAAAATGGATAAGAAATGGCCAAAAGTAGCTTAAAAGGGGTTAGAGATGTGCAAAAATGAGTTAGAAATGGCCAAGAATGGCATAAAACAGGTTAAGAATGGCCAAAATTGGGTTAGAAATGGCCAAAAAGGCTTTAAAGCAGGTAAGAGATGTGTAAAAAAAAAAAAAAATAAAATGGTTAGAAGTGGCAAAAAATGGATTAAAGATGGTGAGAAATGCAGAAAACTGGGTTAGAAACAGAAAAAAAAATAGCATAAACCGTGTTGAAAGTGGGGAGAAATGGTTTAGAAAGAACCAAAAATGGCTTTAAAAGGGTTAGAGATTTGCAAAAATGGAATAGAAATGGCCAAAATTTATTTAAAAAGCCTCAAAAATGGACAAAAAATGCATTAGAAATGGCCAAAACCGGCTTAAAAGGGTTAGAGGTATGCGAGAACGGTTTAGAAAAAGCCAAAATTGGCTTAAAAGGGGCTAGAGATGAGCAAAAAAGGGTTAGAAATGGCCAAAAATAGCTTAAAATGGGTTAGATATAGCCAAAAAAGGGTTAAAACGGGTTAGTAGTGGGTAAAAAAGGGTTAGATGTAGCCGAAAATGGCATAAAACGTGTGAGAACTGGGCCAAAAATGGGTCAGAAAAGAAAAAAAAATGCTTATAATTACTTGAATGCGGAAGAGAGTGTTTTAGAAAGAGCCCAAAACGGCTTTAAAAGGGTTAGATGTATGCAAAAATGGGTTACAAATGGCCAAAAACGCCTTAAAATGGGATAGAAATAGTGAAAAATGGCTTAAAATGTGTTAGAAGTGTGTAAAAATGGTTTAGATAAATCCAAAAATGGTTTAAATCGTGTGAGCAATGGGCAAAAAATGAGTTAGAAAGGGAAAGAAAAACGGCTTAAACCAGGTTGAAAGTCAGAAAAAATGGTGTAGAAAGACCCAAACGTGGCTTTAAAAGGGCTAGAGATGAGCAGAAATGGGTTAGAAATGGCAAAGAATGGCTTAAAAGAGGTTAGAGATGTGCCAGAAATGGTTAGAAATGGCCAAAACTGCTTTAAAGCCGGTTAGAGATGTGCAAAAATGGGCTAGAAATGGCCAAAAATGGATTCAAGTGGGTAAAGAAATGGGGAAAACTGGGTTAGAAACAGAAAAAAACTAGCTTAAAACGGGTGGAAAGTGGGCAAAAATGGTTTAGAATGAGTCAAAAATGCATTAAAAGGGTTCTAGACACGCAAAAATGGGATAGAAATGGCCAAAAATGATTTAAAACGGGTTAGAAATGGACAAAAATTGGATTAGAAATGGCCAAAACCGGTTTAAAAAGGGTTAGAGGTAAGCAGAGATGAGTGAGAAATAGCCAAAACCGGCTTAAAAAAGGTTAGAGATGTGCAAAAATGGGTCAGAAATGACCAAAGCTGGCTTAAAATGGGTTAGAAACGGCCAAAAAAGCTTTAAAGCGGGTTAGAGATGTGCGAAAACGGGTTAGAAATGGCCTAAGTTGGCCAAAAGCGGGTTAGAAATGGCCAAAAAGGCTTTAAAGCAGGTTAGAGATGTGTGTGCAATGGTTAGAAATGGCAAAAATGGGTTAAAGCAGGTAAGAAATGGGGAAAAGTTGGTTAGAAAGGGAAGAGAAAAAACCTTCAAACGAGTGGAAAGTTGGCAAAAATCGTTCAGGTAGAGCAAAAAAGGCTTAAAAAGGGTTAGAGCTGAGGAAAAATGGGTTATAAACGGCCAAAAGCGGCTTAAAGTTGGTTAGATAGGGGTAAAACTGGGGTAGGAATGGCCAAAAATTGCTTAAAATGGGTTAGAAGTTTGCAAAACTGTGCTAGAAATGGCCCAAAAGGTTTAAATTGGGATAGAAATGGTGAAAAATGGCTTAAAATGCGTTAGGAGTGAGCAAAAATGGGTTAGATATAGCCGAAAACGGTTTAAATCGTGTGAGAAACAGGCAAAAAATGAGTTAGAAAAGAACTAAAAATGGCTTAAAACGGGTTGAGAGCGAGAAAACATCGTGTAGAAAGAGGCAAAAATGGCTTTAAAAGGGTTAGAGATGTGCAAAAATGGGTTAGAAATGGCAAAAATGGCTTAAAAGGGCTTATAGATGTGCCAAAAATGGTTGGAAATGGCCAAAAATGCTTTAAAGCAGGTTAGAGATGTGTAAAAGTGGGTTAGAAATGGCCAAAAATGGATTAAAGCGGGTAATAATTGGGAGAAACTGTGTTAGAAACAGAAAAAAAAAAAGCTTAATAAGAGTTGAAGGAGGGCAAAAATGGTTAAGGTATAGCCAAAAAAGGCTTAAAAAGGGTAAGAGATATGCAAAAACTGGGATAGAAATGGCCAAAAAGGCTTTAAAGCAGGTTAGAGATGTGCAAAAACTGGTCAGAAATGGCCAAAAAAGGATTAAAGCGGGAGAGAAATGGGAAAAACTGCATTAGAAACAGAAAAAAAGCATAAAAAGTTTTGAATGTAGGAAAAAATGGTGAAGATATAGCCCAAAAAGGCTTAAATAGGATTATAGATGTGCAAAAATGGGATAGAAATGGCCAAAAACTCTTTAAAATGTGTTAGAAATGGAGAAAAATGGGTTAGAAATGGATAAAAAATGGATAAGAAATGGCCAAAAGTAGCTTAAAAGGGGTTAGAGATGTGCAAAAATGAGTTAGAAATGGCCAAGAATGGCATAAAACAGGTTAAGAATGGCCAAAATTGGGTTAGAAATGGCCAAAAAGGCTTTAAAGCAGGTAAGAGATGTGTAAAAAAAAAAAAAAATAAAATGGTTAGAAGTGGCAAAAAATGGATTAAAGATGGTGAGAAATGCAGAAAACTGGGTTAGAAACAGAAAAAAAAATAGCATAAACCGTGTTGAAAGTGGGGAGAAATGGTTTAGAAAGAACCAAAAATGGCTTTAAAAGGGTTAGAGATTTGCAAAAATGGAATAGAAATGGCCAAAATTTATTTAAAAAGCCTCAAAAATGGACAAAAAATGCATTAGAAATGGCCAAAACCGGCTTAAAAGGGTTAGAGGTATGCGAGAACGGTTTAGAAAAAGCCAAAATTGGCTTAAAAGGGGCTAGAGATGAGCAAAAAAGGGTTAGAAATGGCCAAAAATAGCTTAAAATGGGTTAGATATAGCCAAAAAAGGGTTAAAATGGGTTAGTAGTGGGTAAAAAAGGGTTAGATGTAGCCGAAAATGGCATAAAACGTGTGAGAACTGGGCCAAAAATGGGTCAGAAAAGAAAAAAAAATGCTTATAACTAGTTGAATGCAGAAGAAAGTGTTTTAGAAAGAGCCCAAAACGGCTTTAAAAGGGTTAGATGTATGCAAAAATGGGTTAGAAATGGCCAAAAACGCCTTAAAATGGGATAGAAATAGTGAAAAATGGCTTGAAATGTGTTAGAAGTGTGTAAAAATGGTTTAGATAAATCCAAAAATGGTTTAAATCGTGTGAGCAATGGGCAAAAAATGAGTTAGAAAAGGAAAGAAAAATGGCTTAAACCAGGTTGAAAGTCAGAAAAAATGGTGTAGAAAGACCCAAACGTGGCTTTAAAAGGGCTAGAGATGAGCAGAAATGGGTTAGAAATGGCAAAGAATGGCTTAAAAGAGGTTAGAGATGTGCCAGAAATGGTTAGAAATGGCCAAAACTGCTTTAAAGCCGGTTAGAGATGTGCAAAAATGGGCTAGAAATGGCCAAAAATGGATTCAAGTGGGTAAAGAAATGGGGAAAACTGGGTTAGAAACAGAAAAAAACTAGCTTAAAACGGGTGGAAAGTGGGCAAAAATGGTTTAGAATGAGTCAAAAATGCATTAAAAGGGTTCTAGACACGCAAAAATGGGATAGAAATGGCCAAAAATGATTTAAAACGGGTTAGAAATGGACAAAAATTGGATTAGAAATGGCCAAAACCGGTTTAAAAAGGGTTAGAGGTAAGCAGAGATGAGTGAGAAATAGCCAAAACCGGCTTAAAAAAGGTTAGAGATGTGCAAAAATGGGTCAGAAATGACCAAAGCTGGCTTAAAATGGGTTAGAAACGGCCAAAAAAGCTTTAAAGCGGGTTAGAGATGTGCGAAAACGGGTTAGAAATGGCCTAAGTTGGCCAAAAGCGGGTTAGAAATGGCCAAAAAGGCTTTAAAGCAGGTTAGAGATGTGTGTGCAATGGTTAGAAATGGCAAAAATGGGTTAAAGCAGGTAAGAAATGGGGAAAAGTTGGTTAGAAAGGAAATAGAAAAAACCTTCAAACGAGTGGAAAGTTGGCAAAAATCGTTCAGGTAGAGCAAAAAAAGGCTTAAAAAGGGTTAGAGCTGAGGAAAATTGGGTTATAAATGGCCAAAAGCGGCTTAAAGGTGGTTAGATAGGGGTAAAACTGGGGTAGGAATGGCCAAAAATTGCTTAAAATGGGTTAGAAGTTTGCAAAACTGTGCTAGAAATGGCCCAAAAGGTTTAAATTGGGATAGAAATGGTGAAAAATGGCTTAAAATGCGTTAGGAGTGAGCAAAAATGGGTTAGATATAGCCGAAAACGGTTTAAATCGTGTGAGAAACAGGCAAAAAATGAGTTAGAAAAGAACTAAAAATGGCTTAAAACGGGTTGAGAGCGAGAAAACATCGTGTAGAAAGAGGCAAAAATGGCTTTAAAAGGGTTAGAGATGTGCAAAAATGGGTTAGAAATGGCAAAAAATGGCTTAAAAGGGCTTATAGATGTGCCAAAAATGGTTGGAAATGGCCAAAAATGCTTTAAAGCAGGTTAGAGATGTGTAAAAGTGGGTTAGAAATGGCCAAAAATGGATTAAAGCGGGTAATAATTGGGAGAAACTGTGTTAGAAACAGAAAAAAAAAAAGCTTAATAAGAGTTGAAGGAGGGCAAAAATGGTTAAGGTATAGCCAAAAAAGGCTTAAAAAGGGTAAGAGATATGCAAAAACTGGGATAGAAATGGCCAAAAAGGCTTTAAAGCAGGTTAGAGATGTGCAAAAACTGGTCAGAAATGGCCAAAAAAGGATTAAAGCGGGAGAGAAATGGGAAAAACTGCATTAGAAACAGAAAAAAAGCATAAAAAGTTTTGAATGTAGGAAAAAATGGTGAAGATATAGCCCAAAAAGGCTTAAATAGGATTATAGATGTGCAAAAATGGGATAGAAATGGCCAAAAACTCTTTAAAATGTGTTAGAAATGGAGAAAAATGGGTTAGAAATGGATAAAAAATGGATAAGAAATGGCCAAAAGTAGCTTAAAAGGGGTTAGAGATGTGCAAAAATGAGTTAGAAATGGCCAAGAATGGCATAAAACAGGTTAAGAATGGCCAAAATTGGGTTAGAAATGGCCAAAAAGGCTTTAAAGCAGGTAAGAGATGTGTAAAAAAAAAAAAAAATAAAATGGTTAGAAGTGGCAAAAAATGGATTAAAGATGGTGAGAAATGCAGAAAACTGGGTTAGAAACAGAAAAAAAAATAGCATAAACCGTGTTGAAAGTGGGGAGAAATGGTTTAGAAAGAACCAAAAATGGCTTTAAAAGGGTTAGAGATTTGCAAAAATGGAATAGAAATGGCCAAAATTTATTTAAAAAGCCTCAAAAATGGACAAAAAATGCATTAGAAATGGCCAAAACCGGCTTAAAAGGGTTAGAGGTATGCGAGAACGGTTTAGAAAAAGCCAAAATTGGCTTAAAAGGGGCTAGAGATGAGCAAAAAAGGGTTAGAAATGGCCAAAAATAGCTTAAAATGGGTTAGATATAGCCAAAAAAGGGTTAAAATGGGTTAGTAGTGGGTAAAAAAGGGTTAGATGTAGCCGAAAATGGCATAAAACGTGTGAGAACTGGGCCAAAAATGGGTCAGAAAAGAAAAAAAAATGCTTATAACTAGTTGAATGCAGAAGAAAGTGTTTTAGAAAGAGCCCAAAACGGCTTTAAAAGGGTTAGATGTATGCAAAAATGGGTTAGAAATGGCCAAAAACGCCTTAAAATGGGATAGAAATAGTGGAAAATGGCTTAAAATGTGTTAGAAGTGTGTAAAAATGGTTTAGATAAACCCAAAAATGGTTTAAATCGTGTGAGCAATGGGCAAAAAATGAGTTAGAAAAGGAAAGAAAAATGGCTTAAACCAGGTTGAAAGTCAGAGAAAATGGTGTAGAAAGACCCAAACGTGGCTTTAAAAGGGCTAGAGATGAGCAGAAATGGGTTAGAAATGGCAAAGAATGGCTTAAAAGAGGTTAGAGATGTGCCAGAAATGGTTAGAAATGGCCAAAACTGCTTTAAAGCCGGTTAGAGATGTGCAAAAATGGGCTAGAAATGGCCAAAAATGGATTCAAGTGGGTAAAGAAATGGGGAAAACTGGGTTAGAAACAGAAAAAAACTAGCTTAAAACGGGTGGAAAGTGGGCAAAAATGGTTTAGAATGAGTCAAAAATGCATTAAAAGGGTTCTAGACACGCAAAAATGGGATAGAAATGGCCAAAAATGATTTAAAACGGGTTAGAAATGGACAAAAATTGGATTAGAAATGGTCAAAACCGGTTTAAAAAGGGTTAGAGGTAAGCAGAGATGAGTGAGAAATAGCCAAAACCGGCTTAAAAAAGGTTAGAGATGTGCAAAAATGGGTCAGAAATGACCAAAGCTGGCTTAAAATGGGTTAGAAACGGCCAAAAAAGCTTTAAAGCGGGTTAGAGATGTGCGAAAACGGGTTAGAAATGGCCTAAGTTGGCCAAAAGCGGGTTAGAAATGGCCAAAAAGGCTTTAAAGCAGGTTAGAGATGTGTGTGCAATGGTTAGAAATGGCAAAAATGGGTTAAAGCAGGTAAGAAATGGGGAAAAGTTGGTTAGAAAGGAAATAGAAAAAACCTTCAAACGAGTGGAAAGTTGGCAAAAATCGTTCAGGTAGAGCAAAAAAAGGCTTAAAAAGGGTTAGAGCTGAGGAAAATTGGGTTATAAATGGCCAAAAGCGGCTTAAAGGTGGTTAGATAGGGGTAAAACTGGGGTAGGAATGGCCAAAAATTGCTTAAAATGGGTTAGAAGTTTGCAAAACTGTGCTAGAAATGGCCCAAAAGGTTTAAATTGGGATAGAAATGGTGAAAAATGGCTTAAAATGCGTTAGGAGTGAGCAAAAATGGGTTAGATATAGCCGAAAACGGTTTAAATCGTGTGAGAAACAGGCAAAAAATGAGTTAGAAAAGAACTAAAAATGGCTTAAAACGGGTTGAGAGCGAGAAAACATCGTGTAGAAAGAGGCAAAAATGGCTTTAAAAGGGTTAGAGATGTGCAAAAATGGGTTAGAAATGGCAAAAGTGGCTTAAAAGGGCTTATAGATGTGCCAAAAATGGTTGGAAATGGCCAAAAATGCTTTAAAGCAGGTTAGAGATGTGTAAAAGTGGGTTAGAAATGGCCAAAAATGGATTAAAGCGGGTATAATTGGGAGAAACTGTGTTAGAAACAGAAAAAAAAAAAAGCTTAATAAGAGTTGAAGGAGGGCAAAAATGGTTAAGGTATAGCCAAAAAAGGCTTAAAAAGGGTAAGAGATATGCAAAAACTGGGATAGAAATGGCCAAAAAGGCTTTAAAGCAGGTTAGAGATGTGCAAAAACTGGTCAGAAATGGCCAAAAAAGGATTAAAGCGGGAGAGAAATGGGAAAAACTGCATTAGAAACAGAAAAAAAGCATAAAAAGTTTTGAATGTAGGAAAAAATGGTGAAGATATAGCCCAAAAAGGCTTAAATAGGATTATAGATGTGCAAAAATGGGATAGAAATGGCCAAAAACTCTTTAAAATGTGTTAGAAATGGAGAAAAATGGGTTAGAAATGGATAAAAAATGGATAAGAAATGGCCAAAAGTAGCTTAAAAGGGGTTAGAGATGTGCAAAAATGAGTTAGAAATGGCCAAGAATGGCATAAAACAGGTTAAGAATGGCCAAAATTGGGTTAGAAATGGCCAAAAAGGCTTTAAAGCAGGTAAGAAATGTGTAAAAAAAAAAAAAAATAAAATGGTTAGAAGTGGCAAAAAATGGATTAAAGATGGTGAGAAATGCAGAAAACTGGGTTAGAAACAGAAAAAAAAATAGCATAAACCGTGTTGAAAGTGGGGAGAAATGGTTTAGAAAGAACCAAAAATGGCTTTAAAAGGGTTAGAGATTTGCAAAAATGGAATAGAAATGGCCAAAATTTATTTAAAAAGCCTCAAAAATGGACAAAAAATGCATTAGAAATGGCCAAAACCGGCTTAAAAGGGTTAGAGGTATGCGAGAACGGTTTAGAAAAAGCCAAAATTGGCTTAAAAGGGGCTAGAGATGAGCAAAAAAGGGTTAGAAATGGCCAAAAATAGCTTAAAATGGGTTAGATATAGCCAAAAAAGGGTTAAAACGGGTTAGTAGTGGGTAAAAAAGGGTTAGATGTAGCCGAAAATGGCATAAAACGTGTGAGAACTGGGCCAAAAATGGGTCAGAAAAGAAAAAAAAATGCTTATAATTACTTGAATGCGGAAGAGAGTGTTTTAGAAAGAGCCCAAAACGGCTTTAAAAGGGTTAGATGTATGCAAAAATGGGTTACAAATGGCCAAAAACGCCTTAAAATGGGATAGAAATAGTGAAAAATGGCTTAAAATGTGTTAGAAGTGTGTAAAAATGGTTTAGATAAATCCAAAAATGGTTTAAATCGTGTGAGCAATGGGCAAAAAATGAGTTAGAAAGGGAAAGAAAAACGGCTTAAACCAGGTTGAAAGTCAGAAAAAATGGTGTAGAAAGACCCAAACGTGGCTTTAAAAGGGCTAGAGATGAGCAGAAATGGGTTAGAAATGGCAAAGAATGGCTTAAAAGAGGTTAGAGATGTGCCAGAAATGGTTAGAAATGGCCAAAACTGCTTTAAAGCCGGTTAGAGATGTGCAAAAATGGGCTAGAAATGGCCAAAAATGGATTCAAGTGGGTAAAGAAATGGGGAAAACTGGGTTAGAAACAGAAAAAAACTAGCTTAAAACGGGTGGAAAGTGGGCAAAAATGGTTTAGAATGAGTCAAAAATGCATTAAAAGGGTTCTAGACACGCAAAAATGGGATAGAAATGGCCAAAAATGATTTAAAACGGGTTAGAAATGGACAAAAATTGGATTAGAAATGGTCAAAACCGGTTTAAAAAGGGTTAGAGGTAAGCAGAGATGAGTGAGAAATAGCCAAAACCGGCTTAAAAAAGGTTAGAGATGTGCAAAAATGGGTCAGAAATGACCAAAGCTGGCTTAAAATGGGTTAGAAACGGCCAAAAAAGCTTTAAAGCGGGTTAGAGATGTGCGAAAACGGGTTAGAAATGGCCTAAGTTGGCCAAAAGCGGGTTAGAAATGGCCAAAAAGGCTTTAAAGCAGGTTAGAGATGTGTGTGCAATGGTTAGAAATGGCAAAAATGGGTTAAAGCAGGTAAGAAATGGGGAAAAGTTGGTTAGAAAGGAAATAGAAAAAACCTTCAAACGAGTGGAAAGTTGGCAAAAATCGTTCAGGTAGAGCAAAAAAAGGCTTAAAAAGGGTTAGAGCTGAGGAAAATTGGGTTATAAATGGCCAAAAGCGGCTTAAAGGTGGTTAGATAGGGGTAAAACTGGGGTAGGAATGGCCAAAAATTGCTTAAAATGGGTTAGAAGTTTGCAAAACTGTGCTAGAAATGGCCCAAAAGGTTTAAATTGGGATAGAAATGGTGAAAAATGGCTTAAAATGCGTTAGGAGTGAGCAAAAATGGGTTAGATATAGCCGAAAACGGTTTAAATCGTGTGAGAAACAGGCAAAAAATGAGTTAGAAAAGAACTAAAAATGGCTTAAAACGGGTTGAGAGCGAGAAAACATCGTGTAGAAAGAGGCAAAAATGGCTTTAAAAGGGTTAGAGATGTGCAAAAATGGGTTAGAAATGGCAAAAGTGGCTTAAAAGGGCTTATAGATGTGCCAAAAATGGTTGGAAATGGCCAAAAATGCTTTAAAGCAGGTTAGAGATGTGTAAAAGTGGGTTAGAAATGGCCAAAAATGGATTAAAGCGGGTATAATTGGGAGAAACTGTGTTAGAAACAGAAAAAAAAAAAAGCTTAATAAGAGTTGAAGGAGGGCAAAAATGGTTAAGGTATAGCCAAAAAAGGCTTAAAAAGGGTAAGAGATATGCAAAAACTGGGATAGAAATGGCCAAAAAGGCTTTAAAGCAGGTTAGAGATGTGCAAAAACTGGTCAGAAATGGCCAAAAAAGGATTAAAGCGGGAGAGAAATGGGAAAAACTGCATTAGAAACAGAAAAAAAGCATAAAAAGTTTTGAATGTAGGAAAAAATGGTGAAGATATAGCCCAAAAAGGCTTAAATAGGATTATAGATGTGCAAAAATGGGATAGAAATGGCCAAAAACTCTTTAAAATGTGTTAGAAATGGAGAAAAATGGGTTAGAAATGGATAAAAAATGGATAAGAAATGGCCAAAAGTAGCTTAAAAGGGGTTAGAGATGTGCAAAAATGAGTTAGAAATGGCCAAGAATGGCATAAAACAGGTTAAGAATGGCCAAAATTGGGTTAGAAATGGCCAAAAAGGCTTTAAAGCAGGTAAGAAATGTGTAAAAAAAAAAAAAAATAAAATGGTTAGAAGTGGCAAAAAATGGATTAAAGATGGTGAGAAATGCAGAAAACTGGGTTAGAAACAGAAAAAAAAATAGCATAAACCGTGTTGAAAGTGGGGAGAAATGGTTTAGAAAGAACCAAAAATGGCTTTAAAAGGGTTAGAGATTTGCAAAAATGGAATAGAAATGGCCAAAATTTATTTAAAAAGCCTCAAAAATGGACAAAAAATGCATTAGAAATGGCCAAAACCGGCTTAAAAGGGTTAGAGGTATGCGAGAACGGTTTAGAAAAAGCCAAAATTGGCTTAAAAGGGGCTAGAGATGAGCAAAAAAGGGTTAGAAATGGCCAAAAATAGCTTAAAATGGGTTAGATATAGCCAAAAAAGGGTTAAAACGGGTTAGTAGTGGGTAAAAAAGGGTTAGATGTAGCCGAAAATGGCATAAAACGTGTGAGAACTGGGCCAAAAATGGGTCAGAAAAGAAAAAAAAATGCTTATAATTACTTGAATGCGGAAGAGAGTGTTTTAGAAAGAGCCCAAAACGGCTTTAAAAGGGTTAGATGTATGCAAAAATGGGTTACAAATGGCCAAAAACGCCTTAAAATGGGATAGAAATAGTGAAAAATGGCTTAAAATGTGTTAGAAGTGTGTAAAAATGGTTTAGATAAATCCAAAAATGGTTTAAATCGTGTGAGCAATGGGCAAAAAATGAGTTAGAAAGGGAAAGAAAAACGGCTTAAACCAGGTTGAAAGTCAGAAAAAATGGTGTAGAAAGACCCAAACGTGGCTTTAAAAGGGCTAGAGATGAGCAGAAATGGGTTAGAAATGGCAAAGAATGGCTTAAAAGAGGTTAGAGATGTGCCAGAAATGGTTAGAAATGGCCAAAACTGCTTTAAAGCAGGTTAGAGATGTGCAAAAATGGGCTAGAAATGGCCAAAAATGGATTCAAGTGGGTAAAGAAATGGGGAAAACTGGGTTAGAAACAGAAAAAAACTAGCTTAAAACGGGTGGAAAGTGGGCAAAAATGGTTTAGAATGAGTCAAAAATGCATTAAAAGGGTTCTAGACACGCAAAAATGGGATAGAAATGGCCAAAAATGATTTAAAACGGGTTAGAAATGGACAAAAATTGGATTAGAAATGGCCAAAACCGGTTTAAAAAGGGTTAGAGGTAAGCAGAGATGAGTGAGAAATAGCCAAAACCGGCTTAAAAAAGGTTAGAGATGTGCAAAAATGGGTCAGAAATGACCAAAGCTGGCTTAAAATGGGTTAGAAACGGCCAAAAAAGCTTTAAAGCGGGTTAGAGATGTGCGAAAACGGGTTAGAAATGGCCTAAGTTGGCCAAAAGCGGGTTAGAAATGGCCAAAAAGGCTTTAAAGCAGGTTAGAGATGTGTGTGCAATGGTTAGAAATGGCAAAAATGGGTTAAAGCAGGTAAGAAATGGGGAAAAGTTGGTTAGAAAGGGAAGAGAAAAAACCTTCAAACGAGTGGAAAGTTGGCAAAAATCGTTCAGGTAGAGCAAAAAAGGCTTAAAAAGGGTTAGAGCTGAGGAAAAATGGGTTATAAACGGCCAAAAGCGGCTTAAAGTTGGTTAGATAGGGGTAAAACTGGGGTAGGAATGGCCAAAAATTGCTTAAAATGGGTTAGAAGTTTGCAAAACTGTGCTAGAAATGGCCCAAAAGGTTTAAATTGGGATAGAAATGGTGAAAAATGGCTTAAAATGCGTTAGGAGTGAGCAAAAATGGGTTAGATATAGCCGAAAACGGTTTAAATCGTGTGAGAAACAGGCAAAAAATGAGTTAGAAAAGAACTAAAAATGGCTTAAAACGGGTTGAGAGCGAGAAAACATCGTGTAGAAAGAGGCAAAAATGGCTTTAAAAGGGTTAGAGATGTGCAAAAATGGGTTAGAAATGGCAAAAAAATGGCTTAAAAGGGCTTATAGATGTGCCAAAAATGGTTGGAAATGGCCAAAAATGCTTTAAAGCAGATTAGAGATGTGTAAAAGTGGGTTAGAAATGGCCTAAAATGGATTAAAGCGGGTATAATTGGGAGAAACTGTGTTAGAAACAGAAAAAAAAAAAAAGCAGCTTAATAAGAGTTGAAGGAGGGCAAAAATGGTTAAGGTATAGCCAAAAAAAGGCTTAAAAAGGGTTAGAGATATGCAAAAACTGGGATAGAAATGGCCAAAAAGGCTTTAAAGCAGGTTAGAGATGTGCAAAAACTGGTCAGAAATGGCCAAAAATGGATTAAAGCGGGAGAGAAATGGGAAAAACTGCATTAGAAACAGAAAAAAAGCATAAAAAGTTTTGAATGAGGGAAAAAATGGTGAAGATATAGCCCAAAAAGGCTTAAATAGGATTATAGATGTGCAAAAATGGGATAGAAATGGCCAAAAACTCTTTAAAATGTGTTAGAAATGGAGAAAAATGGGTTACAAATGGACAAAAAATGGATAAGAAATGGCCAAAAGTAGCTTAAAAGGGGTTAGAGATGTGCAAAAATGAGTTAGAAATGGCCAAGAATGGCATAAAACAGGTTAAGAATGGCCAAAATTGGGTTAGAAATGGCCAAAAAGGCTTTAAAGCAGGTAAGAGATGTGTAAAAAAAAAAAAAAATAAAATGGTTAGAAGTGGCAAAAAATGGATTAAAGATGGTGAGAAATGCAGAAAACTGGGTTAGAAACAGAAAAAAAAATAGCATAAACCGTGTTGAAAGTGGGGAGAAATGGTTTAGAAAGAACCAAAAATGGCTTTAAAAGGGTTAGAGATTTGCAAAAATGGAATAGAAATGGCCAAAATTTATTTAAAAAGCCTCAAAAATGGACAAAAAATGCATTAGAAATGGCCAAAACCGGCTTAAAAGGGTTAGAGGTATGCGAGAACGGTTTAGAAAAAGCCAAAATTGGCTTAAAAGGGGCTAGAGATGAGCAAAAAAGGGTTAGAAATGGCCAAAAATAGCTTAAAATGGGTTAGATATAGCCAAAAAAGGGTTAAAACGGGTTAGTAGTGGGTAAAAAAGGGTTAGATGTAGCCGAAAATGGCATAAAACGTGTGAGAACTGGGCCAAAAATGGGTCAGAAAAGAAAAAAAAATGCTTATAATTACTTGAATGCGGAAGAGAGTGTTTTAGAAAGAGCCCAAAACGGCTTTAAAAGGGTTAGATGTATGCAAAAATGGGTTACAAATGGCCAAAAACGCCTTAAAATGGGATAGAAATAGTGAAAAATGGCTTAAAATGTGTTAGAAGTGTGTAAAAATGGTTTAGATAAACCCAAAAATGGTTTAAATCGTGTGAGCAATGGGCAAAAAATGAGTTAGAAAGGGAAAGAAAAATGGCTTAAACCAGGTTGAAAGTCAGAGAAAATGGTGTAGAAAGACCCAAACGTGGCTTTAAAAGGGCTAGAGATGAGCAGAAATGGGTTAGAAATGGCAAAGAATGGCTTAAAAGAGGTTAGAGATGTGCCAGAAATGGTTAGAAATGGCCAGAACTGCTTTAAAGCCGGTTAGAGATGTGCAAAAATGGGCTAGAAATGGCCAAAAATGGATTCAAGTGGGTAAAGAAATGGGGAAAACTGGGTTAGAAACAGAAAAAAACTAGCTTAAAACGGGTGGAAAGTGGGCAAAAATGGTTTAGAATGAGTCAAAAATGCATTAAAAGGGTTCTAGACACGCAAAAATGGGATAGAAATGGCCAAAAATGATTTAAAACGGGTTAGAAATGGACAAAAATTGGATTAGAAATGGCCAAAACCGGTTTAAAAAGGGTTAGAGGTAAGCAGAGATGAGTGAGAAATAGCCAAAACCGGCTTAAAAAAGGTTAGAGATGTGCAAAAATGGGTCAGAAATGACCAAAGCTGGCTTAAAATGGGTTAGAAACGGCCAAAAACGCTTTAAAGCGGGTTAGAGATGTGCGAAAACGGGTTAGAAATGGCCTAAGTTGGCCAAAAGCGGGTTAGAAATGGCCAAAAAGGCTTTAAAGCAGGTTAGAGATGTGTGTGCAATGGTTAGAAATGGCAAAAATGGGTTAAAGCAGGTAAGAAATGGGGAAAAGTTGGTTAGAAAGGAAATAGAAAAAACCTTCAAACGAGTGGAAAGTTGGCAAAAATCGTTCAGGTAGAGCAAAAAAAGGCTTAAAAAGGGTTAGAGCTGAGGAAAAATGGGTTATAAATGGCCAAAAGCGGCTTAAAGGTGGTTAGATAGGGGTAAAACTGGGGTAGGAATGGCCAAAAATTGCTTAAAATGGGTTAGAAGTTTGCAAAACTGTGCTAGAAATGGCCCAAAAGGTTTAAATTGGGATAGAAATGGTGAAAAATGGCTTAAAATGCGTTAGGAGTGAGCAAAAATGGGTTAGATATAGCCGAAAACGGTTTAAATCGTGTGAGAAACAGGCAAAAAATGAGTTAGAAAAGAACTAAAAATGGCTTAAAACGGGTTGAGAGCGAGAAAACATCGTGTAGAAAGAGGCAAAAATGGCTTTAAAAGGGTTAGAGATGTGCAAAAATGGGTTAGAAATGGCAAAAAATGGCTTAAAAGGGCTTATAGATGTGCCAAAAATGGTTGGAAATGGCCAAAAATGCTTTAAAGCAGTTTAGAGATGTGTAAAAGTGGGTTAGAAATGGCCTAAAATGGATTAAAGCGGGTATAATTGGGAGAAACTGTGTTAGAAACAGAAAAAAAAAAAAAAAAGCTTAATA
Source organism: Lathamus discolor (assembly GCF_037157495.1). Taxonomy (NCBI): domain Eukaryota; kingdom Metazoa; phylum Chordata; class Aves; order Psittaciformes; family Psittacidae; genus Lathamus; species Lathamus discolor. Next base: position 65,045,373 of record NC_088889.1, on the reverse strand, counting down.
AGAGTTGAAGGAGGGCAAAAATGGTTAAGGTATAGCCAAAAAAAGGCTTAAAAAGGGTTAGAGATATGCAAAAACTGGGATAGAAATGGCCAAAAAGGCTTTAAAGCAGGTTAGAGATGTGCAAAAACTGGTCAGAAATGGCCAAAAATGGATTAAAGCGGGAGAGAAATGGGAAAAACTGCATTAGAAACAGAAAAAAAGCATAAAAAGTTTTGAATGAGGGAAAAAATGGTGAAGATATAGCCCAAAAAGGCTTAAATAGGATTATAGATGTGCAAAAATGGGATAGAAATGGCCAAAAACTCTTTAAAATGTGTTAGAAATGGAGAAAAATGGGTTAGAAATGGATAAAAAATGGATAAGAAATGGCCAAAAGTAGCTTAAAAGGGGTTAGAGATGTGCAAAAATGAGTTAGAAATGGCCAAGAATGGCATAAAACAGGTTAAGAATGGCCAAAATTGGGTTAGAAATGGCCAAAAAGGCTTTAAAGCAGGTAAGAGATGTGTAAAAAAAAAAAAAAATAAAATGGTTAGAAGTGGCAAAAAATGGATTAAAGATGGTGAGAAATGCAGAAAACTGGGTTAGAAACAGAAAAAAAAATAGCATAAACCGTGTTGAAAGTGGGGAGAAATGGTTTAGAAAGAACCAAAAATGGCTTTAAAAGGGTTAGAGATTTGCAAAAATGGAATAGAAATGGCCAAAATTTATTTAAAAAGCCTCAAAAATGGACAAAAAATGCATTAGAAATGGCCAAAACCGGCTTAAAAGGGTTAGAGGTATGCGAGAACGGTTTAGAAAAAGCCAAAATTGGCTTAAAAGGGGCTAGAGATGAGCAAAAAAGGGTTAGAAATGGCCAAAAATAGCTTAAAATGGGTTAGATATAGCCAAAAAAGGGTTAAAATGGGTTAGTAGTGGGTAAAAAAGGGTTAGATGTAGCCGAAAATGGCATAAAACGTGTGAGAACTGGGCCAAAAATGGGTCAGAAAAGAAAAAAAAAATGCTTATAATTAGTTGAATGCAGAAGAAAGTGTTTTAGAAAGAGCCAAAAACAGGTTTAAAAGGGTTAGATGTATGCAAAAATGGGTTAGAAATGGCCAAAAACGCCTTAAAATGGGATAGAAATAGTGAAAAATGGCTTAAAATGTGTTAGAAGTGTGTAAAAATGGTTTAGATAAACCCAAAAATGGTTTAAATCGTGTGAGCAATGGGCAAAAAATGAGTTAGAAAGGGAAAGAAAAATGGCTTAAACCAGGTTGAAAGTCAGAGAAAATGGTGTAGAAAGACCCAAACGTGGCTTTAAAAGGGCTAGAGATGAGCAGAAATGGGTTAGAAATGGCAAAGAATGGCTTAAAAGAGGTTAGAGATGTGCCAGAAATGGTTAGAAATGGCCAAAACTGCTTTAAAGCAGGTTAGAGATGTGCAAAAATGGGCTAGAAATGGCCAAAAATGGATTCAAGTGGGTAAAGAAATGGGGAAAACTGGGTTAGAAACAGAAAAAAACTAGCTTAAAACGGGTGGAAAGTGGGCAAAAATGGTTTAGAATGAGTCAAAAATGCATTAAAAGGGTTCTAGACATGCAAAAATGGGATAGAAATGGCCAAAAATGATTTAAAACGGGTTAGAAATGGACAAAAATTGGATTAGAAATGGCCAAAACCGGTTTAAAAAGGGTTAGAGGTAAGCAGAGATGAGTGAGAAATAGCCAAAACCGGCTTAAAAAAGGTTAGAGATGTGCAAAAATGGGTCAGAAATGACCAAAGCTGGCTTAAAATGGGTTAGAAACGGCCAAAAAAGCTTTAAAGCGGGTTAGAGATGTGCGAAAACGGGTTAGAAATGGCCTAAGTTGGCCAAAAGCGGGTTAGAAATGGCCAAAAAGGCTTTAAAGCAGGTTAGAGATGTGTGTGCAATGGTTAGAAATGGCAAAAATGGGTTAAAGCAGGTAAGAAATGGGGAAAAGTTGGTTAGAAAGGAAATAGAAAAAACCTTCAAACGAGTGGAAAGTTGGCAAAAATCGTTCAGGTAGAGCAAAAAAAGGCTTAAAAAGGGTTAGAGCTGAGGAAAAATGGGTTATAAATGGCCAAAAGCGGCTTAAAGGTGGTTAGATAGGGGTAAAACTGGGGTAGGAATGGCCAAAAATTGCTTAAAATGGGTTAGAAGTTTGCAAAACTGTGCTAGAAATGGCCCAAAAGGTTTAAATTGGGATAGAAATGGTGAAAAATGGCTTAAAATGCGTTAGGAGTGAGCAAAAATGGGTTAGATATAGCCGAAAACGGTTTAGATCGTGTGAGAAACAGGCAAAAAATGAGTTAGAAAAGAACTAAAAATGGCTTAAAACGGGTTGAGAGCGAGAAAACATCGTGTAGAAAGAGGCAAAAATGGCTTTAAAAGGGTTAGAGATGTGCAAAAATGGGTTAGAAATGGCAAAAAATGGCTTAAAAGGGCTTATAGATGTGCCAAAAATGGTTGGAAATGGCCAAAAATGCTTTAAAGCAGGTTAGAGATGTGTAAAAGTGGGTTAGAAATGGCCAAAAATGGATTAAAGCGGGTAATAATTGGGAGAAACTGTGTTAGAAACAGAAAAAAAAAAAGCTTAATAAGAGTTGAAGGAGGGCAAAAATGGTTAAGGTATAGCCAAAAAAGGCTTAAAAAGGGTAAGAGATATGCAAAAACTGGGATAGAAATGGCCAAAAAGGCTTTAAAGCAGGTTAGAGATGTGCAAAAACTGGTCAGAAATGGCCAAAAAAGGATTAAAGCGGGAGAGAAATGGGAAAAACTGCATTAGAAACAGAAAAAAAGCATAAAAAGTTTTGAATGTAGGAAAAAATGGTGAAGATATAGCCCAAAAAGGCTTAAATAGGATTATAGATGTGCAAAAATGGGATAGAAATGGCCAAAAACTCTTTAAAATGTGTTAGAAATGGAGAAAAATGGGTTAGAAATGGATAAAAAATGGATAAGAAATGGCCAAAAGTAGCTTAAAAGGGGTTAGAGATGTGCAAAAATGAGTTAGAAATGGCCAAGAATGGCATAAAACAGGTTAAGAATGGCCAAAATTGGGTTAGAAATGGCCAAAAAGGCTTTAAAGCAGGTAAGAGATGTGTAAAAAAAAAAAAAATAAAATGGTTAGAAGTGGCAAAAAATGGATTAAAGATGGTGAGAAATGCAGAAAACTGGGTTAGAAACAGAAAAAAAAATAGCATAAACCGTGTTGAAAGTGGGGAGAAATGGTTTAGAAAGAACCAAAAATGGCTTTAAAAGGGTTAGAGATTTGCAAAAATGGAATAGAAATGGCCAAAATTTATTTAAAAAGCCTCAAAAATGGACAAAAAATGCATTAGAAATGGCCAAAACCGGCTTAAAAGGGTTAGAGGTATGCGAGAACGGTTTAGAAAAAGCCAAAATTGGCTTAAAAGGGGCTAGAGATGAGCAAAAAAGGGTTAGAAATGGCCAAAAATAGCTTAAAATGGGTTAGATATAGCCAAAAAAGGGTTAAAATGGGTTAGTAGTGGGTAAAAAAGGGTTAGATGTAGCCGAAAATGGCATAAAACGTGTGAGAACTGGGCCAAAAATGGGTCAGAAAAGAAAAAAAAATGCTTATAATTACTTGAATGCGGAAGAGAGTGTTTTAGAAAGAGCCCAAAACGGCTTTAAAAGGGTTAGATGTATGCAAAAATGGGTTACAAATGGCCAAAAACGCCTTAAAATGGGATAGAAATAGTGAAAAATGGCTTAAAATGTGTTAGAAGTGTGTAAAAATGGTTTAGATAAATCCAAAAATGGTTTAAATCGTGTGAGCAATGGGCAAAAAATGAGTTAGAAAGGGAAAGAAAAACGGCTTAAACCAGGTTGAAAGTCAGAAAAAATGGTGTAGAAAGACCCAAACGTGGCTTTAAAAGGGCTAGAGATGAGCAGAAATGGGTTAGAAATGGCAAAGAATGGCTTAAAAGAGGTTAGAGATGTGCCAGAAATGGTTAGAAATGGCCAAAACTGCTTTAAAGCCGGTTAGAGATGTGCAAAAATGGGCTAGAAATGGCCAAAAATGGATTCAAGTGGGTAAAGAAATGGGGAAAACTGGGTTAGAAACAGAAAAAAACTAGCTTAAAACGGGTGGAAAGTGGGCAAAAATGGTTTAGAAAGAGTCAAAAATGCATTAAAAGGGTTCTAGGCACGCAAAAATGGGATAGAAATGGCCAAAAATGATTTAAAACGGGTTAGAAATGGACAAAAATTGGATTAGAAATGGCCAAAACCGGTTTAAAAAGGGTTAGAGGTAAGCAGAGATGAGTGAGAAATAGCCAAAACCGGCTTAAAAAAGGTTAGAGATGTGCAAAAATGGGTCAGAAATGACCAAAGCTGGCTTAAAATGGGTTAGAAACGGCCAAAAAAGCTTTAAAGCGGGTTAGAGATGTGCGAAAACGGGTTAGAAATGGCCTAAGTTGGCCAAAAGCGGGTTAGAAATGGCCAAAAAGGCTTTAAAGCAGGTTAGAGATGTGTGTGCAATGGTTAGAAATGGCAAAAATGGGTTAAAGCAGGTAAGAAATGGGGAAAAGTTGGTTAGAAAGGGAAGAGAAAAAACCTTCAAACGAGTGGAAAGTTGGCAAAAATCGTTCAGGTAGAGCAAAAAAGGCTTAAAAAGGGTTAGAGCTGAGGAAAAATGGGTTATAAACGGCCAAAAGCGGCTTAAAGTTGGTTAGATAGGGGTAAAACTGGGGTAGGAATGGCCAAAAATTGCTTAAAATGGGTTAGAATTTTGCAAAACTGTGCTAGAAATGGCCCAAAAGGTTTAAATTGGGATTGAAATGGTGAAAAATGGCTTAAAATGCGTTAGGAGTGAGCAAAAATGGGTTAGATATAGCCGAAAACGGTTTAGATCGTGTGAGAAACAGGCAAAAAATGAGTTAGAAAAGAACTAAAAATGGCTTAAAACGGGTTGAGAGCGAGAAAACATCGTGTAGAAAGAGGCAAAAATGGCTTTAAAAGGGTTAGAGATGTGCAAAAATGAGTTAGAAATGGCAAAAAAATGGCTTAAAAGGGCTTATAGATGTGCCAAAAATGGTTGGAAATGGCCAAAAATGCTTTAAAGCCGTTTAGAGATGTGTAAAAGTGGGTTAGAAATGGCCTAAAATGGATTAAAGCGGGTATAATTGGGAGAAACTGTGTTAGAAACAGAAAAAAAAAAAAAAAAAGCTTAATAAGAGTTGAAGGAGGGCAAAAATGGTTAAGGTATAGCCAAAAAAAGGCTTAAAAAGGGTTAGAGATATGCAAAAACTGGGATAGAAATGGCCAAAAAGGCTTTAAAGCAGGTTAGAGATGTGCAAAAACTGGTCAGAAATGGCCAAAAATGGATTAAAGCGGGAGAGAAATGGGAAAAACTGCATTAGAAACAGAAAAAAAGCATAAAAAGTTTTGAATGAGGGAAAAAATGGTGAAGATATAGCCCAAAAAGGCTTAAATAGGATTATAGATGTGCAAAAATGGGATAGAAATGGCCAAAAACTCTTTAAAATGTGTTAGAAATGGAGAAAAATGGGTTAGAAATGGATAAAAAATGGATAAGAAATGGCCAAAAGTAGCTTAAAAGGGGTTAGAGATGTGCAAAAATGAGTTAGAAATGGCCAAGAATGGCATAAAACAGGTTAAGAATGGCCAAAATTGGGTTAGAAATGGCCAAAAAGGCTTTAAAGCAGGTAAGAGATGTGTAAAAAAAAAAAAAATAAAATGGTTAGAAGTGGCAAAAAATGGATTAAAGATGGTGAGAAATGCAGAAAACTGGGTTAGAAACAGAAAAAAAAATAGCATAAACCGTGTTGAAAGTGGGGAGAAATGGTTTAGAAAGAACCAAAAATGGCTTTAAAAGGGTTAGAGATTTGCAAAAATGGAATAGAAATGGCCAAAATTTATTTAAAAAGCCTCAAAAATGGACAAAAAATGCATTAGAAATGGCCAAAACCGGCTTAAAAGGGTTAGAGGTATGCGAGAACGGTTTAGAAAAAGCCAAAATTGGCTTAAAAGGGGCTAGAGATGAGCAAAAAAGGGTTAGAAATGGCCAAAAATAGCTTAAAATGGGTTAGATATAGCCAAAAAAGGGTTAAAATGGGTTAGTAGTGGGTAAAAAAGGGTTAGATGTAGCCGAAAATGGCATAAAACGTGTGAGAACTGGGCCAAAAATGGGTCAGAAAAGAAAAAAAAAATGCTTATAATTAGTTGAATGCAGAAGAAAGTGTTTTAGAAAGAGCCAAAAACAGCTTTAAAAGGGTTAGATGTATGCAAAAATGGGTTAGAAATGGCCAAAAACGCCTTAAAATGGGATAGAAATAGTGAAAAATGGCTTAAAATGTGTTAGAAGTGTGTAAAAATGGTTTAGATAAATCCAAAAATGGTTTAAATCGTGTGAGCAATGGGCAAAAAATGAGTTAGAAAGGGAAAGAAAAACGGCTTAAACCAGGTTGAAAGTCAGAAAAAATGGTGTAGAAAGACCCAAACGTGGCTTTAAAAGGGCTAGAGATGAGCAGAAATGGGTTAGAAATGGCAAAGAATGGCTTAAAAGAGGTTAGAGATGTGCCAGAAATGGTTAGAAATGGCCAAAACTGCTTTAAAGCCGGTTAGAGATGTGCAAAAATGGGCTAGAAATGGCCAAAAATGGATTCAAGTGGGTAAAGAAATGGGGAAAACTGGGTTAGAAACAGAAAAAAACTAGCTTAAAACGGGTGGAAAGTGGGCAAAAATGGTTTAGAATGAGTCAAAAATGCATTAAAAGGGTTCTAGACACGCAAAAATGGGATAGAAATGGCCAAAAATGATTTAAAACGGGTTAGAAATGGACAAAAATTGGATTAGAAATGGCCAAAACCGGTTTAAAAAGGGTTAGAGGTAAGCAGAGATGAGTGAGAAATAGCCAAAACCGGCTTAAAAAAGGTTAGAGATGTGCAAAAATGGGTCAGAAATGACCAAAGCTGGCTTAAAATGGGTTAGAAACGGCCAAAAAAGCTTTAAAGCGGGTTAGAGATGTGCGAAAACGGGTTAGAAATGGCCTAAGTTGGCCAAAAGCGGGTTAGAAATGGCCAAAAAGGCTTTAAAGCAGGTTAGAGATGTGTGTGCAATGGTTAGAAATGGCAAAAATGGGTTAAAGCAGGTAAGAAATGGGGAAAAGTTGGTTAGAAAGGGAAGAGAAAAAACCTTCAAACGAGTGGAAAGTTGGCAAAAATCGTTCAGGTAGAGCAAAAAAGGCTTAAAAAGGGTTAGAGCTGAGGAAAAATGGGTTATAAACGGCCAAAAGCGGCTTAAAGTTGGTTAGATAGGGGTAAAACTGGGGTAGGAATGGCCAAAAATTGCTTAAAATGGGTTAGAATTTTGCAAAACTGTGCTAGAAATGGCCCAAAAGGTTTAAATTGGGATTGAAATGGTGAAAAATGGCTTAAAATGCGTTAGGAGTGAGCAAAAATGGGTTAGATATAGCCGAAAACGGTTTAGATCGTGTGAGAAACAGGCAAAAAATGAGTTAGAAAAGAACTAAAAATGGCTTAAAACGGGTTGAGAGCGAGAAAACATCGTGTAGAAAGAGGCAAAAATGGCTTTAAAAGGGTTAGAGATGTGCAAAAATGAGTTAGAAATGGCAAAAAAATGGCTTAAAAGGGCTTATAGATGTGCCAAAAATGGTTGGAAATGGCCAAAAATGCTTTAAAGCCGTTTAGAGATGTGTAAAAGTGGGTTAGAAATGGCCTAAAATGGATTAAAGCGGGTATAATTGGGAGAAACTGTGTTAGAAACAGAAAAAAAAAAAAAAAAAGCTTAATAAGAGTTGAAGGAGGGCAAAAATGGTTAAGGTATAGCCAAAAAAAGGCTTAAAAAGGGTTAGAGATATGCAAAAACTGGGATAGAAATGGCCAAAAAGGCTTTAAAGCAGGTTAGAGATGTGCAAAAACTGGTCAGAAATGGCCAAAAATGGATTAAAGCGGGAGAGAAATGGGAAAAACTGCATTAGAAACAGAAAAAAAGCATAAAAAGTTTTGAATGAGGGAAAAAATGGTGAAGATATAGCCCAAAAAGGCTTAAATAGGATTATAGATGTGCAAAAATGGGATAGAAATGGCCAAAAACTCTTTAAAATGTGTTAGAAATGGAGAAAAATGGGTTAGAAATGGATAAAAAATGGATAAGAAATGGCCAAAAGTAGCTTAAAAGGGGTTAGAGATGTGCAAAAATGAGTTAGAAATGGCCAAGAATGGCATAAAACAGGTTAAGAATGGCCAAAATTGGGTTAGAAATGGCCAAAAAGGCTTTAAAGCAGGTAAGAGATGTGTAAAAAAAAAAAAAATAAAATGGTTAGAAGTGGCAAGAAAATGGATTAAAGATGGTGAGAAATGCAGAAAACTGGGTTAGAAACAGAAAAAAAAATAGCATAAACCGTGTTGAAAGTGGGGAGAAATGGTTTAGAAAGAACCAAAAATGGCTTTAAAAGGGTTAGAGATTTGCAAAAATGGAATAGAAATGGCCAAAATTTATTTAAAAAGCCTCAAAAATGGACAAAAAATGCATTAGAAATGGCCAAAACCGGCTTAAAAGGGTTAGAGGTATGCGAGAACGGTTTAGAAAAAGCCAAAATTGGCTTAAAAGGGGCTAGAGATGAGCAAAAAAGGGTTAGAAATGGCCAAAAATAGCTTAAAATGGGTTAGATATAGCCAAAAAAGGGTTAAAATGGGTTAGTAGTGGGTAAAAAAGGGTTAGATGTAGCCGAAAATGGCATAAAACGTGTGAGAACTGGGCCAAAAATGGGTCAGAAAAGAAAAAAAAAATGCTTATAATTAGTTGAATGCAGAAGAAAGTGTTTTAGAAAGAGCCAAAAACAGCTTTAAAAGGGTTAGATGTATGCAAAAATGGGTTAGAAATGGCCAAAAACGCCTTAAAATGGGATAGAAATAGTGAAAAATGGCTTAAAATGTGTTAGAAGTGTGTAAAAATGGTTTAGATAAATCCAAAAATGGTTTAAATCGTGTGAGCAATGGGCAAAAAATGAGTTAGAAAGGGAAAGAAAAACGGCTTAAACCAGGTTGAAAGTCAGAAAAAATGGTGTAGAAAGACCCAAACGTGGCTTTAAAAGGGCTAGAGATGAGCAGAAATGGGTTAGAAATGGCAAAGAATGGCTTAAAAGAGGTTAGAGATGTGCCAGAAATGGTTAGAAATGGCCAAAACTGCTTTAAAGCAGGTTAGAGATGTGCAAAAATGGGCTAGAAATGGCCAAAAAATGGATTCAAGTGGGTAAAGAAATGGGGAAAACTGGGTTAGAAACAGAAAAAAACTAGCTTAAAACGGGTGGAAAGTGGGCAAAAATGGTTTAGAAAGAGTCAAAAATGCATTAAAAGGGTTCTAGGCACGCAAAAATGGGATAGAAATGGCCAAAAATGATTTAAACCGGGTTAGAAATGGACAAAAATTGGATTAGAAATGGCCAAAACCGGTTTAAAAAGGGTTAGAGGTAAGCAGAGATGAGTGAGAAATAGCCAAAACCGGCTTAAAAAAGGTTAGAGATGTGCAAAAATGGGTCAGAAATGACCAAAGCTGGCTTAAAATGGGTTAGAAACGGCCAAAAAAGCTTTAAAGCGGGTTAGAGATGTGCGAAAACGGGTTAGAAATGGCCTAAGTTGGCCAAAAGCGGGTTAGAAATGGCCAAAAAGGCTTTAAAGCAGGTTAGAGATGTGTGTGCAATGGTTAGAAATGGCAAAAATGGGTTAAAGCAGGTAAGAAATGGGGAAAAGTTGGTTAGAAAGGGAAGAGAAAAAACCTTCAAACGAGTGGAAAGTTGGCAAAAATCGTTCAGGTAGAGCAAAAAAGGCTTAAAAAGGGTTAGAGCTGAGGAAAAATGGGTTATAAACGGCCAAAAGCGGCTTAAAGTTGGTTAGATAGGGGTAAAACTGGGGTAGGAATGGCCAAAAATTGCTTAAAATGGGTTAGAAGTTTGCAAAACTGTGCTAGAAATGGCCCAAAAGGTTTAAATTGGGACAGAAATGGTGAAAAATGGCTTAAAATGCGTTAGGAGTGAGCAAAAATGGGTTAGATATAGCCGAAAACGGTTTAAATCGTGTGAGAAACAGGCAAAAAATGAGTTAGAAAAGAACTAAAAATGGCTTAAAACGGGTTGAGAGCGAGAAAACATCGTGTAGAAAGAGGCAAAAATGGCTTTAAAAGGGTTAGAGATGTGCAAAAATGGGTTAGAAATGGCAAAAAAATGGCTTAAAAGGGCTTATAGATGTGCCAAAAATGGTTGGAAATGGCCAAAAATGCTTTAAAGCAGTTTAGAGATGTGTAAAAGTGGGTTAGAAATGGCCTAAAATGGATTAAAGCGGGTATAATTGGGAGAAACTGTGTTAGAAACAGAAAAAAAAAAAAAAAGCTTAATAAGAGTTGAAGGAGGGCAAAAATGGTTAAGGTATAGCCAAAAAAAGGCTTAAAAAGGGTTAGAGATATGCAAAAACTGGGATAGAAATGGCCAAAAAGGCTTTAAAGCAGGTTAGAGATGTGCAAAAACTGGTCAGAAATGGCCAAAAATGGATTAAAGCGGGAGAGAAATGGGAAAAACTGCATTAGAAACAGAAAAAAAGCATAAAAAGTTTTGAATGAGGGAAAAAATGGTGAAGATATAGCCCAAAAAGGCTTAAATAGGATTATAGATGTGCAAAAATGGGATAGAAATGGCCAAAAACTCTTTAAAATGTGTTAGAAATGGAGAAAAATGGGTTAGAAATGGATAAAAAATGGATAAGAAATGGCCAAAAGTAGCTTAAAAGGGGTTAGAGATGTGCAAAAATGAGTTAGAAATGGCCAAGAATGGCATAAAACAGGTTAAGAATGGCCAAAATTGGGTTAGAAATGGCCAAAAAGGCTTTAAAGCAGGTAAGAGATGTGCAAAAAAAAAAAAAAATAAAATGGTTAGAAGTGGCAAAAAAATGGATTAAAGATGGTGAGAAATGCAGAAAACTGGGTTAGAAACGGAAAAAAAAAATAGCATAAACCGTGTTGAAAGTGGGGAGAAATGGTTTAGAAAGAACCAAAAATGGCTTTAAAAGGGTTAGAGATTTGCAAAAATGGAATAGAAATTGCCAAAATTTATTTAAAAAGCCTCAAAAATGGACAAAAAATGCATTAGAAATGGCCAAAACCGGCTTAAAAGGGTTAGAGGTATGCGAGAACGGTTTAGAAAAAGCCAAAATTGGCTTAAAAGGGGCTAGAGATGAGCAAAAAAGGGTTAGAAATGGCCAAAAATAGCTTAAAATGGGTTAGATATAGCCAAAAAAGGGTTAAAATGGGTTAGTAGTGGGTAAAAAAGGGTTAGATGTAGCCGAAAATGGCATAAAACGTGTGAGAACTGGGCCAAAAATGGGTCAGAAAAGAAAAAAAAATGCTTATAATTACTTGAATGCGGAAGAGAGTGTTTTAGAAAGAGCCCAAAACGGCTTTAAAAGGGTTAGATGTATGCAAAAATGGGTTACAAATGGCCAAAAACGCCTTAAAATGGGATAGAAATAGTGAAAAATGGCTTAAAATGTGTTAGAAGTGTGTAAAAATGGTTTAGATAAATCCAAAAATGGTTTAAATCGTGTGAGCAATGGGCAAAAAAATGAGTTAGAAAGGGAAAGAAAAACGGCTTAAACCAGGTTGAAAGTCAGAAAAAATGGTGTAGAAAGACCCAAACGTGGCTTTAAAAGGGCTAGAGATGAGCAGAAATGGGTTAGAAATGGCAAAGAATGGCTTAAAAGAGGTTAGAGATGTGCCAGAAATGGTTAGAAATGGCCAAAACTGCTTTAAAGCCGGTTAGAGATGTGCAAAAATGGGCTAGAAATGGCCAAAAATGGATTCAAGTGGGTAAAGAAATGGGGAAAACTGGGTTAGAAACAGAAAAAAACTAGCTTAAAACGGGTGGAAAGTGGGCAAAAATGGTTTAGAATGAGTCAAAAATGCATTAAAAGGGTTCTAGACACGCAAAAATGGGATAGAAATGGCCAAAAATGATTTAAAACGGGTTAGAAATGGACAAAAATTGGATTAGAAATGGCCAAAACCGGTTTAAAAAGGGTTAGAGGTAAGCAGAGATGAGTGAGAAATAGCCAAAACCGGCTTAAAAAAGGTTAGAGATGTGCAAAAATGGGTCAGAAATGACCAAAGCTGGCTTAAAATGGGTTAGAAACGGCCAAAAAAGCTTTAAAGCGGGTTAGAGATGTGCGAAAACGGGTTAGAAATGGCCTAAGTTGGCCAAAAGCGGGTTAGAAATGGCCAAAAAGGCTTTAAAGCAGGTTAGAGATGTGTGTGCAATGGTTAGAAATGGCAAAAATGGGTTAAAGCAGGTAAGAAATGGGGAAAAGTTGGTTAGAAAGGGAAGAGAAAAAACCTTCAAACGAGTGGAAAGTTGGCAAAAATCGTTCAGGTAGAGCAAAAAAGGCTTAAAAAGGGTTAGAGCTGAGGAAAAATGGGTTATAAACGGCCAAAAGCGGCTTAAAGTTGGTTAGATAGGGGTAAAACTGGGGTAGGAATGGCCAAAAATTGCTTAAAATGGGTTAGAAGTTTGCAAAACTGTGCTAGAAATGGCCCAAAAGGTTTAAATTGGGACAGAAATGGTGAAAAATGGCTTAAAATGCGTTAGGAGTGAGCAAAAATGGGTTAGATATAGCCGAAAACGGTTTAAATCGTGTGAGAAACAGGCAAAAAATGAGTTAGAAAAGAACTAAAAATGGCTTAAAACGGGTTGAGAGCGAGAAAACATCGTGTAGAAAGAGGCAAAAATGGCTTTAAAAGGGTTAGAGATGTGCAAAAATGGGTTAGAAATGGCAAAAAAATGGCTTAAAAGGGCTTATAGATGTGCCAAAAATGGTTGGAAATGGCCAAAAATGCTTTAAAGCAGTTTAGAGATGTGTAAAAGTGGGTTAGAAATGGCCTAAAATGGATTAAAGCGGGTATAATTGGGAGAAACTGTGTTAGAAACAGAAAAAAAAAAAAAAAGCTTAATAAGAGTTGAAGGAGGGCAAAAATGGTTAAGGTATAGCCAAAAAAAGGCTTAAAAAGGGTTAGAGATATGCAAAAACTGGGATAGAAATGGCCAAAAAGGCTTTAAAGCAGGTTAGAGATGTGCAAAAACTGGTCAGAAATGGCCAAAAATGGATTAAAGCGGGAGAGAAATGGGAAAAACTGCATTAGAAACAGAAAAAAAGCATAAAAAGTTTTGAATGAGGGAATAAATGGTGAAGATATAGCCCAAAAAGGCTTAAATAGGATTACAGATGTGCAAAAATGGGATAGAAATGGCCAAAAACTCTTTAAAATGTGTTAGAAATGGAGAAAAATGGGTTAGAAATGGATAAAAAATGGATAAGAAATGGCCAAAAGTAGCTTAAAAGGGGTTAGAGATGTGCAAAAATGAGTTAGAAATGGCCAAGAATGGCATAAAACAGGTTAAGAATGGCCAAAATTGGGTTAGAAATGGCCAAAAAGGCTTTAAAGCAGGTAAGGGATGTGCAAAAAAAAAAAAAAATAAAATGGTTAGAAGTGGCAAAAAAATGGATTAAAGATGGTGAGAAATGCAGAAAACTGGGTTAGAAACGGAAAAAAAAATAGCATAAACCGTGTTGAAAGTGGGGAGAAATGGTTTAGAAAGAACCAAAAATGGCTTTAAAAGGGTTAGAGATTTGCAAAAATGGAATAGAAATGGCCAAAATTTATTTAAAAAGCCTCAAAAATGGACAAAAAATGCATTAGAAATGGCCAAAACCGGCTTAAAAGGGTTAGAGGTATGCGAGAACGGTTTAGAAAAAGCCAAAATTGGCTTAAAAGGGGCTAGAGATGAGCAAAAAAGGGTTAGAAATGGCCAAAAATAGCTTAAAATGGGTTAGATATAGCCAAAAAAGGGTTAAAATGGGTTAGTAGTGGGTAAAAAAGGGTTAGATGTAGCCGAAAATGGCATAAAACGTGTGAGAACTGGGCCAAAAATGGGTCAGAAAAGAAAAAAAAAATGCTTATAACTAGTTGAATGCGGAAGAAAGTGTTTTAGAAAGAGCCCAAAACGGCTTTAAAAGGGTTAGATGTATGCAAAAATGGGTTAGAAATGGCCAAAAACGCCTTAAAATGGGATAGAAATAGTGGAAAATGGCTTAAAATGTGTTAGAAGTGTGTAAAAATGGTTTAGATAAACCCAAAAATGGTTTAAATCGTGTGAGCAATGGGCAAAAAATGAGTTAGAAAAGGAAAGAAAAATGGCTTAAACCAGGTTGAAAGTCAGAAAAAATGGTGTAGAAAGACCCAAACGTGGCTTTAAAAGGGCTAGAGATGAGCAGAAATGGGTTAGAAATGGCAAAGAATGGCTTAAAAGAGGTTAGAGATGTGCCAGAAATGGTTAGAAATGGCCAAAACTGCTTTAAAGCCGGTTAGAGATGTGCAAAAATGGGCTAGAAATGGCCAAAAATGGATTCAAGTGGGTAAAGAAATGGGGAAAACTGGGTTAGAAACAGAAAAAAACTAGCTTAAAACGGGTGGAAAGTGGGCAAAAATGGTTTAGAATGAGTCAAAAATGCATTAAAAGGGTTCTAGACACGCAAAAATGGGATAGAAATGGCCAAAAATGATTTAAAACGGGTTAGAAATGGACAAAAATTGGATTAGAAATGGTCAAAACCGGTTTAAAAAGGGTTAGAGGTAAGCAGAGATGAGTGAGAAATAGCCAAAACCGGCTTAAAAAAGGTTAGAGATGTGCAAAAATGGGTCAGAAATGACCAAAGCTGGCTTAAAATGGGTTAGAAACGGCCAAAAAAGCTTTAAAGCGGGTTAGAGATGTGCGAAAACGGGTTAGAAATGGCCTAAGTTGGCCAAAAGCGGGTTAGAAATGGCCAAAAAGGCTTTAAAGCAGGTTAGAGATGTGTGTGCAATGGTTAGAAATGGCAAAAATGGGTTAAAGCAGGTAAGAAATGGGGAAAAGTTGGTTAGAAAGGAAATAGAAAAAACCTTAAAACGAGTGGAAAGTTGGCAAAAATCGTTCAGGTAGAGCAAAAAAAGGCTTAAAAAGGGTTAGAGCTGAGGAAAATTGGGTTATAAATGGCCAAAAGCGGCTTAAAGGTGGTTAGATAGGGGTAAAACTGGGGTAGGAATGGCCAAAAATTGCTTAAAATGGGTTAGAAGTTTGCAAAACTGTGCTAGAAATGGCCCAAAAGGTTTAAATTGGGATAGAAATGGTGAAAAATGGCTTAAAATGCGTTAGGAGTGAGCAAAAATGGGTTAGATATAGCCGAAAACGGTTTAAATCGTGTGAGAAACAGGCAAAAAATGAGTTAGAAAAGAACTAAAAATGGCTTAAAACGGGTTGAGAGCGAGAAAACATCGTGTAGAAAGAGGCAAAAATGGCTTTAAAAGGGTTAGAGATGTGCAAAAATGGGTTAGAAATGGCAAAAGTGGCTTAAAAGGGCTTATAGATGTGCCAAAAATGGTTGGAAATGGCCAAAAATGCTTTAAAGCAGGTTAGAGATGTGTAAAAGTGGGTTAGAAATGGCCAAAAATGGATTAAAGCGGGTAATAATTGGGAGAAACTGTGTTAGAAACAGAAAAAAAAAAAGCTTAATAAGAGTTGAAGGAGGGCAAAAATGGTTAAGGTATAGCCAAAAAAGGCTTAAAAAGGGTAAGAGATATGCAAAAACTGGGATAGAAATGGCCAAAAAGGCTTTAAAGCAGGTTAGAGATGTGCAAAAACTGGTCAGAAATGGCCAAAAAAGGATTAAAGCGGGAGAGAAATGGGAAAAACTGCATTAGAAACAGAAAAAAAGCATAAAAAGTTTTGAATGTAGGAAAAAATGGTGAAGATATAGCCCAAAAAGGCTTAAATAGGATTATAGATGTGCAAAAATGGGATAGAAATGGCCAAAAACTCTTTAAAATGTGTTAGAAATGGAGAAAAATGGGTTAGAAATGGATAAAAAATGGATAAGAAATGGCCAAAAGTAGCTTAAAAGGGGTTAGAGATGTGCAAAAATGAGTTAGAAATGGCCAAGAATGGCATAAAACAGGTTAAGAATGGCCAAAATTGGGTTAGAAATGGCCAAAAAGGCTTTAAAGCAGGTAAGAGATGTGTAAAAAAAAAAAAAATAAAATGGTTAGAAGTGGCAAGAAAATGGATTAAAGATGGTGAGAAATGCAGAAAACTGGGTTAGAAACAGAAAAAAAAATAGCATAAACCGTGTTGAAAGTGGGGAGAAATGGTTTAGAAAGAACCAAAAATGGCTTTAAAAGGGTTAGAGATTTGCAAAAATGGAATAGAAATGGCCAAAATTTATTTAAAAAGCCTCAAAAATGGACAAAAAATGCATTAGAAATGGCCAAAACCGGCTTAAAAGGGTTAGAGGTATGCGAGAACGGTTTAGAAAAAGCCAAAATTGGCTTAAAAGGGGCTAGAGATGAGCAAAAAAGGGTTAGAAATGGCCAAAAATAGCTTAAAATGGGTTAGATATAGCCAAAAAAGGGTTAAAACGGGTTAGTAGTGGGTAAAAAAGGGTTAGATGTAGCCGAAAATGGCATAAAACGTGTGAGAACTGGGCCAAAAATGGGTCAGAAAAGAAAAAAAAATGCTTATAATTACTTGAATGCGGAAGAGAGTGTTTTAGAAAGAGCCCAAAACGGCTTTAAAAGGGTTAGATGTATGCAAAAATGGGTTACAAATGGCCAAAAACGCCTTAAAATGGGATAGAAATAGTGAAAAATGGCTTAAAATGTGTTAGAAGTGTGTAAAAATGGTTTAGATAAATCCAAAAATGGTTTAAATCGTGTGAGCAATGGGCAAAAAATGAGTTAGAAAGGGAAAGAAAAACGGCTTAAACCAGGTTGAAAGTCAGAAAAAATGGTGTAGAAAGACCCAAACGTGGCTTTAAAAGGGCTAGAGATGAGCAGAAATGGGTTAGAAATGGCAAAGAATGGCTTAAAAGAGGTTAGAGATGTGCCAGAAATGGTTAGAAATGGCCAAAACTGCTTTAAAGCAGGTTAGAGATGTGCAAAAATGGGCTAGAAATGGCCAAAAATGGATTCAAGTGGGTAAAGAAATGGGGAAAACTGGGTTAGAAACAGAAAAAAACTAGCTTAAAACGGGTGGAAAGTGGGCAAAAATGGTTTAGAATGAGTCAAAAATGCATTAAAAGGGTTCTAGACACGCAAAAATGGGATAGAAATGGCCAAAAATGATTTAAACCGGGTTAGAAATGGACAAAAATTGGATTAGAAATGGCCAAAACCGGTTTAAAAAGGGTTAGAGGTAAGCAGAGATGAGTGAGAAATAGCCAAAACCGGCTTAAAAAAGGTTAGAGATGTGCAAAAATGGGTCAGAAATGACCAAAGCTGGCTTAAAATGGGTTAGAAACGGCCAAAAAAGCTTTAAAGCGGGTTAGAGATGTGCGAAAACGGGTTAGAAATGGCCTAAGTTGGCCAAAAGCAGGTTAGAAATGGCCAAAAAGGCTTTAAAGCAGGTTACAGATGTGTGTGCAATGGTTAGAAATGGCAAAAATGGGTTAAAGCAGGTAAGAAATGGGGAAAAGTTGGTTAGAAAGGGAAGAGAAAAAACCTTCAAACGAGTGGAAAGTTGGCAAAAATCGTTCAGGTAGAGCAAAAAAGGCTTAAAAAGGGTTAGAGCTGAGGAAAAATGGGTTATAAACGGCCAAAAGCGGCTTAAAGTTGGTTAGATAGGGGTAAAACTGGGGTAGGAATGGCCAAAAATTGCTTAAAATGGGTTAGAAGTTTGCAAAACTGTGCTAGAAATGGCCCAAAAGGTTTAAATTGGGATAGAAATGGTGAAAAATGGCTTAAAATGCGTTAGGAGTGAGCAAAAATGGGTTAGATATAGCCGAAAACGGTTTAGATCGTGTGAGAAACAGGCAAAAAATGAGTTAGAAAAGAACTAAAAATGGCTTAAAACGGGTTGAGAGCGAGAAAACATCGTGTAGAAAGAGGCAAAAATGGCTTTAAAAGGGTTAGAGATGTGCAAAAATGGGTTAGAAATGGCAAAAAAATGGCTTAAAAGGGCTTATAGATGTGCCAAAAATGGTTGGAAATGGCCAAAAATGCTTTAAAGCAGATTAGAGATGTGTAAAAGTGGGTTAGAAATGGCCTAAAATGGATTAAAGCGGGTATAATTGGGAGAAACTGTGTTAGAAACAGAAAAAAAAAAAAGCAGCTTAATAAGAGTTGAAGGAGGGCAAAAATGGTTAAGGTATAGCCAAAAAAAGGCTTAAAAAGGGTTAGAGATATGCAAAAACTGGGATAGAAATGGCCAAAAAGGCTTTAAAGCAGGTTAGAGATGTGCAAAAACTGGTCAGAAATGGCCAAAAATGGATTAAAGCGGGAGAGAAATGGGAAAAACTGCATTAGAAACAGAAAAAAAGCATAAAAAGTTTTGAATGAGGGAAAAAATGGTGAAGATATAGCCCAAAAAGGCTTAAATAGGATTATAGATGTGCAAAAATGGGATAGAAATGGCCAAAAACTCTTTAAAATGTGTTAGAAATGGAGAAAAATGGGTTACAAATGGACAAAAAATGGATAAGAAATGGCCAAAAGTAGCTTAAAAGGGGTTAGAGATGTGCAAAAATGAGTTAGAAATGGCCAAGAATGGCATAAAACAGGTTAAGAATGGCCAAAATTGGGTTAGAAATTGCCAAAAAGGCTTTAAAGCAGGTAAGAGATGTGTAAAAAAAAAAAAAAATAAAATGGTTAGAAGTGGCAAAAAATGGATTAAAGATGGTGAGAAATGCAGAAAACTGGGTTAGAAACAGAAAAAAAAATAGCATAAACCGTGTTGAAAGTGGGGAGAAATGGTTTAGAAAGAACCAAAAATGGCTTTAAAAGGGTTAGAGATTTGCAAAAATGGAATAGAAATGGCCAAAATTTATTTAAAAAGCCTCAAAAATGGACAAAAAATGCATTAGAAATGGCCAAAACCGGCTTAAAAGGGTTAGAGGTATGCGAGAACGGTTTAGAAAAAGCCAAAATTGGCTTAAAAGGGGCTAGAGATGAGCAAAAAAGGGTTAGAAATGGCCAAAAATAGCTTAAAATGGGTTAGATATAGCCAAAAAAGGGTTAAAACGGGTTAGTAGTGGGTAAAAAAGGGTTAGATGTAGCCGAAAATGGCATAAAACGTGTGAGAACTGGGCCAAAAATGGGTCAGAAAAGAAAAAAAAATGCTTATAATTACTTGAATGCGGAAGAGAGTGTTTTAGAAAGAGCCCAAAACGGCTTTAAAAGGGTTAGATGTATGCAAAAATGGGTTACAAATGGCCAAAAACGCCTTAAAATGGGATAGAAATAGTGAAAAATGGCTTAAAATGTGTTAGAAGTGTGTAAAAATGGTTTAGATAAATCCAAAAATGGTTTAAATCATGTGAGCAATGGGCAAAAAATGAGTTAGAAAGGGAAAGAAAAACGGCTTAAACCAGGTTGAAAGTCAGAAAAAATGGTGTAGAAAGACCCAAACGTGGCTTTAAAAGGGCTAGAGATGAGCAGAAATGGGTTAGAAATGGCAAAGAATGGCTTAAAAGAGGTTAGAGATGTGCCAGAAATGGTTAGAAATGGCCAAAACTGCTTTAAAGCAGGTTAGAGATGTGCAAAAATGGGCTAGAAATGGCCAAAAATGGATTCAAGTGGGTAAAGAAATGGGGAAAACTGGGTTAGAAACAGAAAAAAACTAGCTTAAAACGGGTGGAAAGTGGGCAAAAATGGTTTAGAATGAGTCAAAAATGCATTAAAAGGGTTCTAGACACGCAAAAATGGGATAGAAATGGCCAAAAATGATTTAAAACGGGTTAGAAATGGACAAAAATTGGATTAGAAATGGCCAAAACCGGTTTAAAAAGGGTTAGAGGTAAGCAGAGATGAGTGAGAAATAGCCAAAACCGGCTTAAAAAAGGTTAGAGATGTGCAAAAATGGGTCAGAAATGACCAAAGCTGGCTTAAAATGGGTTAGAAACGGCCAAAAACGCTTTAAAGCGGGTTAGAGATGTGCGAAAACGGGTTAGAAATGGCCTAAGTTGGCCAAAAGCGGGTTAGAAATGGCCAAAAAGGCTTTAAAGCAGGTTAGAGATGTGTGTGCAATGGTTAGAAATGGCAAAAATGGGTTAAAGCAGGTAAGAAATGGGGAAAAGTTGGTTAGAAAGGGAAGAGAAAAAACCTTCAAACGAGTGGAAAGTTGGCAAAAATCGTTCAGGTAGAGCAAAAAAGGCTTAAAAAGGGTTAGAGCTGAGGAAAAATGGGTTATAAACGGCCAAAAGCGGCTTAAAGTTGGTTAGATAGGGGTAAAACTGGGGTAGGAATGGCCAAAAATTGCTTAAAATGGGTTAGAAGTTTGCAAAACTGTGCTAGAAATGGCCCAAAAGGTTTAAATTGGGATAGAAATGGTGAAAAATGGCTTAAAATGCGTTAGGAGTGAGCAAAAATGGGTTAGATATAGCCGAAAACGGTTTAAATCGTGTGAGAAACAGGCAAAAAATGAGTTAGAAAAGAACTAAAAATGGCTTAAAACGGGTTGAGAGCGAGAAAACATCGTGTAGAAAGAGGCAAAAATGGCTTTAAAAGGGTTAGAGATGTGCAAAAATGGGTTAGAAATGGCAAAAAAATGGCTTAAAAGGGCTTATAGATGTGCCAAAAATGGTTGGAAATGGCCAAAAATGCTTTAAAGCAGATTAGAGATGTGTAAAAGTGGGTTAGAAATGGCCTAAAATGGATTAAAGCGGGTATAATTGGGAGAAACTGTGTTAGAAACAGAAAAAAAAAAAAGCAGCTTAATAAGAGTTGAAGGAGGGCAAAAATGGTTAAGGTATAGCCAAAAAAAGGCTTAAAAAGGGTTAGAGATATGCAAAAACTGGGATAGAAATGGCCAAAAAGGCTTTAAAGCAGGTTAGAGATGTGCAAAAACTGGTCAGAAATGGCCAAAAATGGATTAAAGCGGGAGAGAAATGGGAAAAACTGCATTAGAAACAGAAAAAAAGCATAAAAAGTTTTGAATGAGGGAAAAAATGGTGAAGATATAGCCCAAAAAGCTTAAATAGGATTATAGATGTGCAAAAATGGGATAGAAATGGCCAAAAACTCTTTAAAATGTGTTAGAAATGGAGAAAAATGGGTTACAAATGGACAAAAAATGGATAAGAAATGGCCAAAAGTAGCTTAAAAAGGGGTTAGAGATGTGCAAAAATGAGTTAGAAATGGCCAAGAATGGCATAAAACAGGTTAAGAATGGCCAAAATTGGGTTAGAAATGGCCAAAAAGGCTTTAAAGCAGGTAAGAGATGTGTAAAAAAAAAAAAAAATAAAATGGTTAGAAGTGGCAAAAAATGGATTAAAGATGGTGAGAAATGCAGAAAACTGGGTTAGAAACAGAAAAAAAAATAGCATAAACCGTGTTGAAAGTGGGGAGAAATGGTTTAGAAAGAACCAAAAATGGCTTTAAAAGGGTTAGAGATTTGCAAAAATGGAATAGAAATGGCCAAAATTTATTTAAAAAGCCTCAAAAATGGACAAAAAATGCATTAGAAATGGCCAAAACCGGCTTAAAAGGGTTAGAGGTATGCGAGAACGGTTTAGAAAAAGCCAAAATTGGCTTAAAAGGGGCTAGAGATGAGCAAAAAAGGGTTAGAAATGGCCAAAAATAGCTTAAAATGGGTTAGATATAGCCAAAAAAGGGTTAAAACGGGTTAGTAGTGGGTAAAAAAGGGTTAGATGTAGCCGAAAATGGCATAAAACGTGTGAGAACTGGGCCAAAAATGGGTCAGAAAAGAAAAAAAAATGCTTATAATTACTTGAATGCGGAAGAGAGTGTTTTAGAAAGAGCCCAAAACGGCTTTAAAAGGGTTAGATGTATGCAAAAATGGGTTACAAATGGCCAAAAACGCCTTAAAATGGGATAGAAATAGTGAAAAATGGCTTAAAATGTGTTAGAAGTGTGTAAAAATGGTTTAGATAAATCCAAAAATGGTTTAAATCGTGTGAGCAATGGGCAAAAAATGAGTTAGAAAGGGAAAGAAAAAACGGCTTAAACCAGGTTGAAAGTCAGAAAAAATGGTGTAGAAAGACCCAAACGTGGCTTTAAAAGGGCTAGAGATGAGCAGAAATGGGTTAGAAATGGCAAAGAATGGCTTAAAAGAGGTTAGAGATGTGCCAGAAATGGTTAGAAATGGCCAAAACTGCTTTAAAGCCGGTTAGAGATGTGCAAAAATGGGCTAGAAATGGCCAAAAATGGATTCAAGTGGGTAAAGAAATGGGGAAAACTGGGTTAGAAACAGAAAAAAACTAGCTTAAAACGGGTGGAAAGTGGGCAAAAATGGTTTAGAATGAGTCAAAAATGCATTAAAAGGGTTCTAGACACGCAAAAATGGGATAGAAATGGCCAAAAATGATTTAAAACGGGTTAGAAATGGACAAAAATTGGATTAGAAATGGCCAAAACCGGTTTAAAAAGGGTTAGAGGTAAGCAGAGATGAGTGAGAAATAGCCAAAAACCGGCTTAAAAAAGGTTAGAGATGTGCAAAAATGGGTCAGAAATGACCAAAGCTGGCTTAAAATGGGTTAGAAACGGCCAAAAAAGCTTTAAAGCGGGTTAGAGATGTGCGAAAACGGGTTAGAAATGGCCTAAGTTGGCCAAAAGCGGGTTAGAAATGGCCAAAAAGGCTTTAAAGCAGGTTAGAGATGTGTGTGCAATGGTTAGAAATGGCAAAAATGGGTTAAAGCAGGTAAGAAATGGGGAAAAGTTGGTTAGAAAGGGAAGAGAAAAAACCTTCAAACGAGTGGAAAGTTGGCAAAAATCGTTCAGGTAGAGCAAAAAAGGCTTAAAAAGGGTTAGAGCTGAGGAAAATTGGGTTATAAATGGCCAAAAGCGGCTTAAAGTTGGTTAGATAGGGGTAAAACTGGGGTAGGAATGGCCAAAAATTGCTTAAAATGGGTTAGAAGTTTGCAAAACTGTGCTAGAAATGGCCCAAAAGGTTTAAATTGGGATAGAAATGGTGAAAAATGGCTTAAAATGCGTTAGGAGTGAGCAAAAATGGGTTAGATATAGCCGAAAACGGTTTAGATCGTGTGAGAAACAGGCAAAAAATGAGTTAGAAAAGAACTAAAAATGGCTTAAAACGGGTTGAGAGCGAGAAAACATCGTGTAGAAAGAGGCAAAAATGGCTTTAAAAGGGTTAGAGATGTGCAAAAATGGGTTAGAAATGGCAAAAAAAATGGCTTAAAAGGGCTTATAGATGTGCCAAAAATGGTTGGAAATGGCCAAAAATGCTTTAAAGCAGTTTAGAGATGTGTAAAAGTGGGTTAGAAATGGCCTAAAATGGATTAAAGCGGGTATAATTGGGAGAAACTGTGTTAGAAACAGAAAAAAAAAAAAGCAGCTTAATAAGAGTTGAAGGAGGGCAAAAATGGTTAAGGTATAGCCAAAAAAAGGCTTAAAAAGGGTTAGAGATATGCAAAAAACTGGGATAGAAATGGCCAAAAAGGCTTTAAAGCAGGTTAGAGATGTGCAAAAAACTGGTCAGAAATGGCCAAAAATGGATTAAAGCGGGAGAGAAATGGGAAAAACTGCATTAGAAACAGAAAAAAAGCATAAAAAGTTTTGAATGAGGGAAAAAATGGTGAAGATATAGCCCAAAAAGGCTTAAATAGGATTATAGATGTGCAAAAATGGGATAGAAATGGCCAAAAAACTCTTTAAAATGTGTTAGAAATGGAGAAAAATGGGTTACAAATGGACAAAAAATGGATAAGAAATGGCCAAAAGTAGCTTAAAAGGGGTTAGAGATGTGCAAAAATGAGTTAGAAATGGCCAAGAATGGCATAAAACAGGTTAAGAATGGCCAAAATTGGGTTAGAAATGGCCAAAAAGGCTTTAAAGCAGGTAAGAGATGTGTAAAAAAAAAAAAAAATAAAATGGTTAGAAGTGGCAAAAAATGGATTAAAGATGGTGAGAAATGCAGAAAACTGGGTTAGAAACAGAAAAAAAAAATAGCATAAACCGTGTTGAAAGTGGGGAGAAATGGTTTAGAAAGAACCAAAAATGGCTTTAAAAGGGTTAGAGATTTGCAAAAATGGAATAGAAATGGCCAAAATTTATTTAAAAAGCCTCAAAAATGGACAAAAAATGCATTAGAAATGGCCAAAACCGGCTTAAAAGGGCTAGAGGTATGCGAGAACGGTTTAGAAAAAGCCAAAATTGGCTTAAAAGGGGCTAGAGATGAGCAAAAAAGGGTTAGAAATGGCCAAAAATAGCTTAAAATGGGTTAGATATAGCCAAAAAAGGGTTAAAACGGGTTAGTAGTGGGTAAAAAAGGGTTAGATGTAGCCGAAAATGGCATAAAACGTGTGAGAACTGGGCCAAAAATGGGTCAGAAAAGAAAAAAAAAATGCTTATAATTACTTGAATGCGGAAGAGAGTGTTTTAGAAAGAGCCCAAAACGGCTTTAAAAGGGTTAGATGTATGCAAAAATGGGTTACAAATGGCCAAAAACGCCTTAAAATGGGATAGAAATAGTGAAAAATGGCTTAAAATGTGTTAGAAGTGTGTAAAAATGGTTTAGATAAATCCAAAAATGGTTTAAATCGTGTGAGCAATGGGCAAAAAATGAGTTAGAAAGGGAAAGAAAAACGGCTTAAACCAGGTTGAAAGTCAGAAAAAATGGTGTAGAAAGACCCAAACGTGGCTTTAAAAGGGCTAGAGATGAGCAGAAATGGGTTAGAAATGGCAAAGAATGGCTTAAAAGAGGTTAGAGATGTGCCAGAAATGGTTAGAAATGGCCAAAACTGCTTTAAAGCCGGTTAGAGATGTGCAAAAATGGGCTAGAAATGGCCAAAAATGGATTCAAGTGGGTAAAGAAATGGGGAAAACTGGGTTAGAAACAGAAAAAAAACTAGCTTAAAACGGGTGGAAAGTGGGCAAAAATGGTTTAGAATGAGTCAAAAATGCATTAAAAGGGTTCTAGACACGCAAAAATGGGATAGAAATGGCCAAAAATGATTTAAAACGGGTTAGAAATGGACAAAAATTGGATTAGAAATGGCCAAAACCGGTTTAAAAAGGGTTAGAGGTAAGCAGAGATGAGTGAGAAATAGCCAAAACCGGCTTAAAAAAAGTTAGAGATGTGCAAAAATGGGTCAGAAATGACCAAAGCTGGCTTAAAATGGGTTAGAAACGGCCAAAAACGCTTTAAAGCGGGTTAGAGATGTGCGAAAACGGGTTAGAAATGGCCTAAGTTGGCCAAAAGCGGGTTAGAAATGGCCAAAAAGGCTTTAAAGCAGGTTAGAGATGTGTGTGCAATGGTTAGAAATGGCAAAAATGGGTTAAAGCAGGTAAGAAATGGGGAAAAGTTGGTAAGAAAGGAAATAGAAAAAACCTTCAAACGAGTGGAAAGTTGGCAAAAATCGTTCAGGTAGAGCAAAAAAAGGCTTAAAAAGGGTTAGAGCTGAGGAAAAATGGGTTATAAATGGCCAAAAGCGGCTTAAAGGTGGTTAGATAGGGGTAAAACTGGGGTAGGAATGGCCAAAAATTGCTTAAAATGGGTTAGAAGTTTGCAAAACTGTGCTAGAAATGGCCCAAAAGGTTTAAATTGGGATAGAAATGGTGAAAAATGGCTTAAAATGCGTTAGGAGTGAGCAAAAATGGGTTAGATATAGCCGAAAACGGTTTAAATCGTGTGAGAAACAGGCAAAAAATGAGTTAGAAAAGAACTAAAAATGGCTTAAAACGGGTTGAGAGCGAGAAAACATCGTGTAGAAAGAGGCAAAAATGGCTTTAAAAGGGTTAGAGATGTGCAAAAATGGGTTAGAAATGGCAAAAAATGGCTTAAAAGGGCTTATAGATGTGACAAAAATGGTTGGAAATGGCCAAAAATGCTTTAAAGCAGTTTAGAGATGTGTAAAAGTGGGTTAGAAATGGCCTAAAATGGATTAAAGCGGGTATAATTGGGAGAAACTGTGTTAGAAACAGAAAAAAAAAAAAAAAAGCTTAATAAGAGTTGAAGGAGGGCAAAAATGGTTAAGGTATAGCCAAAAAAAGGCTTAAAAAGGGTTAGAGATATGCAAAAACTGGGATAGAAATGGCCAAAAAGGCTTTAAAGCAGGTTAGAGATGTGCAAAAACTGGTCAGAAATGGCCAAAAATGGATTAAAGCGGGAGAGAAATGGGAAAAACTGCATTAGAAACAGAAAAAAAGCATAAAAAGTTTTGAATGAGGGAAAAAATGGTGAAGATATAGCCCAAAAAGGCTTAAATAGGATTATAGATGTGCAAAAATGGGATAGAAATGGCCAAAAACTCTTTAAAATGTGTTAGAAATGGAGAAAAATGGGTTACAAATGGACAAAAAATGGATAAGAAATGGCCAAAAGTAGCTTAAAAGGGGTTAGAGATGTGCAAAAATGAGTTAGAAATGGCCAAGAATGGCATAAAACAGGTTAAGAATGGCCAAAATTGGGTTAGAAATGGCCAAAAAGGCTTTAAAGCAGGTAAGAGATGTGTAAAAAAAAAAAAAAATAAAATGGTTAGAAGTGGCAAAAAATGGATTAAAGATGGTGAGAAATGCAGAAAACTGGGTTAGAAACAGAAAAAAAAATAGCATAAACCGTGTTGAAAGTGGGGAGAAATGGTTTAGAAAGAACCAAAAATGGCTTTAAAAGGGTTAGAGATTTGCAAAAATGGAATAGAAATGGCCAAAATTTATTTAAAAAGCCTCAAAAATGGACAAAAAATGCATTAGAAATGGCCAAAACCGGCTTAAAAGGGTTAGAGGTATGCGAGAACGGTTTAGAAAAAGCCAAAATTGGCTTAAAAGGGGCTAGAGATGAGCAAAAAAGGGTTAGAAATGGCCAAAAATAGCTTAAAATGGGTTAGATATAGCCAAAAAAGGGTTAAAATGGGTTAGTAGTGGGTAAAAAAGGGTTAGATGTAGCCGAAAATGGCATAAAACGTGTGAGAACTGGGCCAAAAATGGGTCAGAAAAGAAAAAAAAAATGCTTATAATTAGTTGAATGCAGAAGAAAGTGTTTTAGAAAGAGCCAAAAACAGGTTTAAAAGGGTTAGATGTATGCAAAAATGGGTTAGAAATGGCCAAAAACGCCTTAAAATGGGATAGAAATAGTGAAAAATGGCTTAAAATGTGTTAGAAGTGTGTAAAAATGGTTTAGATAAACCCAAAAATGGTTTAAATCGTGTGAGCAATGGGCAAAAAATGAGTTAGAAAGGGAAAGAAAAATGGCTTAAACCAGGTTGAAAGTCAGAGAAAATGGTGTAGAAAGACCCAAACGTGGCTTTAAAAGGGCTAGAGATGAGCAGAAATGGGTTAGAAATGGCAAAGAATGGCTTAAAAGAGGTTAGAGATGTGCCAGAAATGGTTAGAAATGGCCAAAACTGCTTTAAAGCAGGTTAGAGATGTGCAAAAATGGGCTAGAAATGGCCAAAAATGGATTCAAGTGGGTAAAGAAATGGGGAAAACTGGGTTAGAAACAGAAAAAAACTAGCTTAAAACGGGTGGAAAGTGGGCAAAAATGGTTTAGAATGAGTCAAAAATGCATTAAAAGGGTTCTAGACATGCAAAAATGGGATAGAAATGGCCAAAAATGATTTAAAACGGGTTAGAAATGGACAAAAATTGGATTAGAAATGGCCAAAACCGGTTTAAAAAGGGTTAGAGGTAAGCAGAGATGAGTGAGAAATAGCCAAAACCGGCTTAAAAAAGGTTAGAGATGTGCAAAAATGGGTCAGAAATGACCAAAGCTGGCTTAAAATGGGTTAGAAACGGCCAAAAAAGCTTTAAAGCGGGTTAGAGATGTGCGAAAACGGGTTAGAAATGGCCTAAGTTGGCCAAAAGCGGGTTAGAAATGGCCAAAAAGGCTTTAAAGCAGGTTAGAGATGTGTGTGCAATGGTTAGAAATGGCAAAAATGGGTTAAAGCAGGTAAGAAATGGGGAAAAGTTGGTTAGAAAGGAAATAGAAAAAACCTTCAAACGAGTGGAAAGTTGGCAAAAATCGTTCAGGTAGAGCAAAAAAAGGCTTAAAAAGGGTTAGAGCTGAGGAAAAATGGGTTATAAATGGCCAAAAGCGGCTTAAAGGTGGTTAGATAGGGGTAAAACTGGGGTAGGAATGGCCAAAAATTGCTTAAAATGGGTTAGAAGTTTGCAAAACTGTGCTAGAAATGGCCCAAAAGGTTTAAATTGGGATAGAAATGGTGAAAAATGGCTTAAAATGCGTTAGGAGTGAGCAAAAATGGGTTAGATATAGCCGAAAACGGTTTAAATCGTGTGAGAAACAGGCAAAAAATGAGTTAGAAAAGAACTAAAAATGGCTTATGAGAGCGAGAAAACATCGTGTAGAAAGAGGCAAAAATGGCTTTAAAAGGGTTAGAGATGTGCAAAAATGGGTAGGAAATGGCAAAAAATGGCTTAAAAGGGCTTATAGATGTGCCAAAAATGGTTGGAAATGGCCAAAAATGCTTTAAAGCAGATTAGAGATGTGTAAAAGTGGGTTAGAAATGGCCTAAAATGGATTAAAGCGGGTATAATTGGGAGAAACTGTGTTAGAAACAGAAAAAAAAAAAAGCAGCTTAATAAGAGTTGAAGGAGGGCAAAAATGGTTAAGGTATAGCCAAAAAAAGGCTTAAAAAGGGTTAGAGATATGCAAAAACTGGGATAGAAATGGCCAAAAAGGCTTTAAAGCAGGTTAGAGATGTGCAAAAACTGGTCAGAAATGGCCAAAAATGGATTAAAGCGGGAGAGAAATGGGAAAAACTGCATTAGAAACAGAAAAAAAGCATAAAAAGTTTTGAATGAGGGAAAAAATGGTGAAGATATAGCCCAAAAAGGCTTAAATAGGATTATAGATGTGCAAAAATGGGATAGAAATGGCCAAAAACTCTTTAAAATGTGTTAGAAATGGAGAAAAATGGGTTAGAAATGGATAAAAAATGGATAAGAAATGGCCAAAAGTAGCTTAAAAGGGGTTAGAGATGTGCAAAAATGAGTTAGAAATGGCCAAGAATGGCATAAAACAGGTTAAGAATGGCCAAAATTGGGTTAGAAATGGCCAAAAAGGCTTTAAAGCAGGTAAGAGATGTGTAAAAAAAAAAAAAAATAAAATGGTTAGAAGTGGCAAAAAATGGATTAAAGATGGTGAGAAATGCAGAAAACTGGGTTAGAAACAGAAAAAAAAATAGCATAAACCGTGTTGAAAGTTGGGAGAAATGGTTTAGAAAGAACCAAAAATGGCTTTAAAAGGGTTAGAGATTTGCAAAAATGGAATAGAAATGGCCAAAATTTATTTAAAAAGCCTCAAAAATGGACAAAAAATGCATTAGAAATGGCCAAAACCGGCTTAAAAGGGTTAGAGGTATGCGAGAACGGTTTAGAAAAAGCCAAAATTGGCTTAAAAGGGGCTAGAGATGAGCAAAAAAGGGTTAGAAATGGCCAAAAATAGCTTAAAATGGGTTAGATATAGCCAAAAAAGGGTTAAAATGGGTTAGTAGTGGGTAAAAAAGGGTTAGATGTAGCCGAAAATGGCATAAAAACGTGTGAGAACTGGGCCAAAAATGGGTCAGAAAAGAAAAAAAAAATGCTTATAATTAGTTGAATGCAGAAGAAAGTGTTTTAGAAAGAGCCAAAAACAGGTTTAAAAGGGTTAGATGTATGCAAAAATGGGTTAGAAATGGCCAAAAACGCCTTAAAATGGGATAGAAATAGTGAAAAATGGCTTAAAATGTGTTAGAAGTGTGTAAAAATGGTTTAGATAAACCCAAAAATGGTTTAAATCGTGTGAGCAATGGGCAAAAAATGAGTTAGAAAGGGAAAGAAAAATGGCTTAAACCAGGTTGAAAGTCAGAGAAAATGGTGTAGAAAGACCCAAACGTGGCTTTAAAAGGGCTAGAGATGAGCAGAAATGGGTTAGAAATGGCAAAGAATGGCTTAAAAGAGGTTAGAGATGTGCCAGAAATGGTTAGAAATGGCCAAAACTGCTTTAAAGCAGGTTAGAGATGCGCAAAAATGGGCTAGAAATGGCCAAAAATGGATTCAAGTGGGTAAAGAAATGGGGAAAACTGGGTTAGAAACAGAAAAAAACTAGCTTAAAACGGGTGGAAAGTGGGCAAAAATGGTTTAGAATGAGTCAAAAATGCATTAAAAGGGTTCTAGACATGCAAAAATGGGATAGAAATGGCCAAAAATGATTTAAAACGGGTTAGAAATGGACAAAAATTGGATTAGAAATGGCCAAAACCGGTTTAAAAAGGGTTAGAGGTAAGCAGAGATGAGTGAGAAATAGCCAAAACCGGCTTAAAAAAGGTTAGAGATGTGCAAAAATGGGTCAGAAATGACCAAAGCTGGCTTAAAATGGGTTAGAAACGGCCAAAAACGCTTTAAAGCGGGTTAGAGATGTGCGAAAACGGGTTAGAAATGGCCTAAGTTGGCCAAAAGCGGGTTAGAAATGGCCAAAAAGGCTTTAAAGCAGGTTAGAGATGTGTGTGCAATGGTTAGAAATGGCAAAAATGGGTTAAAGCAGGTAAGAAATGGGGAAAAGTTGGTTAGAAAGGAAATAGAAAAAACCTTCAAACGAGTGGAAAGTTGGCAAAAATCGTTCAGGTAGAGCAAAAAAAGGCTTAAAAAGGGTTAGAGCTGAGGAAAAATGGGTTATAAATGGCCAAAAGCGGCTTAAAGGTGGTTAGATAGGGGTAAAACTGGGGTAGGAATGGCCAAAAATTGCTTAAAATGGGTTAGAAGTTTGCAAAACTGTGCTAGAAATGGCCAAAAGGTTTAAATTGGGATAGAAATGGTGAAAAATGGCTTAAAATGCGTTAGGAGTGAGCAAAAATGGTTAGATATAGCCGAAAACGGTTTAAATCGTGTGAGAAACAGGCAAAAAATGAGTTAGAAAAGAACTAAAAATGGCTTAAAACGGGTTGAGAGCGAGAAAACATCGTGTAGAAAGAGGCAAAAATGGCTTTAAAAGGGTTAGAGATGTGCAAAAATGGGTTAGAAATGGCAAAAAATGGCTTAAAAGGGCTTATAGATGTGCCAAAAATGGTTGGAAATGGCCAAAAATGCTTTAAAGCAGGTTAGAGATGTGTAAAAGTGGGTTAGAAATGGCCAAAAATGGATTAAAGCGGGTAATAATTGGGAGAAACTGTGTTAGAAACAGAAAAAAAAAAAAGCTTAATAAGAGTTGAAGGAGGGCAAAAATGGTTAAGGTATAGCCAAAAAAGGCTTAAAAAGGGTAAGAGATATGCAAAAACTGGGATAGAAATGGCCAAAAAGGCTTTAAAGCAGGTTAGAGATGTGCAAAAACTGGTCAGAAATGGCCAAAAAAGGATTAAAGCGGGAGAGAAATGGGAAAAACTGCATTAGAAACAGAAAAAAAGCATAAAAAGTTTTGAATGTAGGAAAAAATGGTGAAGATATAGCCCAAAAAGGCTTAAATAGGATTATAGATGTGCAAAAATGGGATAGAAATGGCCAAAAACTCTTTAAAATGTGTTAGAAATGGAGAAAAATGGGTTAGAAATGGATAAAAAATGGATAAGAAATGGCCAAAAGTAGCTTAAAAGGGGTTAGAGATGTGCAAAAATGAGTTAGAAATGGCCAAGAATGGCATAAAACAGGTTAAGAATGGCCAAAATTGGGTTAGAAATGGCCAAAAAGGCTTTAAAGCAGGTAAGAGATGTGTAAAAAATAAAAAATAAAATGGTTAGAAGTGCAAGAAAATGGATTAAAGATGGTGAGAAATGCAGAAAACTGGGTTAGAAACAGAAAAAAAAATAGCATAAACCGTGTTGAAAGTGGGGAGAAATGGTTTAGAAAGAACCAAAAATGGCTTAAAAGGGTTAGAGATTTGCAAAAATGGAATAGAAATGGCCAAAATTTATTAAAAAGCCTCAAAAATGGACAAAAAATGCATTAGAAATGGCCAAAACCGGCTTAAAAGGGTTAGAGGTATGCGAGAACGGTTTAGAAAAAGCCAAAATTGGCTTAAAAGGGGCTAGAGATGAGCAAAAAAGGGTTAGAAATGGCCAAAAATAGCTTAAAATGGGTTAGATATAGCCAAAAAAGGGTTAAAATGGGTTAGTAGTGGGTAAAAAAGGGTTAGATGTAGCCGAAAATGGCATAAAACGTGTGAGAACTGGGCCAAAAATGGGTCAGAAAAGAAAAAAAAATGCTTATAATTACTTGAATGCGGAAGAGAGTGTTTTAGAAAGAGCCCAAAACGGCTTTAAAAGGGTTAGATGTATGCAAAAATGGGTTACAAATGGCCAAAAACGCCTTAAATGGGATAGAAATAGTGAAAAATGGCTTAAAATGTGTTAGAAGTGTGTAAAAATGGTTTAGATAAATCCAAAATGGTTTAAATCGTGTGAGCAATGGGCAAAAAATGAGTTAGAAAGGGAAAGAAAAACGGCTTAAACCAGGTTGAAAGTCAGAGAAAATGGTGTAGAAAGACCCAAACGTGGCTTTAAAAGGGCTAGAGATGAGCAGAAATGGGTTAGAAATGGCAAAGAATGGCTTAAAAGAGGTTAGAGATGTGCCAGAAATGGTTAGAAATGGCCAAAACTGCTTTAAAGCCGGTTAGAGATGTGCAAAAATGGGCTAGAAATGGCCAAAAATGGATTCAAGTGGGTAAAGAAATGGGGAAAACTGGGTTAGAAACAGAAAAAAACTAGCTTAAAACGGGTGGAAAGTGGGCAAAAATGGTTTAGAATGAGTCAAAAATGCATTAAAAGGGTTCTAGACACGCAAAAATGGGATAGAAATGGCCAAAAATGATTTAAAACGGGTTAGAAATGGACAAAAATTGATTAGAAATGGCCAAAACCGGTTTAAAAAGGGTTAGAGGTAAGCAGAGATGAGTGAGAAATAGCCAAAACCGGCTTAAAAAAGGTTAGAGATGTGCAAAAATGGGTCAGAAATGACCAAAGCTGGCTTAAAATGGGTAGAAACGGCCAAAAAAGCTTTAAAGCGGGTTAGAGATGTGCGAAAACGGGTTAGAAATGGCCTAAGTTGGCCAAAAGCGGGTTAGAAATGGCCAAAAAGGCTTTAAAGCAGGTTAGAGATGTGTGTGCAATGGTTAGAAATGGCAAAAATGGGTTAAAGCAGGTAAGAAATGGGGAAAAGTTGGTTAGAAAGGGAAGAGAAAAAACCTTCAAACGAGTGGAAAGTTGGCAAAAATCGTTCAGGTAGAGCAAAAAAGGCTTAAAAAGGGTTAGAGCTGAGGAAAAATGGGTTATAAACGGCCAAAAGCGGCTTAAAGTTGGTTAGATAGGGGTAAAACTGGGGTAGGAATGGCCAAAAATTGCTTAAAATGGGTTAGAAGTTTGCAAAACTGTGCTAGAAATGGCCCAAAAGGTTTAAATTGGGATAGAAATGGTGAAAAATGGCTTAAAATGCGTTAGGAGTGAGCAAAAATGGGTTAGATATAGCCGAAAACGGTTTAGATCGTGTGAGAAACAGGCAAAAAATGAGTTAGAAAAGAACTAAAAATGGCTTAAAACGGGTTGAGAGCGAGAAAACATCGTGTAGAAAGAGGCAAAAATGGCTTTAAAAGGGTTAGAGATGTGCAAAAATGGGTTAGAAATGGCAAAAAATGGCTTAAAAGGGCTTATAGATGTGCCAAAAATGGTTGGAAATGGCCAAAAATGCTTTAAAGCAGGTTA
Source organism: Lathamus discolor (assembly GCF_037157495.1). NCBI lineage: Eukaryota > Metazoa > Chordata > Aves > Psittaciformes > Psittacidae > Lathamus > Lathamus discolor. The sequence goes on along the minus strand of NC_088889.1, from coordinate 65,011,708 downwards.
GAGATGTGTAAAAGTGGGTTAGAAATGGCCAAAAATGGATTAAAGCGGGTAATAATTGGGAGAAACTGTGTTAGAAACAGAAAAAAAAAAGCTTAATAAGAGTTGAAGGAGGGCAAAAATGGTTAAGGTATAGCCAAAAAAGGCTTAAAAAGGGTAAGAGATATGCAAAAACTGGGATAGAAATGGCCAAAAAGGCTTTAAAGCAGGTTAGAGATGTGCAAAAACTGGTCAGAAATGGCCAAAAAAGGATTAAAGCGGGAGAGAAATGGGAAAAACTGCATTAGAAACAGAAAAAAAGCATAAAAAGTTTTGAATGTAGGAAAAAATGGTGAAGATATAGCCCAAAAAGGCTTAAATAGGATTATAGATGTGCAAAAATGGGATAGAAATGGCCAAAAACTCTTTAAAATGTGTTAGAAATGGAGAAAAATGGGTTAGAAATGGATAAAAAATGGATAAGAAATGGCCAAAAGTAGCTTAAAAGGGGTTAGAGATGTGCAAAAATGAGTTAGAAATGGCCAAGAATGGCATAAAACAGTTAAGAATGGCCAAAATTGGTTAGAAATGGCCAAAAAGGCTTTAAAGCAGGTAAGAGATGTGTAAAAAAAAAAAAAATAAAATGGTTAGAAGTGGCAAAAAATGGATTAAAGATGGTGAGAAATGCAGAAAACTGGGTTAGAACAGAAAAAAAAATAGCATAAACCGTGTTGAAAGTGGGGAGAAATGGTTTAGAAAGAACCAAAAATGGCTTTAAAAGGGTTAGAGATTTGCAAAAATGGAATAGAAATGGCCAAAATTTATTTAAAAAGCCTCAAAAATGGACAAAAAATGCATTAGAAATGGCCAAAACCGGCTTAAAAGGGTTAGAGGTATGCGAGAACGGTTTAGAAAAAGCCAAAATTGGCTTAAAAGGGCTAGAGATGAGCAAAAAAGGGTTAGAAATGGCCAAAAATAGCTTAAAATGGGTTAGATATAGCCAAAAAAGGGTTAAAACGGGTTAGTAGTGGGTAAAAAAGGGTTAGATGTAGCCGAAAATGGCATAAAACGTGTGAGAACTGGGCCAAAAATGGGTCAGAAAAGAAAAAAAAAATGCTTATAATTAGTTGAATGCAGAAGAAAGTGTTTTAGAAAGAGCAAAAAACAGGTTTAAAAGGGTTAGATGTATGCAAAAATGGGTTAGAAATGGCCAAAAACGCCTTAAAATGGGATAGAAATAGTGAAAAATGGCTTAAAATGTGTTAGAAGTGTGTAAAAATGGTTTAGATAAACCCAAAAATGGTTTAAATCGTGTGAGCAATGGGCAAAAAATGAGTTAGAAAAGGAAAGAAAAACGGCTTAAACCAGGTTGAAAGTCAGAGAAAATGGTGTAGAAAGACCCAAACGTGGCTTTAAAAGGGCTAGAGATGAGCAGAAATGGGTTAGAAATGGCAAAGAATGGCTTAAAAGAGGTTAGAGATGTGCCAGAAATGGTTAGAAATGGCCAAAACTGCTTTAAAGCAGGTTAGAGATGTGCAAAAATGGGCTAGAAATGGCCAAAAATGGATTCAAGTGGGTAAAGAAATGGGGAAAACTGGGTTAGAAACAGAAAAAAACTAGCTTAAAACGGGTGGAAAGTGGGCAAAAATGGTTTAGAATGAGTCAAAAATGCATTAAAAGGGTTCTAGACACGCAAAAATGGGATAGAAATGGCCAAAAATGATTTAAAACGGGTTAGAAATGGACAAAAATTGGATTAGAAATGGCCAAAACCGGTTTAAAAAGGGTTAGAGGTAAGCAGAGATGAGTGAGAAATAGCCAAAACCGGCTTAAAAAAGGTTAGAGATGTGCAAAAATGGGTCAGAAATGACCAAAGCTGGCTTAAAATGGGTTAGAAACGGCCAAAAAAGCTTTAAAGCGGGTTAGAGATGTGCGAAAACGGGTTAGAAATGGCCTAAGTTGGCCAAAAGCGGGTTAGAAATGGCCAAAAAGGCTTTAAAGCAGGTTAGAGATGTGTGTGCAATGGTTAGAAATGGCAAAAATGGGTTAAAGCAGGTAAGAAATGGGGAAAAGTTGGTTAGAAAGGGAAGAGAAAAAACCTTCAAACGAGTGGAAAGTTGGCAAAAATCGTTCAGGTAGAGCAAAAAAGGCTTAAAAAGGGTTAGAGCTGAGGAAAAATGGGTTATAAACGGCCAAAAGCGGCTTAAAGTTGGTTAGATAGGGGTAAAACTGGGGTAGGAATGGCCAAAAATTGCTTAAAATGGGTTAGAAGTTTGCAAAACTGTGCTAGAAATGGCCCAAAAGGTTTAAATTGGGACAGAAATGGTGAAAAATGGCTTAAAATGCGTTAGGAGTGAGCAAAAATGGGTTAGATATAGCCGAAAACGGTTTAGATCGTGTGAGAAACAGGCAAAAAATGAGTTAGAAAAGAACTAAAAATGGCTTAAAACGGGTTGAGAGCGAGAAAACATCGTGTAGAAAGAGGCAAAAATGGCTTTAAAAGGGTTAGAGATGTGCAAAAATGGGTTAGAAATGGCAAAAAAATGGCTTAAAAGGGCTTATAGATGTGCCAAAAATGGTTGGAAATGGCCAAAAATGCTTTAAAGCCGTTTAGAGATGTGTAAAAGTGGGTTAGAAATGGCCTAAAATGGATTAAAGCGGGTATAATTGGGAGAAACTGTGTTAGAAACAGAAAAAAAAAAAAGCAGCTTAATAAGAGTTGAAGGAGGGCAAAAATGGTTAAGGTATAACCAAAAAAAGGCTTAAAAAGGGTTAGAGATATGCAAAAACTGGGATAGAAATGGCCAAAAAGGCTTTAAAGCAGGTTAGAGATGTGCAAAAACTGGTCAGAAATGGCCAAAAATGGATTAAAGCGGGAGAGAAATGGGAAAAACTGCATTAGAAACAGAAAAAAAGCATAAAAAGTTTTGAATGAGGGAAAAAATGGTGAAGATATAGCCCAAAAAGGCTTAAATAGGATTATAGATGTGCAAAAATGGGATAGAAATGGCCAAAAACTCTTTAAAATGTGTTAGAAATGGAGAAAAATGGGTTAGAAATGGATAAAAAATGGATAAGAAATGGCCAAAAGTAGCTTAAAAGGGGTTAGAGATGTGCAAAAATGAGTTAGAAATGGCCAAGAATGGCATAAAACAGGTTAAGAATGGCCAAAATTGGGTTAGAAATGGCCAAAAAGGCTTTAAAGCAGGTAAGAGATGTGTAAAAAAAAAAAAAATAAAATGGTTAGAAGTGGCAAAAAATGGATTAAAGATGGTGAGAAATGCAGAAAACTGGGTTAGAAACAGAAAAAAAAATAGCATAAACCGTGTTGAAAGTGGGGAGAAATGGTTTAGAAAGAACCAAAAATGGCTTTAAAAGGGTTAGAGATTTGCAAAAATGGAATAGAAATGGCCAAAATTTATTTAAAAAGCCTCAAAAATGGACAAAAAATGCATTAGAAATGGCCAAAACCGGCTTAAAAGGGTTAGAGGTATGCGAGAACGGTTTAGAAAAAGCCAAAATTGGCTTAAAAGGGGCTAGAGATGAGCAAAAAAGGGTTAGAAATGGCCAAAAATAGCTTAAAATGGGTTAGATATAGCCAAAAAAGGGTTAAAACGGGTTAGTAGTGGGTAAAAAAGGGTTAGATGTAGCCGAAAATGGCATAAAACGTGTGAGAACTGGGCCAAAAATGGGTCAGAAAAGAAAAAAAAATGCTTATAATTACTTGAATGCGGAAGAGAGTGTTTTAGAAAGAGCCCAAAACGGCTTTAAAAGGGTTAGATGTATGCAAAAATGGGTTACAAATGGCCAAAAACGCCTTAAAATGGGATAGAAATAGTGAAAAATGGCTTAAAATGTGTTAGAAGTGTGTAAAAATGGTTTAGATAAATCCAAAAATGGTTTAAATCGTGTGAGCAATGGGCAAAAAATGAGTTAGAAAGGGAAAGAAAAACGGCTTAAACCAGGTTGAAAGTCAGAGAAAATGGTGTAGAAAGACCCAAACGTGGCTTTAAAAGGGCTAGAGATGAGCAGAAATGGGTTAGAAATGGCAAAGAATGGCTTAAAAGAGGTTAGAGATGTGCCAGAAATGGTTAGAAATGGCCAAAACTGCTTTAAAGCCGGTTAGAGATGTGCAAAAATGGCTAGAAATGGCCAAAAATGGATTCAAGTGGGTAAAGAAATGGGGAAAACTGGGTTAGAAACAGAAAAAAAACTAGCTTAAAAACGGTGGAAAGTGGGCAAAATGGTTTAGAATGAGTCAAAAATGCATTAAAAGGGTTCTAGACACGCAAAAATGGGATAGAAATGGCCAAAAATGATTTAAAACGGGTTAGAAATGGACAAAAATTGGATTAGAAATGGCCAAAACCGGTTTAAAAAGGGTTAGAGGTAAGCAGAGATGAGTGAGAAATAGCCAAAACCGGCTTAAAAAAGGTTAGAAGATGTGCAAAAATGGGTCAGAAATGACCAAAGCTGGCTTAAAATGGGTTAGAAACGGCCAAAAAAGCTTTAAAGCGGGTTAGAGATGTGCGAAAACGGGTTAGAAATGGCCTAAGTTGGCCAAAAGCGGGTTAGAAATGGCCAAAAGGCTTTAAAGCAGGTTAGAGATGTGTGTGCAATGGTTAGAAATGGCAAAAATGGGTTAAAGCAGGTAAGAAATGGGAAAAGTTGGTTAGAAAGGGAAGAGAAAAAACCTTCAAACGAGTGGAAAGTTGGCAAAAATCGTTCAGGTAGAGCAAAAAAGGCTTAAAAGGGTTAGAGCTGAGGAAAAATGGGTTATAAACGGCCAAAAGCGGCTTAAAGTTGGTTAGATAGGGGTAAAACTGGGGTAGGAATGGCCAAAAATTGCTTAAAATGGGTTAGAAGTTTGCAAAACTGTGCTAGAAATGGCCCAAAAGGTTTAAATTGGGATAGAAATGGTGAAAAATGGCTTAAAATGCGTTAGGAGTGAGCAAAAATGGGTTAGATATAGCCGAAAACGGTTTAGATCGTGTGAGAAACAGGCAAAAAATGAGTTAGAAAAGAACTAAAAATGGCTTAAAACGGGTTGAGAGCGAGAAAACATCGTGTAGAAAGAGGCAAAAATGGCTTTAAAAGGGTTAGAGATGTGCAAAAATGGGTTAGAAATGGCAAAAAAATGGCTTAAAAGGGCTTATAGATGTGCCAAAAATGGTTGGAAATGGCCAAAAATGCTTTAAAGCAGATTAGAGATGTGTAAAAGTGGGTTAGAAATGGCCTAAAATGGATTAAAGCGGGTATAATTGGGAGAAACTGTGTTAGAAACAGAAAAAAAAAAAAAGCAGCTTAATAAGAGTTGAAGGAGGGCAAAAATGGTTAAGGTATAGCCAAAAAAAGGCTTAAAAAGGGTTAGAGATATGAAAAAACTGGGATAGAAATGGCCAAAAAGGCTTTAAAGCAGGTTAGAGATGTGCAAAAACTGGTCAGAAATGGCCAAAAATGGATTAAAGCGGGAGAGAAATGGGAAAAACTGCATTAGAAACAGAAAAAAAGCATAAAAAGTTTTGAATGAGGGAAAAAATGGTGAAGATATAGCCCAAAAAGGCTTAAATAGGATTATAGATGTGCAAAAATGGGATAGAAATGGCCAAAAACTCTTTAAAATGTGTTAGAAATGGAGAAAAATGGGTTAGAAATGGATAAAAAATGGATAAGAAATGGCCAAAAGTAGCTTAAAAGGGGTTAGAGATGTGCAAAAATGAGTTAGAAATGGCCAAGAATGGCATAAAACAGGTTAAGAATGGCCAAAATTGGGTTAGAAATGGCCAAAAAGGCTTTAAAGCAGGTAAGAGATGTGTAAAAAAAAAAAAAATAAAATGGTTAGAAGTGGCAAAAAATGGATTAAAGATGGTGAGAAATGCAGAAAACTGGGTTAGAAACAGAAAAAAAAATAGCATAAACCGTGTTGAAAGTGGGGAGAAATGGTTTAGAAAGAACCAAAAATGGCTTTAAAAGGGTTAGAGATTTGCAAAAATGGAATAGAAACGGCCAAAATTTATTTAAAAAGCCTCAAAAATGGACAAAAAATGCATTAGAAATGGCCAAAACCGGCTTAAAAGGGTTAGAGGTATGCGAGAACGGTTTAGAAAAAGCCAAAATTGGCTTAAAAGGGGCTAGAGATGAGCAAAAAAGGGTTAGAAATGGCCAAAAATAGCTTAAAATGGGTTAGATATAGCCAAAAAAGGGTTTAAAACGGGTTAGTAGTGGGTAAAAAAGGGTTAGATGTAGCCGAAAATGGCATAAAACGTGTGAGAACTGGGCCAAAAATGGGTCAGAAAAGAAAAAAAAAATGAAAAAAAAAATGCTTATAATTAGTTGAATGCAGAAGAAAGTGTTTTAGAAAGAGCCAAAAACAGGTTTAAAAGGGTTAGATGTATGCAAAAATGGGTTAGAAATGGCCAAAAACGCCTTAAAATGGGATAGAAATAGTGTGAAAAATGGCTTAAAATGTGTTAGAAGTGTCTAAAAATGGTTTAGATAAACCCAAAAATGGTTTAAATCGTTGTGAGCAATGGGCAAAAAATGAGTTAGAAAAGGAAAGAAAAACGGCTTAAACCAGGTTGAAAGTCAGAGAAAATGGTGTAGAAAGACCCAAACGTGGCTTTAAAAGGGCTAGAGATGAGCAGAAATGGGTTAGAAATGGCAAAGAATGGCTTAAAAGAGGTTAGAGATGTGCCAGAAATGGTTAGAAATGGCCAAAACTGCTTTAAAGCAGGTTAGAGATGTGCAAAAATGGGCTAGAAATGGCCAAAAATGGATTCAAGTGGGTAAAGAAATGGGGAAAACTGGGTTAGAAACAGAAAAAAACTAGCTTAAAACGGGTGGAAAGTGGGCAAAAATGGTTGAGAAAGAGTCAAAAATGCATTAAAAGGGTTCTAGGCACGCAAAAATGGGATAGAAATGGCCAAAAATGATTTAAACCGGGTTAGAAATGGACAAAAATTGGATTAGAAATGGCCAAAACCGGTTTAAAAAGGGTTAGAGGTAAGCAGAGATGAGTGAGAAATAGCCAAAACCGGCTTAAAAAAGGTTAGAGATGTGCAAAAATGGGTCAGAAATTACCAAAGCTGGCTTAAAATGGGTTAGAAACGGCCAAAAAAGCTTTAAAGCGGGTTAGAGATGTGCGAAAACGGGTTAGAAATGGCCTAAGTTGGCCAAAAGCGGGTTAGAAATGGCCAAAAAGGCTTTAAAGCAGGTTAGAGATGTGTGTGCAATGGTTAGAAATGGCAAAAATGGGTTAAAGCAGGTAAGAAATGGGGAAAAGTTGGTTAGAAAGGGAAGAGAAAAAACCTTCAAACGAGTGGAAAGTTGGCAAAAATCGTTCAGGTAGAGCAAAAAAGGCTTAAAAAGGGTTAGAGCTGAGGAAAAATGGGTTATAAAACGGCCAAAAGCGGCTTAAAGTTGGTTAGATAGGGGTAAAACTGGGGTAGGAATGGCCAAAAATTGCTTAAAATGGGTTAGAAGTTTGCAAAACTGTGCTAGAAATGGCCCAAAAGGTTTAAATTGGGACAGAAATGGTGAAAAATGGCTTAAAATGCGTTAGGAGTGAGCAAAAATGGGTTAGATATAGCCGAAAACGGTTTAGATCGTGTGAGAAACAGGCAAAAAATGAGTTAGAAAAGAACTAAAAATGGCTTAAAACGGGTTGAGAGCGAGAAAACATCGTGTAGAAAGAGGCAAAAATGGCTTTAAAAGGGTTAGAGATGTGCAAAAATGGGTTAGAAATGGCAAAAAAATGGCTTAAAAGGGCTTATAGATGTGCCAAAAATGGTTGGAAATGGCCAAAAATGCTTTAAAGCCGTTTAGAGATGTGTAAAAGTGGGTTAGAAATGGCCTAAAATGGATTAAAGCGGGTATAATTGGGAGAAACTGTGTTAGAAACAGAAAAAAAAAAAAAAAAGCTTAATAAGAGTTGAAGGAGGGCAAAAATGGTTAAGGTATAGCCAAAAAAAGGCTTAAAAAGGGTTAGAGATATGCAAAAACTGGGATAGAAATGGCCAAAAAGGCTTTAAAGCAGGTTAGAGATGTGCAAAAACTGGTCAGAAATGGCCAAAAATGGATTAAAGCGGGAGAGAAATGGGAAAAACTGCATTAGAAACAGAAAAAAAGCATAAAAAGTTTTGAATGAGGGAAAAAATGGTGAAGATATAGCCCAAAAAGGCTTAAATAGGATTATAGATGTGCAAAAATGGGATAGAAATGGCCAAAAACTCTTTAAAATGTGTTAGAAATGGAGAAAAATGGGTTAGAAATGGATAAAAAATGGATAAGAAATGGCCAAAAGTAGCTTAAAAGGGGTTAGAGATGTGCAAAAATGAGTTAGAAATGGCCAAGAATGGCATAAAACAGGTTAAGAATGGCCAAAATTGGGTTAGAAATGGCCAAAAAGGCTTTAAAGCAGGTAAGAGATGTGTAAAAAAAAAAAAATAAAATGGTTAGAAGTGGCAAAAAATGGATTAAAGATGGTGAGAAATGCAGAAAACTGGGTTAGAAACAGAAAAAAAAATAGCATAAACCGTGTTGAAAGTGGGGAGAAATGGTTTAGAAAGAACCAAAAATGGCTTTAAAAGGGTTAGAGATTTGCAAAAATGGAATAGAAATGGCCAAAATTTATTTAAAAAGCCTCAAAAATGGACAAAAAATGCATTAGAAATGGCCAAAACCGGCTTAAAAGGGTTAGAGGTATGCGAGAACGGTTTAGAAAAAGCCAAAATTGGCTTAAAAGGGGCTAGAGATGAGCAAAAAAGGGTTAGAAATGGCCAAAAATAGCTTAAAATGGGTTAGATATAGCCAAAAAAGGGTTAAAATGGGTTAGTAGTGGGTAAAAAAGGGTTAGATGTAGCCGAAAATGGCATAAAACGTGTGAGAACTGGGCCAAAAATGGGTCAGAAAAGAAAAAAAAATGCTTATAATTACTTGAATGCGGAAGAGAGTGTTTTAGAAAGAGCCCAAAACAGCTTTAAAAGGGTTAGATGTATGCAAAAATGGGTTACAAATGGCCAAAAACGCCTTAAAATGGGATAGAAATAGTGAAAAATGGCTTAAAATGTGTTAGAAGTGTGTAAAAATGGTTTAGATAAATCCAAAAATGGTTTAAATCGTGTGAGCAATGGGCAAAAAATGAGTTAGAAAGGGAAAGAAAAACGGCTTAAACCAGGTTGAAAGTCAGAAAAAATGGTGTAGAAAGACCCAAACGTGGCTTTAAAAGGGCTAGAGATGAGCAGAAATGGGTTAGAAATGGCAAAGAATGGCTTAAAAGAGGTTAGAGATGTGCCAGAAATGGTTAGAAATGGCCAAAACTGCTTTAAAGCCGGTTAGAGATGTGCAAAAATGGGCTAGAAATGGCCAAAAATGGATTCAAGTGGGTAAAGAAATGGGGAAAACTGGGTTAGAAACAGAAAAAAACTAGCTTAAAACGGGTGGAAAGTGGGCAAAAATGGTTTAGAATGAGTCAAAAATGCATTAAAAGGGTTCTAGACACGCAAAAATGGGATAGAAATGGCCAAAAATGATTTAAAACGGGTTAGAAATGGACAAAAATTGGATTAGAAATGGCCAAAACCGGTTTAAAAAGGGTTAGAGGTAAGCAGAGATGAGTGAGAAATAGCCAAAACCGGCTTAAAAAAGGTTAGAGATGTGCAAAAATGGGTCAGAAATGACCAAAGCTGGCTTAAAATGGGTTAGAAACGGCCAAAAAAGCTTTAAAGCGGGTTAGAGATGTGCGAAAACGGGTTAGAAATGGCCTAAGTTGGCCAAAAGCGGGTTAGAAATGGCCAAAAAGGCTTTAAAGCAGGTTAGAGATGTGTGTGCAATGGTTAGAAATGGCAAAAATGGGTTAAAGCAGGTAAGAAATGGGGAAAAGTTGGTTAGAAAGGGAAGAGAAAAAACCTTCAAACGAGTGGAAAGTTGGCAAAAATCGTTCAGGTAGAGCAAAAAAGGCTTAAAAAGGGTTAGAGCTGAGGAAAAATGGGTTATAAACGGCCAAAAGCGGCTTAAAGTTGGTTAGATAGGGGTAAAACTGGGGTAGGAATGGCCAAAAAATGCTTAAAATGGGTTAGAAGTTTGCAAAACTGTGCTAGAAATGGCCCAAAAGGTTTAAATTGGGATAGAAATGGTGAAAAATGGCTTAAAATGCGTTAGGAGTGAGCAAAAATGGGTTAGATATAGCCGAAAACGGTTTAGATCGTGTGAGAAACAGGCAAAAAATGAGTTAGAAAAGAACTAAAAATGGCTTAAAACGGGTTGAGAGCGAGAAAACATCGTGTAGAAAGAGGCAAAAATGGCTTTAAAAGGGTTAGAGATGTGCAAAAATGAGTTAGAAATGGCAAAAAAATGGCTTAAAAGGGCTTATAGATGTGCCAAAAATGGTTGGAAATGGCCAAAAATGCTTTAAAGCAGTTTAGAGATGTGTAAAAGTGGGTTAGAAATGGCCTAAAATGGATTAAAGCGGGTATAATTGGGAGAAACTGTGTTAGAAACAGAAAAAAAAAAAAAAAAGCTTAATAAGAGTTGAAGGAGGGCAAAAATGGTTAAGGTATAGCCAAAAAAAGGCTTAAAAAGGGTTAGAGATATGCAAAAACTGGGATAGAAATGGCCAAAAAGGCTTTAAAGCAGGTTAGAGATGTGCAAAAACTGGTCAGAAATGGCCAAAAATGGATTAAAGCGGGAGAGAAATGGGAAAAACTGCATTAGAAACAGAAAAAAAGCATAAAAAGTTTTGAATGAGGGAAAAAATGGTGAAGATATAGCCCAAAAAGGCTTAAATAGGATTATAGATGTGCAAAAATGGGATAGAAATGGCCAAAAACTCTTTAAAATGTGTTAGAAATGGAGAAAAATGGGTTAGAAATGGATAAAAAATGGATAAGAAATGGCCAAAAGTAGCTTAAAAGGGGTTAGAGATGTGCAAAAATGAGTTAGAAATGGCCAAGAATGGCATAAAACAGGTTAAGAATGGCCAAAATTGGGTTAGAAATGGCCAAAAAGGCTTTAAAGCAGGTAAGAGATGTGTAAAAAAAAAAAAAATAAAATGGTTAGAAGTGGCAAAAAATGGATTAAAGATGGTGAGAAATGCAGAAAACTGGGTTAGAAACAGAAAAAAAAATAGCATAAACCGTGTTGAAAGTGGGGAGAAATGGTTTAGAAAGAACCAAAAATGGCTTTAAAAGGGTTAGAGATTTGCAAAAATGGAATAGAAATGGCCAAAATTTATTAAAAAGCCTCAAAATGGACAAAAAATGCATTAGAAATGGCCAAAACCGGCTTAAAAGGGTTAGAGGTATGCGAGAACGGTTTAGAAAAAGCCAAAATTGGCTTAAAAGGGGCTAGAGATGAGCAAAAAAGGGTTAGAAATGGCCAAAAATAGCTTAAAATGGGTTAGATATAGCCAAAAAAGGGTTAAAATGGGTTAGTAGTGGGTAAAAAAGGGTTAGATGTAGCCGAAAATGGCATAAAACGTGTGAGAACTGGGCCAAAAATGGGTCAGAAAAGAAAAAAAAATGCTTATAATTACTTGAATGCGGAAGAGAGTGTTTTAGAAAGAGCCCAAAACGGCTTTAAAAGGGTTAGATGTATGCAAAAATGGGTTACAAATGGCCAAAAACGCCTTAAAATGGGATAGAAATAGTGAAAAATGGCTTAAAATGTGTTAGAAGTGTGTAAAAATGGTTTAGATAAATCCAAAAATGGTTTAAATCGTTGTGAGCAATGGGCAAAAAATGAGTTAGAAAGGGAAAGAAAAACGGCTTAAACCAGGTTGAAAGTCAGAAAAAATGGTGTAGAAAGACCCAAACGTGGCTTTAAAAGGGCTAGAGATGAGCAGAAATGGGTTAGAAATGGCAAAGAATGGCTTAAAAGAGGTTAGAGATGTGCCAGAAATGGTTAGAAATGGCCAAAACTGCTTTAAAGCCGGTTAGAGATGTGCAAAAATGGGCTAGAAATGGCCAAAAATGGATTCAAGTGGGTAAAGAAATGGGGAAAACTGGGTTAGAAACAGAAAAAAACTAGCTTAAAACGGGTGGAAAGTGGGCAAAAATGGTTTAGAATGAGTCAAAAATGCATTAAAAGGGTTCTAGACACGCAAAAATGGGATAGAAATGGCCAAAAATGATTTAAAACGGGTTAGAAATGGACAAAAATTGGATTAGAAATGGCCAAAACCGGTTTAAAAAGGGTTAGAGGTAAGCAGAGATGAGTGAGAAATAGCCAAAACCGGCTTAAAAAAGGTTAGAGATGTGCAAAAATGGGTCAGAAATGACCAAAGCTGGCTTAAAATGGGTTAGAAACGGCCAAAAAAGCTTTAAAGCGGGTTAGAGATGTGCGAAAACGGGTTAGAAATGGCCTAAGTTGGCCAAAAGCGGGTTAGAAATGGCCAAAAAGGCTTTAAAGCAGGTTAGAGATGTGTGTGCAATGGTTAGAAATGGCAAAAATGGGTTAAAGCAGGTAAGAAATGGGGAAAAGTTGGTTAGAAAGGAAATAGAAAAAACCTTCAAACGAGTGGAAAGTTGGCAAAAATCGTTCAGGTAGAGCAAAAAAGGCTTAAAAAGGGTTAGAGCTGAGGAAAAATGGGTTATAAACGGCCAAAAGCGGCTTAAAGTTGGTTATAGATAGGGGTAAAACTGGGGTAGGAATGGCCAAAAATTGCTTAAAATGGGTTAGAAGTTTGCAAAACTGTGCTAGAAATGGCCCAAAAGGTTTAAATTGGGATAGAAATGGTGAAAAATGGCTTAAAATGCGTTAGGAGTGAGCAAAAATGGGTTAGATATAGCCGAAAACGGTTTAGATCGTGTGAGAAACAGGCAAAAAATGAGTTAGAAAAGAACTAAAAATGGCTTAAAACGGGTTGAGAGCGAGAAAACATCGTGTAGAAAGAGGCAAAAATGGCTTTAAAAGGGTTAGAGATGTGCAAAAATGAGTTAGAAATGGCAAAAAAATGGCTTAAAAGGGCTTATAGATGTGCCAAAAATGGTTGGAAATGGCCAAAAATGCTTTAAAGCCGTTTAGAGATGTGTAAAAGTGGGTTAGAAATGGCCTAAAATGGATTAAAGCGGGTATAATTGGGAGAAACTGTGTTAGAAACAGAAAAAAAAAAAAAAAAAGCTTAATAAGAGTTGAAGGAGGGCAAAAATGGTTAAGGTATAGCCAAAAAAAGGCTTAAAAAGGGTTAGAGATATGCAAAAACTGGGATAGAAATGGCCAAAAAGGCTTTAAAGCAGGTTAGAGATGTGCAAAAACTGGTCAGAAATGGCCAAAAATGGATTAAAGCGGGAGAGAAATGGGAAAAACTGCATTAGAAACAGAAAAAAAGCATAAAAAGTTTTGAATGAGGGAAAAAATGGTGAAGATATAGCCCAAAAAGGCTTAAATAGGATTAGAGATGTGCAAAAATGGGATAGAAATGGCCAAAAACTCTTTAAAATGTGTTAGAAATGGAGAAAAATGGGTTAGAAATGGATAAAAAATGGATAAGAAATGGCCAAAAGTAGCTTAAAAGGGGTTAGAGATGTGCAAAAATGAGTTAGAAATGGCCAAGAATGGCATAAAACAGGTTAAGAATGGCCAAAATTGGGTTAGAAATGGCCAAAAAGGCTTTAAAGCAGGTAAGAGATGTGTAAAAAAAAAAAAAATAAAATGGTTAGAAGTGGCAAAAAATGGATTAAAGATGGTGAGAAATGCAGAAAACTGGGTTAGAAACAGAAAAAAAAATAGCATAAACCGTGTTGAAAGTGGGGAGAAATGGTTTAGAAAGAACCAAAAATGGCTTTAAAAGGGTTAGAGATTTGCAAAAATGGAATAGAAATGGCCAAAATTTATTTAAAAAGCCTCAAAAATGGACAAAAAATGCATTAGAAATGGCCAAAACCGGCTTAAAAGGGTTAGAGGTATGCGAGAACGGTTTAGAAAAAGCCAAAATTGGCTTAAAAGGGGCTAGAGATGAGCAAAAAAGGGTTAGAAATGGCCAAAAATAGCTTAAAATGGGTTAGATATAGCCAAAAAAGGGTTAAAACGGGTTAGTAGTGGGTAAAAAAGGGTTAGATGTAGCCGAAAATGGCATAAAACGTGTGAGAACTGGGCCAAAAATGGGTCAGAAAAGAAAAAAAAATGCTTATAATTACTTGAATGCGGAAGAGAGTGTTTTAGAAAGAGCCCAAAACGGCTTTAAAAGGGTTAGATGTATGCAAAAATGGGTTACAAATGGCCAAAAACGCCTTAAAATGGGATAGAAATAGTGAAAAATGGCTTAAAATGTGTTAGAAGTGTGTAAAAATGGTTTAGATAAATCCAAAAATGGTTTAAATCGTGTGAGCAATGGGCAAAAAATGAGTTAGAAAGGGAAAGAAAAACGGCTTAAACCAGGTTGAAAGTCAGAAAAAATGGTGTAGAAAGACCCAAACGTGGCTTTAAAAGGGCTAGAGATGAGCAGAAATGGGTTAGAAATGGCAAAGAATGGCTTAAAAGAGGTTAGAGATGTGCCAGAAATGGTTAGAAATGGCCAAAACTGCTTTAAAGCCGGTTAGAGATGTGCAAAAATGGGCTAGAAATGGCCAAAAATGGATTCAAGTGGGTAAAGAAATGGGGAAAACTGGGTTAGAAACAGAAAAAAACTAGCTTAAAACGGGTGGAAAGTGGGCAAAAATGGTTTAGAATGAGTCAAAAATGCATTAAAAGGGTTCTAGACACGCAAAAATGGGATAGAAATGGCCAAAAATGATTTAAAACGGGTTAGAAATGGACAAAAATTGGATTAGAAATGGCCAAAACCGGTTTAAAAAGGGTTAGAGGTAAGCAGAGATGAGTGAGAAATAGCCAAAACCGGCTTAAAAAAGGTTAGAGATGTGCAAAAATGGGTCAGAAATGACCAAAGCTGGCTTAAAATGGGTTAGAAACGGCCAAAAAAGCTTTAAAGCGGGTTAGAGATGTGCGAAAACGGGTTAGAAATGGCCTAAGTTGGCCAAAAGCGGGTTAGAAATGGCCAAAAAGGCTTTAAAGCAGGTTAGAGATGTGTGTGCAATGGTTAGAAATGGCAAAAATGGGTTAAAGCAGGTAAGAAATGGGGAAAAGTTGGTTAGAAAGGGAAGAGAAAAAACCTTCAAACGAGTGGAAAGTTGGCAAAAATCGTTCAGGTAGAGCAAAAAAGGCTTAAAAAGGGTTAGAGCTGAGGAAAAATGGGTTATAAACGGCCAAAAGCGGCTTAAAGTTGGTTAGATAGGGGTAAAACTGGGGTAGGAATGGCCAAAAATTGCTTAAAATGGGTTAGAAGTTTGCAAAACTGTGCTAGAAATGGCCCAAAAGGTTTAAATTGGGATAGAAATGGTGAAAAATGGCTTAAAATGCGTTAGGAGTGAGCAAAAATGGGTTAGATATAGCCGAAAACGGTTTAGATCGTGTGAGAAACAGGCAAAAAATGAGTTAGAAAAGAACTAAAAATGGCTTAAAACGGGTTGAGAGCGAGAAAACATCGTGTAGAAAGAGGCAAAAATGGCTTTAAAAGGGTTAGAGATGTGCAAAAATGAGTTAGAAATGGCAAAAAAATGGCTTAAAAGGGCTTATAGATGTGCCAAAAATGGTTGGAAATGGCCAAAATGCTTTAAAGCCGTTTAGAGATGTGTAAAAGTGGGTTAGAAATGGCCTAAAATGGATTAAAGCGGGTATAATTGGGAGAAACTGTGTTAGAAACAGAAAAAAAAAAAAAAAAAGCTTAATAAGAGTTGAAGGAGGGCAAAAATGGTTAAGGTATAGCCAAAAAAAGGCTTAAAAAGGGTTAGAGATATGCAAAAACTGGGATAGAAATGGCCAAAAAGGCTTTAAAGCAGGTTAGAGATGTGCAAAAACTGGTCAGAAATGGCCAAAAATGGATTAAAGCGGGAGAGAAATGGGAAAAACTGCATTAGAAACAGAAAAAAAGCATAAAAAGTTTTGAATGAGGGAAAAAATGGTGAAGATATAGCCCAAAAAGGCTTAAATAGGATTAGAGATGTGCAAAAATGGGATAGAAATGGCCAAAAACTCTTTAAAATGTGTTAGAAATGGAGAAAAATGGGTTAGAAATGGATAAAAAATGGATAAGAAATGGCCAAAAGTAGCTTAAAAGGGGTTAGAGATGTGCAAAAATGAGTTAGAAATGGCCAAGAATGGCATAAAACAGGTTAAGAATGGCCAAGAATGGGTTAGAAATGGCCAAAAAGGCTTTAAAGCAGGTAAGAGATGTGTAAAAAAAAAAAAAAAAAAATGGTTAGAAGTGGCAAAAAATGGATTAAAGATGGTGAGAAATGCAGAAAACTGGGTTAGAAACAGAAAAAAAAATAGCATAAACCGTGTTGAAAGTGGGGAGAAATGGTTTAGAAAGAACCAAAAATGGCTTTAAAAGGGTTAGAGATTTGCAAAAATGGAATAGAAATGGCCAAAATTTATTTAAAAAGCCTCAAAAATGGACAAAAAATGCATTAGAAATGGCCAAAACCGGCTTAAAAGGGTTAGAGGTATGCGAGAACGGTTTAGAAAAAGCCAAAATTGGCTTAAAAGGGGCTAGAGATGAGCAAAAAAGGGTTAGAAATGGCCAAAAATAGCTTAAAATGGGTTAGATATAGCCAAAAAAGGGTTAAAATGGGTTAGTAGTGGGTAAAAAAGGGTTAGATGTAGCCGAAAATGGCATAAAACGTGTGAGAACTGGGCCAAAAATGGGTCAGAAAAGAAAAAAAAAATGCTTATAATTAGTTGAATGCAGAAGAAAGTGTTTTAGAAAGAGCCAAAAACAGCTTTAAAAGGGTTAGATGTATGCAAAAATGGGTTACAAATGGCCAAAAACGCCTTAAAATGGGATAGAAATAGTGAAAAATGGCTTAAAATGTGTTAGAAGTGTGTAAAAATGGTTTAGATAAATCCAAAAATGGTTTAAATCGTGTGAGCAATGGGCAAAAAATGAGTTAGAAAGGGAAAGAAAAACGGCTTAAACCAGGTTGAAAGTCAGAGAAAATGGTGTAGAAAGACCCAAACGTGGCTTTAAAAGGGCTAGAGATGAGCAGAAATGGGTTAGAAATGGCAAAGAATGGCTTAAAAGAGGTTAGAGATGTGCCAGAAATGGTTAGAAATGGCCAAAACTGCTTTAAAGCCGGTTAGAGATGTGCAAAAATGGGCTAGAAATGGCCAAAAATGGATTCAAGTGGGTAAAGAAATGGGGAAAACTGGGTTAGAAACAGAAAAAAACTAGCTTAAAACGGGTGGAAAGTGGGCAAAAATGGTTTAGAATGAGTCAAAAATGCATTAAAAGGGTTCTAGACACGCAAAAATGGGATAGAAATGGCCAAAAATGATTTAAAACGGGTTAGAAATGGACAAAAATTGGATTAGAAATGGCCAAAACCGGTTTAAAAAGGGTTAGAGGTAAGCAGAGATGAGTGAGAAATAGCCAAAACCGGCTTAAAAAAGGTTAGAGATGTGCAAAAATGGGTCAGAAATGACCAAAGCTGGCTTAAAATGGGTTAGAAACGGCCAAAAAAGCTTTAAAGCGGGTTAGAGATGTGCGAAAACGGGTTAGAAATGGCCTAAGTTGGCCAAAAGCGGGTTAGAAATGGCCAAAAAGGCTTTAAAGCAGGTTAGAGATGTGTGTGCAATGGTTAGAAATGGCAAAAATGGGTTAAAGCAGGTAAGAAATGGGGAAAAGTTGGTTAGAAAGGAAATAGAAAAAACCTTCAAACGAGTGGAAAGTTGGCAAAAATCGTTCAGGTAGAGCAAAAAAAGGCTTAAAAAGGGTTAGAGCTGAGGAAAAATGGGTTATAAATGGCCAAAAGCGGCTTAAAGGTGGTTAGATAGGGGTAAAACTGGGGTAGGAATGGCCAAAAATTGCTTAAAATGGGTTAGAAGTTTGCAAAACTGTGCTAGAAATGGCCCAAAAGGTTTAAATTGGGATAGAAATGGTGAAAAATGGCTTAAAATGCGTTAGGAGTGAGCAAAAATGGGTTAGATATAGCCGAAAACGGTTTAAATCGTGAGAGAAACAGGCAAAAAATGAGTTAGAAAAGAACTAAAAATGGCTTAAAACGGGTTGAGAGCGAGAAAACATCGTGTAGAAAGAGGCAAAAATGGCTTTAAAAGGGTTAGAGATGTGCAAAAATGGGTTAGAAATGGCAAAAAATGGCTTAAAAGGGCTTATAGATGTGCCAAAAATGGTTGGAAATGGCCAAAAATGCTTTAAAGCAGGTTAGAGATGTGTAAAAGTGGGTTAGAAATGGCCAAAAATGGATTAAAGCGGGTAATAATTGGGAGAAACTGTGTTAGAAACAGAAAAAAAAAAAAAAGCTTAAAAAGAGTTGAAGGAGGGCAAAAATGGGTAAGATATAGCCAAAAAAGGCTTAAAAAGGGTTAGAGATATGCAAAAACTGGGATAGAAATGGCCAAAAAGGCTTTAAAGCAGGTTAGAGATGTGCAAAAACTGGTCAGAAATGGCCAAAAATGGATTAAAGCGGGAGAGAAATGGGAAAAACTGCATTAGAAACAGAAAAAAAGCATAAAAAGTTTTGAATGAGGGAAAAAATGGTGAAGATATAGCCCAAAAAGGCTTAAAAAGGATTAGAGATGTGCAAAAATGGGATAGAAATGGCCAAAACCTCTTTAAAATGTGTTAGAAATGGAGAAAAATGGGTTAGAATGGACAAAAAATGGATAAGAAATGGCCAAAAGTAGCTTAAAAGGGGTTAGAGATGTGCAAAAATGAGTTAGAAATGGCCAAGAATGGCATAAAACAGGTTAAGAATGGCCAAGAATGGGTTAGAAATGGCCAAAAAGGCTTTAAAGCAGGTAAGAGATGTGTAAAAAAAAAAAAAAAAAAATGGTTAGAAGTGGCAAAAAATGGATTAAAGATGGTGAGAAATGCAGAAAACTGGGTTAGAAACAGAAAAAAAATAGCATAAACCGTGTTGAAAGTGGGGAGAAATGGTTTAGAAAGAACCAAAAATGGCTTTAAAAGGGTTAGAGATTTGCAAAAATGGAATAGAAATGGCCAAAATTTATTTAAAAAGCCTCAAAAATGGACAAAAAATGCATTAGAAATGGCCAAAACCGGCTTAAAAGGGTTAGAGGTATGCGAGAACGGTTTAGAAAAAGCCAAAATTGGCTTAAAAGGGGCTAGAGATGAGCAAAAAAGGGTTAGAAATGGCCAAAAATAGCTTAAAATGGGTTAGATATAGCCAAAAAAGGGTTAAAATGGGTTAGTAGTGGGTAAAAAAGGGTTAGATGTAGCCGAAAATGGCTTAAAACGTGTGAGAACTGGGCCAAAATTGGGTCAGAAAAGAAAAAAAAATGCTTATAATTACTTGAATGCGGAAGAGAGTGTTTTAGAAAGAGCCCAAAACGGCTTTAAAAGGGTTAGATGTATGCAAAAATGGGTTACAAATGGCCAAAAACGCCTTAAAATGGGATAGAAATAGTGAAAAATGGCTTAAAATGTGTTAGAAGTGTGTAAAAATGGTTTAGATAAATCCAAAAATGGTTTAAATCGTGTGAGCAATGGGCAAAAAATGAGTTAGAAAGGGAAAGAAAAACGGCTTAAACCAGGTTGAAAGTCAGAAAAAATGGTGTAGAAAGACCCAAACGTGGCTTTAAAAGGGCTAGAGATGAGCAGAAATGGGTTAGAAATGGCAAAGAATGGCTTAAAAGAGGTTAGAGATGTGCCAGAAATGGTTAGAAATGGCCAAAACTGCTTTAAAGCAGGTTAGAGATGTGCAAAAATGGGCTAGAAATGGCCAAAAAATGGATTCAAGTGGGTAAAGAAATGGGGAAAACTGGGTTAGAAACAGAAAAAAACTAGCTTAAAACGGGTGGAAAGTGGGCAAAAATGGTTTAGAAAGAGTCAAAAATGCATTAAAAGGGTTCTAGGCACGCAAAAATGGGATAGAAATGGCCAAAAATGATTTAAAACGGGTTAGAAATGGACAAAAATTGGATTAGAAATGGCCAAAACCGGTTTAAAAAGGGTTAGAGGTAAGCAGAGATGAGTGAGAAATAGCCAAAACCGGCTTAAAAAAGGTTAGAGATGTGCAAAAATGGGTCAGAAATGACCAAAGCTGGCTTAAAATGGGTTAGAAACGGCCAAAAAAGCTTTAAAGCGGGTTAGAGATGTGCGAAAACGGGTTAGAAATGGCCTAAGTTGGCCAAAAGCGGGTTAGAAATGGCCAAAAAGGCTTTAAAGCAGGTTAGAGATGTGTGTGCAATGGTTAGAAATGGCAAAAATGGGTTAAAGCAGGTAAGAAATGGGGAAAAGTTGGTTAGAAAGGGAAGAGAAAAAACCTTCAAACGAGTGGAAAGTTGGCAAAAATCGTTCAGGTAGAGCAAAAAAGGCTTAAAAAGGGTTAGAGCTGAGGAAAATTGGGTTATAAATGGCCAAAAGCGGCTTAAAGGTGGTTAGATAGGGGTAAAACTGGGGTAGGAATGGCCAAAAATTGCTTAAAATGGGTTAGAAGTTTGCAAAACTGTGCTAGAAATGGCCCAAAAGGTTTAAATTGGGATAGAAATGGTGAAAAATGGCTTAAAATGCGTTAGGAGTGAGCAAAAATGGGTTAGATATAGCCGAAAACGGTTTAAATCGTGTGAGAAACAGGCAAAAAATGAGTTAGAAAAGAACTAAAAATGGCTTAAAACGGGTTGAGAGCGAGAAAACATCGTGTAGAAAGAGGCAAAAATGGCTTTAAAAGGGTTAGAGATGTGCAAAAATGGGTTAGAAATGGCAAAAAATGGCTTAAAAAAAACTGGGTTAGAAACAGAAAAAAAAAATAGCATAAACCGTGTTGAAAGTGGGGAGAAATGGTTTAGAAAGAACCAAAAATGGCTTTAAAAGGGTTAGAGATTTGCAAAAATGGAATAGAAATGGCCAAAATTTATTTAAAAAGCCTCAAAAATGGACAAAAAATGCATTAGAAATGGCCAAAACCGGCTTAAAAGGGTTAGAGGTACGCGAGAACGGTTTAGAAAAAGCCAAAATTGGCTTAAAAGGGGCTAGAGATGAGCAAAAAAGGGTTAGAAATGGCCAAAAATAGCTTAAAATGGGTTAGATATAGCCAAAAAAGGGTTAAAATGGGTTAGTAGTGGGTAAAAAAGGGTTAGATGTAGCCGAAAATGGCATAAAACGTGTGAGAACTGGGCCAAAAATGGGTCAGAAAAGAAAAAAAAATGCTTATAATTACTTGAATGCGGAAGAGAGTGTTTTAGAAAGAGCCCAAAACGGCTTTAAAAGGGTTAGATGTATGCAAAAATGGGTTACAAATGGCCAAAAACGCCTTAAAATGGGATAGAAATAGTGAAAAATGGCTTAAAATGTGTTAGAAGTGTGTAAAAATGGTTTAGATAAATCCAAAAATGGTTTAAATCGTGTGAGCAATGGGCAAAAAATGAGTTAGAAAGGGAAAGAAAAACGGCTTAAACCAGGTTGAAAGTCAGAAAAAATGGTGTAGAAAGACCCAAACGTGGCTTTAAAAGGGCTAGAGATGAGCAGAAATGGGTTAGAAATGGCAAAGAATGGCTTAAAAGAGGTTAGAGATGTGCCAGAAATGGTTAGAAATGGCCAAAACTGCTTTAAAGCCGGTTAGAGATGTGCAAAAATGGGCTAGAAATGGCCAAAAATGGATTCAAGTGGGTAAAGAAATGGGGAAAACTGGGTTAGAAACAGAAAAAAACTAGCTTAAAACGGGTGGAAAGTGGGCAAAAATGGTTTAGAATGAGTCAAAAATGCATTAAAAGGGTTCTAGACACGCAAAAATGGGATAGAAATGGCCAAAAATGATTTAAAACGGGTTAGAAATGGACAAAAATTGGATTAGAAATGGCCAAAACCGGTTTAAAAAGGGTTAGAGGTAAGCAGAGATGAGTGAGAAATAGCCAAAACCGGCTTAAAAAAGGTTAGAGATGTGCAAAAATGGGTCAGAAATGACCAAAGCTGGCTTAAAATGGGTTAGAAACGGCCAAAAAAGCTTTAAAGCGGGTTAGAGATGTGCGAAAACGGGTTAGAAATGGCCTAAGTTGGCCAAAAGCGGGTTAGAAATGGCCAAAAAGGCTTTAAAGCAGGTTAGAGATGTGTGTGCAATGGTTAGAAATGGCAAAAATGGGTTAAAGCAGGTAAGAAATGGGGAAAAGTTGGTTAGAAAGGGAAGAGAAAAAACCTTCAAACGAGTGGAAAGTTGGCAAAAATCGTTCAGGTAGAGCAAAAAAGGCTTAAAAAGGGTTAGAGCTGAGGAAAAATGGGTTATAAACGGCCAAAAGCGGCTTAAAGTTGGTTAGATAGGGGTAAAACTGGGGTAGGAATGGCCAAAAATTGCTTAAAATGGGTTAGAAGTTTGCAAAACTGTGCTAGAAATGGCCCAAAAGGTTTAAATTGGGACAGAAATGGTGAAAAATGGCTTAAAATGCGTTAGGAGTGAGCAAAAATGGGTTAGATATAGCCGAAAACGGTTTAAATCGTGTGAGAAACAGGCAAAAAATGAGTTAGAAAAGAACTAAAAATGGCTTAAAACGGGTTGAGAGCGAGAAAACATCGTGTAGAAAGAGGCAAAAATGGCTTTAAAAGGGTTAGAGATGTGCAAAAATGGGTTAGAAATGGCAAAAAAATGGCTTAAAAGGGCTTATAGATGTGCCAAAAATGGTTGGAAATGGCCAAAAATGCTTTAAAGCAGTTTAGAGATGTGTAAAAGTGGGTTAGAAATGGCCTAAAATGGATTAAAGCGGGTATAATTGGGAGAAACTGTGTTAGAAACAGAAAAAAAAAAAAAAAAGCTTAATAAGAGTTGAAGGAGGGCAAAAATGGTTAAGGTATAGCCAAAAAAAGGCTTAAAAAGGGTTAGAGATATGCAAAAACTGGGATAGAAATGGCCAAAAAGGCTTTAAAGCAGGTTAGAGATGTGCAAAAACTGGTCAGAAATGGCCAAAAATGGATTAAAGCGGGAGAGAAATGGGAAAAACTGCATTAGAAACAGAAAAAAAGCATAAAAAGTTTTGAATGAGGGAAAAAATGGTGAAGATATAGCCCAAAAAGGCTTAAATAGGATTATAGATGTGCAAAAATGGGATAGAAATGGCCAAAAACTCTTTAAAATGTGTTAGAAATGGAGAAAAATGGGTTAGAAATGGATAAAAAATGGATAAGAAATGGCCAAAAGTAGCTTAAAAGGGGTTAGAGATGTGCAAAAATGAGTTAGAAATGGCCAAGAATGGCATAAAACAGGTTAAGAATGGCCAAAATTGGGTTAGAAATGGCCAAAAAGGCTTTAAAGCAGGTAAGAGATGTGCAAAAAAAAAAAAAAATAAAATGGTTAGAAGTGGCAAAAAAATGGATTAAAGATGGTGAGAAATGCAGAAAACTGGGTTAGAAACGGAAAAAAAAAATAGCATAAACCGTGTTGAAAGTGGGGAGAAATGGTTTAGAAAGAACCAAAAATGGCTTTAAAAGGGTTAGAGATTTGCAAAAATGGAATAGAAATGGCCAAAATTTATTTAAAAAGCCTCAAAAATGGACAAAAAATGCATTAGAAATGGCCAAAACCGGCTTAAAAGGGTTAGAGGTATGCGAGAACGGTTTAGAAAAAGCCAAAATTGGCTTAAAAGGGGCTAGAGATGAGCAAAAAAGGGTTAGAAATGGCCAAAAATAGCTTAAAATGGGTTAGATATAGCCAAAAAAGGGTTAAAATGGGTTAGTAGTGGGTAAAAAAGGGTTAGATGTAGCCGAAAATGGCATAAAACGTGTGAGAACTGGGCCAAAAATGGGTCAGAAAAGAAAAAAAAATGCTTATAATTACTTGAATGCGGAAGAGAGTGTTTTAGAAAGAGCCCAAAACGGCTTTAAAAGGGTTAGATGTATGCAAAAATGGGTTACAAATGGCCAAAAACGCCTTAAAATGGGATAGAAATAGTGAAAAATGGCTTAAAATGTGTTAGAAGTGTGTAAAAATGGTTTAGATAAATCCAAAAATGGTTTAAATCGTGTGAGCAATGGGCAAAAAAATGAGTTAGAAAGGGAAAGAAAAACGGCTTAAACCAGGTTGAAAGTCAGAAAAAATGGTGTAGAAAGACCCAAACGTGGCTTTAAAAGGGCTAGAGATGACAGAAATGGGTTAGAAATGGCAAAGAATGGCTTAAAAGAGGTTAGAGATGTGCCAGAAATGGTTAGAAATGGCCAAAACTGCTTTAAAGCCGGTTAGAGATGTGCAAAAATGGGCTAGAAATGGCCAAAAATGGATTCAAGTGGGTAAAGAAATGGGGAAAACTGGGTTAGAAACAGAAAAAAACTAGCTTAAAACGGGTGGAAAGTGGGCAAAAATGGTTTAGAATGAGTCAAAAATGCATTAAAAGGGTTCTAGACACGCAAAAATGGGATAGAAATGGCCAAAAATGATTTAAACCGGGTTAGAAATGGACAAAAATTGGATTAGAAATGGCCAAAACCGGTTTAAAAAGGGTTAGAGGTAAGCAGAGATGAGTGAGAAATAGCCAAAACCGGCTTAAAAAAGGTTAGAGATGTGCAAAAATGGGTCAGAAATGACCAAAGCTGGCTTAAAATGGGTTAGAAACGGCCAAAAAAGCTTTAAAGCGGGTTAGAGATGTGCGAAAACGGGTTAGAAATGGCCTAAGTTGGCCAAAAGCGGGTTAGAAATGGCCAAAAAGGCTTTAAAGCCAGGTTAGAGATGTGTGTGCAATGGTTAGAAATGGCAAAAATGGGTTAAAGCAGGTAAGAAATGGGGAAAAGTTGGTTAGAAAGGGAAGAGAAAAAACCTTCAAACGAGTGGAAAGTTGGCAAAAATCGTTCAGGTAGAGCAAAAAAGGCTTAAAAAGGGTTAGAGCTGAGGAAAATTGGGTTATAAATGGCCAAAAGCGGCTTAAAGGTGGTTAGATAGGGGTAAAACTGGGGTAGGAATGGCCAAAAATTGCTTAAAATGGGTTAGAAGTTTGCAAAACTGTGCTAGAAATGGCCCAAAAGGTTTAAATTGGGATAGAAATGGTGAAAAATGGCTTAAAATGCGTTAGGAGTGAGCAAAAATGGGTTAGATATAGCCGAAAACGGTTTAAATCGTGTGAGAAACAGGCAAAAAATGAGTTAGAAAAGAACTAAAAATGGCTTAAAACGGGTTGAGAGCGAGAAAACATCGTGTAGAAAGAGGCAAAAATGGCTTTAAAAGGGTTAGAGATGTGCAAAAATGGGTTAGAAATGGCAAAAAATGGCTTAAAAAAAACTGGGTTAGAAACAGAAAAAAAAAATAGCATAAACCGTGTTGAAAGTGGGGAGAAATGGTTAGAAAGAACCAAAAATGGCTTTAAAAGGGTTAGAGATTTGCAAAAATGGAATAGAAATGGCCAAAATTTATTTAAAAAGCCTCAAAATGGACAAAAAATGCATTAGAAATGGCCAAAACCGGCTTAAAAGGGTTAGAGGTACGCGAGAACGGTTTAGAAAAAGCCAAAATTGGCTTAAAAGGGGCTAGAGATGAGCAAAAAAGGGTTAGAAATGGCCAAAAATAGCTTAAAATGGGTTAGATATAGCCAAAAAAGGGTTAAAATGGGTTAGTAGTGGGTAAAAAAGGGTTAGATGTAGCCGAAAATGGCATAAAACGTGTGAGAACTGGGCCAAAAATGGGTCAGAAAAGAAAAAAAAATGCTTATAATTACTTGAATGCGGAAGAGAGTGTTTTAGAAAGAGCCCAAAACGGCTTTAAAAGGGTTAGATGTATGCAAAAATGGGTTACAAATGGCCAAAAACGCCTTAAAATGGGATAGAAATAGTGAAAAATGGCTTAAAATGTGTTAGAAGTGTGTAAAAATGGTTTAGATAAATCCAAAAATGGTTTAAATCGTGTGAGCAATGGGCAAAAAATGAGTTAGAAAGGGAAAGAAAAACGGCTTAAACCAGGTTGAAAGTCAGAAAAAATGGTGTAGAAAGACCCAAACGTGGCTTTAAAAGGGCTAGAGATGAGCAGAAATGGGTTAGAAATGGCAAAGAATGGCTTAAAAGAGGTTAGAGATGTGCCAGAAATGGTTAGAAATGGCCAAAACTGCTTTAAAGCCGGTTAGAGATGTGCAAAAATGGGCTAGAAATGGCCAAAAATGGATTCAAGTGGGTAAAGAAATGGGGAAAACTGGGTTAGAAACAGAAAAAAACTAGCTTAAAACGGGTGGAAAGTGGGCAAAAATGGTTTAGAATGAGTCAAAAATGCATTAAAAGGGTTCTAGACACGCAAAAATGGGATAGAAATGGCCAAAAATGATTTAAAACGGGTTAGAAATGGACAAAAATTGGATTAGAAATGGCCAAAACCGGTTTAAAAAGGGTTAGAGGTAAGCAGAGATGAGTGAGAAATAGCCAAAACCGCTTAAAAAAGGTTAGAGATGTGCAAAAATGGGTCAGAAATGACCAAAGCTGGCTTAAAATGGGTTAGAAACGGCCAAAAAAGCTTTAAAGCGGGTTAGAGATGTGCGAAAACGGGTTAGAAATGGCCTAAGTTGGCCAAAAGCGGGTTAGAAATGGCCAAAAAGGCTTTAAAGCAGGTTAGAGATGTGTGTGCAATGGTTAGAAATGGCAAAAATGGGTTAAAGCAGGTAAGAAATGGGAAAAGTTGGTTAGAAAGGGAAGAGAAAAAACCTTCAAACGAGTGGAAAGTTGGCAAAAATCGTTCAGGTAGAGCAAAAAAGGCTTAAAAAGGGTTAGAGCTGAGGAAAAATGGGTTATAAACGGCCAAAAGCGGCTTAAAGTTGGTTAGATAGGGGTAAAACTGGGGTAGGAATGGCCAAAAATTGCTTAAAATGGGTTAGAAGTTTGCAAAACTGTGCTAGAAATGGCCCAAAAGGTTTAAATTGGGACAGAAATGGTGAAAAATGGCTTAAAATGCGTTAGGAGTGAGCAAAAATGGGTTAGATATAGCCGAAAACGGTTTAAATCGTGTGAGAAACAGGCAAAAAATGAGTTAGAAAAGAACTAAAAATGGCTTAAAACGGGTTGAGAGCGAGAAAACATCGTGTAGAAAGAGGCAAAAATGGCTTTAAAAGGGTTAGAGATGTGCAAAAATGGGTTAGAAATGGCAAAAAAATGGCTTAAAAGGGCTTATAGATGTGCCAAAAATGGTTGGAAATGGCCAAAAATGCTTTAAAGCAGTTTAGAGATGTGTAAAAGTGGGTTAGAAATGGCCTAAAATGGATTAAAGCGGGTATAATTGGGAGAAACTGTGTTAGAAACAGAAAAAAAAAAAAAAAAGCTTAATAAGAGTTGAAGGAGGGCAAAAATGGTTAAGGTATAGCCAAAAAAAGGCTTAAAAAGGGTTAGAGATATGCAAAAACTGGGATAGAAATGGCCAAAAAGGCTTTAAAGCAGGTTAGAGATGTGCAAAAACTGGTCAGAAATGGCCAAAAATGGATTAAAGCGGGAGAGAAATGGGAAAAACTGCATTAGAAACAGAAAAAAAGCATAAAAAGTTTTGAATGAGGGAAAAAATGGTGAAGATATAGCCCAAAAAGGCTTAAATAGGATTATAGATGTGCAAAAATGGGATAGAAATGGCCAAAAACTCTTAAAATGTGTTAGAAATGGAGAAAAATGGGTTAGAAATGGATAAAAAATGGATAAGAAATGGCCAAAAGTAGCTTAAAAGGGGTTAGAGATGTGCAAAAATGAGTTAGAAATGGCCAAGAATGGCATAAAACAGGTTAAGAATGGCCAAAATTGGGTTAGAAATGGCCAAAAAGGCTTTAAAGCAGGTAAGAGATGTGCAAAAAAAAAAAAAAAATAAAATGGTTAGAAGTGGCAAAAAAATGGATTAAAGATGGTGAGAAATGCAGAAAACTGGGTTAGAAACGGAAAAAAAAAATAGCATAAACCGTGTTGAAAGTGGGGAGAAATGGTTTAGAAAGAACCAAAAATGGCTTTAAAAGGGTTAGAGATTTGCAAAAATGGAATAGAAATGGCCAAAATTTATTTAAAAAGCCTCAAAAATGGACAAAAAATGCATTAGAAATGGCCAAAACCGGCTTAAAAGGGTTAGAGGTATGCGAGAACGGTTTAGAAAAAGCCAAAATTGGCTTAAAAGGGGCTAGAGATGAGCAAAAAAGGGTTAGAAATGGCCAAAAATAGCTTAAAATGGGTTAGATATAGCCAAAAAAGGGTTAAAATGGGTTAGTAGTGGGTAAAAAAGGGTTAGATGTAGCCGAAAATGGCATAAAACGTGTGAGAACTGGGCCAAAAATGGGTCAGAAAAGAAAAAAAAATGCTTATAATTACTTGAATGCGGAAGAGAGTGTTTTAGAAAGAGCCCAAAACGGCTTTAAAAGGGTTAGATGTATGCAAAAATGGGTTACAAATGGCCAAAAACGCCTTAAAATGGGATAGAAATAGTGAAAAATGGCTTAAAATGTGTTAGAAGTGTGTAAAAATGGTTTAGATAAATCCAAAAATGGTTTAAATCGTGTGAGCAATGGGCAAAAAAATGAGTTAGAAAGGGAAAGAAAAACGGCTTAAACCAGGTTGAAAGTCAGAAAAAATGGTGTAGAAAGACCCAAACGTGGCTTTAAAAGGGCTAGAGATGAGCAGAAATGGGTTAGAAATGGCAAAGAATGGCTTAAAAGAGGTTAGAGATGTGCCAGAAATGGTTAGAAATGGCCAAAACTGCTTTAAAGCCGGTTAGAGATGTGCAAAAATGGGCTAGAAATGGCCAAAAATGGATTCAAGTGGGTAAAGAAATGGGGAAAACTGGGTTAGAAACAGAAAAAAACTAGCTTAAAACGGGTGGAAAGTGGGCAAAAATGGTTTAGAATGAGTCAAAATGCATTAAAAGGGTTCTAGACACGCAAAAATGGGATAGAAATGGCCAAAAATGATTTAAAACGGGTTAGAAATGGACAAAAATTGGATTAGAAATGGCCAAAACCGGTTTAAAAAGGGTTAGAGGTAAGCAGAGATGAGTGAGAAATAGCCAAAACCGGCTTAAAAAAGGTTAGAGATGTGCAAAAATGGGTCAGAAATGACCAAAGCTGGCTTAAAATGGGTTAGAAACGGCCAAAAAAGCTTTAAAGCGGGTTAGAGATGTGCGAAAACGGGTTAGAAATGGCCTAAGTTGGCCAAAAGCGGGTTAGAAATGGCCAAAAAGGCTTTAAAGCAGGTTAGAGATGTGTGTGCAATGGTTAGAAATGGCAAAAATGGGTTAAAGCAGTAAGAAATGGGGAAAAGTTGGTTAGAAAGGGAAGAGAAAAAACCTTCAAACGAGTGGAAAGTTGGCAAAAATCGTTCAGGTAGAGCAAAAAAAGGCTTAAAAAGGGTTAGAGCTGAGGAAAAATGGGTTATAAATGGCCAAAAGCGGCTTAAAGGTGGTTAGATAGGGGTAAAACTGGGGTAGGAATGGCCAAAAATTGCTTAAAATGGGTTAGAAGTTTGCAAAACTGTGCTAGAAATGGCCCAAAAGGTTTAAATTGGGATAGAAATGGTGAAAAATGGCTTAAAATGCGTTAGGAGTGAGCAAAAATGGGTTAGATATAGCCGAAAACGGTTTAGATCGTGTGAGAAACAGGCAAAAAATGAGTTAGAAAAGAACTAAAAATGGCTTAAAACGGGTTGAGAGCGAGAAAACATCGTGTAGAAAGAGGCAAAAATGGCTTTAAAAGGGTTAGAGATGTGCAAAAATGGGTTAGAAATGGCAAAAAATGGCTTAAAAGGGCTTATAGATGTGCCAAAAATGGTTGGAAATGGCCAAAAATGCTTTAAAGCAGGTTAGAGATGTGTAAAAGTGGGTTAGAAATGGCCAAAAATGGATTAAAGCGGGTAATAATTGGAGAAACTGTGTTAGAAACAGAAAAAAAAAAAAGCTTAATAAGAGTTGAAGGAGGGCAAAAATGGTTAAGGTATAGCCAAAAAAGGCTTAAAAAGGGTAAGAGATATGCAAAAACTGGATAGAAATGGCCAAAAAGGCTTTAAAGCAGGTTAGAGATGTGCAAAAACTGGTCAGAAATGGCCAAAAATGGATTAAAGCGGGAGAGAAATGGGAAAAGGGAAAAACTGCATTAGAAACAGAAAAAAAGCATAAAAAGTTTTGAATGTGGGAAAAAATGGTGAAGATATAGCCCAAAAAGGCTTAAATAGGATTATAGATGTGCAAAAATGGGATAGAAATGGCCAAAAACTCTTTAAAATGTGTTAGAAATGGAGAAAAATGGGTTAGAAATGGATAAAAAATGGATAAGAAATGGCCAAAAGTAGCTTAAAAGGGGTTAGAGATGTGCAAAAATGAGTTAGAAATGGCCAAGAATGGCATAAAACAGGTTAAGAATGGCCAAAATTGGGTTAGAAATGGCCAAAAAGGCTTTAAAGCAGGTAAGAGATGTGCAAAAAAAAAAAAAAAAAAAATGGTTAGAAGTGGCAAAAAAATGGATTAAAGATGGTGAGAAATGCAGAAAACTGGGTTAGAAACGGAAAAAAAAAATAGCATAAACCGTGTTGAAAGTGGGGAGAAATGGTTTAGAAAGAACCAAAAATGGCTTTAAAAGGGTTAGAGATTTGCAAAAATGGAATAGAAATGGCCAAAATTTATTTAAAAAGCCTCAAAAATGGACAAAAAATGCATTAGAAATGGCCAAAACCGGCTTAAAAGGGTTAGAGGTATGCGAGAACGGTTTAGAAAAAGCCAAAATTGGCTTAAAAGGGGCTAGAGATGAGCAAAAAAGGGTTAGAAATGGCCAAAAATAGCTTAAAATGGGTTAGATATAGCCAAAAAAGGGTTAAAACGGGTTAGTAGTGGGTAAAAAAGGGTTAGATGTAGCCGAAAATGGCATAAAACGTGTGAGAACTGGGCCAAAAATGGGTCAGAAAAGAAAAAAAAATGCTTATAATTACTTGAATGCGGAAGAGAGTGTTTTAGAAAGAGCCCAAAACGGCTTTAAAAGGGTTAGATGTATGCAAAAATGGGTTACAAATGGCCAAAAACGCCTTAAAATGGGATAGAAATAGTGAAAAATGGCTTAAAATGTGTTAGAAGTGTGTAAAAATGGTTTAGATAAATCCAAAAATGGTTTAAATCGTGTGAGCAATGGGCAAAAAATGAGTTAGAAAGGGAAAGAAAAACGGCTTAAACCAGGTTGAAAGTCAGAAAAAATGGTGTAGAAAGACCAAACGTGGCTTTAAAAGGGCTAGAGATGAGCAGAAATGGGTTAGAAATGGCAAAGAATGGCTTAAAAGAGGTTAGAGATGTGCCAGAAATGGTTAGAAATGGCCAAAACTGCTTTAAAGCCGGTTAGAGATGTGCAAAAAT
The DNA here is from genome assembly GCF_037157495.1 of Lathamus discolor. Lineage (NCBI taxonomy): Eukaryota > Metazoa > Chordata > Aves > Psittaciformes > Psittacidae > Lathamus > Lathamus discolor. Next base: position 64,980,461 of record NC_088889.1, on the reverse strand, counting down.
GGGCTAGAAATGGCCAAAAATGGATTCAAGTGGGTAAAGAAATGGGGAAAACTGGGTTAGAAACAGAAAAAAACTAGCTTAAAACGGGTGGAAAGTGGGCAAAAATGGTTTAGAAAGAGTCAAAAATGCATTAAAAGGGTTCTAGACACGCAAAAATGGGATAGAAATGGCCAAAAACGATTTAAAACGGGTTAGAAATGTTCAAAAATTGGATTAGAAATGGCCAAAACCGGTTTAAAAAGGGTTAGAGGTAAGCAGAGATGAGTGAGAAATAGCCAAAACCGGCTTAAAAAAGGTTAGAGATGTGCAAAAATGGGTCAGAAATGACCAAAGCTGGCTTAAAATGGGTTAGAAACGGCCAAAAAAGCTTTAAAGCGGGTTAGAGATGTGCGAAAACGGGTTAGAAATGGCCTAAGTTGGCCAAAAGCGGGTTAGAAATGGCCAAAAAGGCTTTAAAGCAGGTTAGAGATGTGTGTGCAATGGTTAGAAATGGCAAAAATGGGTTAAAGCAGGTAAGAAATGGGGAAAAGTTGGTTAGAAAGGAAATAGAAAAAACCTTCAAACGAGTGGAAAGTTGGCAAAAATCGTTCAGGTAGAGCAAAAAAAGGCTTAAAAAGGGTTAGAGCTGAGGAAAAATGGGTTATAAATGGCCAAAAGCGGCTTAAAGGTGGTTAGATAGGGGTAAAACTGGGGTAGGAATGGCCAAAAATTGCTTAAAATGGGTTAGAAGTTTGCAAAACTGTGCTAGAAATGGCCCAAAAGGTTTAAATTGGGATAGAAATGGTGAAAAATGGCTTAAAATGCGTTAGGAGTGAGCAAAAATGGGTTAGATATAGCCGAAAACGGTTTAGATCGTGTGAGAAACAGGCAAAAAATGAGTTAGAAAAGAACTAAAAATGGCTTAAAACGGGTTGAGAGCGAGAAAACATCGTGTAGAAAGAGGCAAAAATGGCTTTAAAAGGGTTAGAGATGTGCAAAAATGGGTTAGAAATGGCAAAAAATGGCTTAAAAGGGCTTATAGATGTGCCAAAAATGGTTGGAAATGGCCAAAAATGCTTTAAAGCAGGTTAGAGATGTGTAAAAGTGGGTTAGAAATGGCCAAAAATGGATTAAAGCGGGTAATAATTGGGAGAAACTGTGTTAGAAACAGAAAAAAAAAAAGCTTAATAAGAGTTGAAGGAGGGCAAAAATGGTTAAGGTATAGCCAAAAAAGGCTTAAAAAGGGTAAGAGATATGCAAAAACTGGGATAGAAATGGCCAAAAAGGCTTTAAAGCAGGTTAGAGATGTGCAAAAACTGGTCAGAAATGGCCAAAAAAGGATTAAAGCGGGAGAGAAATGGAAAAACTGCATTAGAAACAGAAAAAAAGCATAAAAAGTTTTGAATGTAGGAAAAAATGGTGAAGATATAGCCCAAAAAGGCTTAAATAGGATTATAGATGTGCAAAAATGGGATAGAAATGGCCAAAAACTCTTTAAAATGTGTTAGAAATGGAGAAAAATGGGTTAGAAATGGATAAAAAATGGATAAGAAATGGCCAAAAGTAGCTTAAAAGGGGTTAGAGATGTGCAAAAATGAGTTAGAAATGGCCAAGAATGGCATAAAACAGGTTAAGAATGGCCAAAATTGGGTTAGAAATGGCCAAAAAGGCTTTAAAGCAGGTAAGAGATGTGTAAAAAATAAAAAAATAAAATGGTTAGAAGTGGCAAGAAAATGGATTAAAGATGGTGAGAAATGCAGAAAACTGGGTTAGAAACAGAAAAAAAAATAGCATAAACCGTGTTGAAAGTGGGGAGAAATGGTTTAGAAAGAACCAAAAATGGCTTTAAAAGGGTTAGAGATTTGCAAAAATGGAATAGAAATGGCCAAAATTTATTTAAAAAGCCTCAAAAATGGACAAAAAATGCATTAGAAATGGCCAAAACCGGCTTAAAAGGGTTAGAGGTATGCGAGAACGGTTTAGAAAAAGCCAAAATTGGCTTAAAAGGGGCTAGAGATGAGCAAAAAAGGGTTAGAAATGGCCAAAAATAGCTTAAAATGGGTTAGATATAGCCAAAAAAGGGTTAAAACGGGTTAGTAGTGGGTAAAAAAGGGTTAGATGTAGCCGAAAATGGCATAAAACGTGTGAGAACTGGGCCAAAAATGGGTCAGAAAAGAAAAAAAAATGCTTATAATTACTTGAATGCGGAAGAGAGTGTTTTAGAAAGAGCCCAAAACGGCTTTAAAAGGGTTAGATGTATGCAAAAATGGGTTACAAATGGCCAAAAACGCCTTAAAATGGGATAGAAATAGTGAAAAATGGCTTAAAATGTGTTAGAAGTGTGTAAAAATGGTTTAGATAAATCCAAAAATGGTTTAAATCGTGTGAGCAATGGGCAAAAAATGAGTTAGAAAGGGAAAGAAAAACGGCTTAAACCAGGTTGAAAGTCAGAGAAAATGGTGTAGAAAGACCCAAACGTGGCTTTAAAAGGGCTAGAGATGAGCAGAAATGGGTTAGAAATGGCAAAGAATGGCTTAAAAGAGGTTAGAGATGTGCCAGAAATGGTTAGAAATGGCCAAAACTGCTTTAAAGCCGGTTAGAGATGTGCAAAAATGGGCTAGAAATGGCCAAAAATGGATTCAAGTGGGTAAAGAAATGGGGAAAACTGGGTTAGAAACAGAAAAAAACTAGCTTAAAACGGGTGGAAAGTGGGCAAAAATGGTTTAGAATGAGTCAAAAATGCATTAAAAGGGTTCTAGACACGCAAAAATGGGATAGAAATGGCCAAAAATGATTTAAAACGGGTTAGAAATGGACAAAAATTGGATTAGAAATGGCCAAAACCGGTTTAAAAAGGGTTAGAGGTAAGCAGAGATGAGTGAGAAATAGCCAAAACCGGCTTAAAAAAGGTTAGAGATGTGCAAAAATGGGTCAGAAATGACCAAAGCTGGCTTAAAATGGGTTAGAAACGGCCAAAAAAGCTTTAAAGCGGGTTAGAGATGTGCGAAAACGGGTTAGAAATGGCCTAAGTTGGCCAAAAGCGGGTTAGAAATGGCCAAAAAGGCTTTAAAGCAGGTTAGAGATGTGTGTGCAATGGTTAGAAATGGCAAAAATGGGTTAAAGCAGGTAAGAAATGGGGAAAAGTTGGTTAGAAAGGGAAGAGAAAAAACCTTCAAACGAGTGGAAAGTTGGCAAAAATCGTTCAGGTAGAGCAAAAAAGGCTTAAAAAGGGTTAGAGCTGAGGAAAAATGGGTTATAAACGGCCAAAAGCGGCTTAAAGTTGGTTAGATAGGGGTAAAACTGGGGTAGGAATGGCCAAAAATTGCTTAAAATGGGTTAGAAGTTTGCAAAACTGTGCTAGAAATGGCCCAAAAGGTTTAAATTGGGATAGAAATGGTGAAAAATGGCTTAAAATGCGTTAGGAGTGAGCAAAAATGGGTTAGATATAGCCGAAAACGGTTTAGATCGTGTGAGAAACAGGCAAAAAATGAGTTAGAAAAGAACTAAAAATGGCTTAAAACGGGTTGAGAGCGAGAAAACATCGTGTAGAAAGAGGCAAAAATGGCTTTAAAAGTGTTAGAGATGTGCAAAAATGAGTTAGAAATGGCAAAAAAATGGCTTAAAAGGGCTTATAGATGTGCCAAAAATGGTTGGAAATGGCCAAAAATGCTTTAAAGCAGTTTAGAGATGTGTAAAAGTGGGTTAGAAATGGCCTAAAATGGATTAAAGCGGGTATAATTGGGAGAAACTGTGTTAGAAACAGAAAAAAAAAAAAAAAAGCTTAATAAGAGTTGAAGGAGGGCAAAAATGGTTAAGGTATAGCCAAAAAAAGGCTTAAAAAGGGTTAGAGATATGCAAAAACTGGGATAGAAATGGCCAAAAAGGCTTTAAAGCAGGTTAGAGATGTGCAAAAACTGGTCAGAAATGGCCAAAAATGGATTAAAGCGGGAGAGAAATGGGAAAAACTGCATTAGAAACAGAAAAAAAGCATAAAAAGTTTTGAATGAGGGAAAAAATGGTGAAGATATAGCCCAAAAAGGCTTAAATAGGATTATAGATGTGCAAAAATGGGATAGAAATGGCCAAAAACTCTTTAAAATGTGTTAGAAATGGAGAAAAATGGGTTAGAAATGGATAAAAAATGGATAAGAAATGGCCAAAAGTAGCTTAAAAGGGGTTAGAGATGTGCAAAAATGAGTTAGAAATGGCCAAGAATGGCATAAAACAGGTTAAGAATGGCCAAAATTGGGTTAGAAATGGCCAAAAAGGCTTTAAAGCAGGTAAGAGATGTGTAAAAAAAAAAAAAATAAAATGGTTAGAAGTGGCAAAAAATGGATTAAAGATGGTGAGAAATGCAGAAAACTGGGTTAGAAACAGAAAAAAAAATAGCATAAACCGTGTTGAAAGTGGGGAGAAATGGTTTAGAAAGAACCAAAAATGGCTTTAAAAGGGTTAGAGATTTGCAAAAATGGAATAGAAATGGCCAAAATTTATTTAAAAAGCCTCAAAAATGGACAAAAAATGCATTAGAAATGGCCAAAACCGGCTTAAAAGGGTTAGAGGTATGCGAGAACGGTTTAGAAAAAGCCAAAATTGGCTTAAAAGGGGCTAGAGATGAGCAAAAAAGGGTTAGAAATGGCCAAAAATAGCTTAAAATGGGTTAGATATAGCCAAAAAAGGGTTAAAATGGGTTAGTAGTGGGTAAAAAAGGGTTAGATGTAGCCGAAAATGGCATAAAACGTGTGAGAACTGGGCCAAAAATGGGTCAGAAAAGAAAAAAAAATGCTTATAATTACTTGAATGCGGAAGAGAGTGTTTTAGAAAGAGCCCAAAACGGCTTTAAAAGGGTTAGATGTATGCAAAAATGGGTTACAAATGGCCAAAAACGCCTTAAAATGGGATAGAAATAGTGAAAAATGGCTTAAAATGTGTTAGAAGTGTGTAAAAATGGTTTAGATAAATCCAAAAATGGTTTAAATCGTGTGAGCAATGGGCAAAAAATGAGTTAGAAAAGGAAAGAAAAACGGCTTAAACCAGGTTGAAAGTCAGAAAAAATGGTGTAGAAAGACCCAAACGTGGCTTTAAAAGGGCTAGAGATGAGCAGAAATGGGTTAGAAATGGCAAAGAATGGCTTAAAAGAGGTTAGAGATGTGCCAGAAATGGTTAGAAATGGCCAAAACTGCTTTAAAGCCGGTTAGAGATGTGCAAAAATGGGCTAGAAATGGCCAAAAATGGATTCAAGTGGGTAAAGAAATGGGGAAAACTGGGTTAGAAACAGAAAAAAACTAGCTTAAAACGGGTGGAAAGTGGGCAAAAATGGTTTAGAAAGAGTCAAAAATGCATTAAAAGGGTTCTAGACACGCAAAAATGGGATAGAAATGGCCAAAAACGATTTAAAACGGGTTAGAAATGTTCAAAAATTGGATTAGAAATGGCCAAAACCGGTTTAAAAAGGGTTAGAGGTAAGCAGAGATGAGTGAGAAATAGCCAAAACCGGCTTAAAAAAGGTTAGAGATGTGCAAAAATGGGTCAGAAATGACCAAAGCTGGCTTAAAATGGGTTAGAAACGGCCAAAAAAGCTTTAAAGCGGGTTAGAGATGTGCGAAAACGGGTTAGAAATGGCCTAAGTTGGCCAAAAGCGGGTTAGAAATGGCCAAAAAGGCTTTAAAGCAGGTTAGAGATGTGTGTGCAATGGTTAGAAATGGCAAAAATGGGTTAAAGCAGGTAAGAAATGGGGAAAAGTTGGTTAGAAAGGGAAGAGAAAAAACCTTCAAACGAGTGGAAAGTTGGCAAAAATCGTTCAGGTAGAGCAAAAAAAGGCTTAAAAAGGGTTAGAGCTGAGGAAAAATGGGTTATAAATGGCCAAAAGCGGCTTAAAGGTGGTTAGATAGGGGTAAAACTGGGGTAGGAATGGCCAAAAATTGCTTAAAATGGGTTAGAAGTTTGCAAAACTGTGCTAGAAATGGCCCAAAAGGTTTAAATTGGGATAGAAATGGTGAAAAATGGCTTAAAATGCGTTAGGAGTGAGCAAAAATGGGTTAGATATAGCCGAAAACGGTTTAGATCGTGTGAGAAACAGGCAAAAAATGAGTTAGAAAAGAACTAAAAATGGCTTAAAACGGGTTGAGAGCGAGAAAACATCGTGTAGAAAGAGGCAAAAATGGCTTTAAAAGGGTTAGAGATGTGCAAAAATGGGTTAGAAATGGCAAAAAATGGCTTAAAAGGGCTTATAGATGTGCCAAAAATGGTTGGAAATGGCCAAAAATGCTTTAAAGCAGGTTAGAGATGTGTAAAAGTGGGTTAGAAATGGCCAAAAATGGATTAAAGCGGGTAATAATTGGGAGAAACTGTGTTAGAAACAGAAAAAAAAAAAGCTTAATAAGAGTTGAAGGAGGGCAAAAATGGTTAAGGTATAGCCAAAAAAGGCTTAAAAAGGGTAAGAGATATGCAAAAACTGGGATAGAAATGGCCAAAAAGGCTTTAAAGCAGGTTAGAGATGTGCAAAAACTGGTCAGAAATGGCCAAAAAAGGATTAAAGCGGGAGAGAAATGGGAAAAACTGCATTAGAAACAGAAAAAAAGCATAAAAAGTTTTGAATGTAGGAAAAAATGGTGAAGATATAGCCCAAAAAGGCTTAAATAGGATTATAGATGTGCAAAAATGGGATAGAAATGGCCAAAAACTCTTTAAAATGTGTTAGAAATGGAGAAAAATGGGTTAGAAATGGATAAAAAATGGATAAGAAATGGCCAAAAGTAGCTTAAAAGGGGTTAGAGATGTGCAAAAATGAGTTAGAAATGGCCAAGAATGGCATAAAACAGGTTAAGAATGGCCAAAATTGGGTTAGAAATGGCCAAAAAGGCTTTAAAGCAGGTAAGAGATGTGTAAAAAATAAAAAAATAAAATGGTTAGAAGTGGCAAGAAAATGGATTAAAGATGGTGAGAAATGCAGAAAACTGGGTTAGAAACAGAAAAAAAAATAGCATAAACCGTGTTGAAAGTGGGGAGAAATGGTTTAGAAAGAACCAAAAATGGCTTTAAAAGGGTTAGAGATTTGCAAAAATGGAATAGAAATGGCCAAAATTTATTTAAAAAGCCTCAAAAATGGACAAAAAATGCATTAGAAATGGCCAAAACCGGCTTAAAAGGGTTAGAGGTATGCGAGAACGGTTTAGAAAAAGCCAAAATTGGCTTAAAAGGGGCTAGAGATGAGCAAAAAAGGGTTAGAAATGGCCAAAAATAGCTTAAAATGGGTTAGATATAGCCAAAAAAGGGTTAAAACGGGTTAGTAGTGGGTAAAAAAGGGTTAGATGTAGCCGAAAATGGCATAAAACGTGTGAGAACTGGGCCAAAAATGGGTCAGAAAAGAAAAAAAAATGCTTATAATTACTTGAATGCGGAAGAGAGTGTTTTAGAAAGAGCCCAAAACGGCTTTAAAAGGGTTAGATGTATGCAAAAATGGGTTACAAATGGCCAAAAACGCCTTAAAATGGGATAGAAATAGTGAAAAATGGCTTAAAATGTGTTAGAAGTGTGTAAAAATGGTTTAGATAAATCCAAAAATGGTTTAAATCGTGTGAGCAATGGGCAAAAAATGAGTTAGAAAGGGAAAGAAAAACGGCTTAAACCAGGTTGAAAGTCAGAGAAAATGGTGTAGAAAGACCCAAACGTGGCTTTAAAAGGGCTAGAGATGAGCAGAAATGGGTTAGAAATGGCAAGAATGGCTTAAAAGAGGTTAGAGATGTGCCAGAAAATGGTTAGAAATGGCCAAAACTGCTTTAAAGCCGGTTAGAGATGTGCAAAAATGGGCTAGAAATGGCCAAAAATGGATTCAAGTGGGTAAAGAAATGGGGAAAACTGGGTTAGAAACAGAAAAAAACTAGCTTAAAACGGGTGGAAAGTGGGCAAAAATGGTTTAGAATGAGTCAAAAATGCATTAAAAGGGTTCTAGACACGCAAAAATGGGATAGAAATGGCCAAAAATGATTTAAAACGGGTTAGAAATGGACAAAAATTGGATTAGAAATGGCCAAAACCGGTTTAAAAAGGGTTAGAGGTAAGCAGAGATGAGTGAGAAATAGCCAAAACCGGCTTAAAAAAGGTTAGAGATGTGCAAAAATGGGTCAGAAATGACCAAAGCTGGCTTAAAATGGGTTAGAAACGGCCAAAAAAGCTTTAAAGCGGGTTAGAGATGTGCGAAAACGGGTTAGAAATGGCCTAAGTTGGCCAAAAGCGGGTTAGAAATGGCCAAAAAGGCTTTAAAGCAGGTTAGAGATGTGTGTGCAATGGTTAGAAATGGCAAAAATGGGTTAAAGCAGGTAAGAAATGGGGAAAAGTTGGTTAGAAAGGGAAGAGAAAAAACCTTCAAACGAGTGGAAAGTTGGCAAAAATCGTTCAGGTAGAGCAAAAAAGGCTTAAAAAGGGTTAGAGCTGAGGAAAAATGGGTTATAAACGGCCAAAAGCGGCTTAAAGTTGGTTAGATAGGGGTAAAACTGGGGTAGGAATGGCCAAAAATTGCTTAAAATGGGTTAGAAGTTTGCAAAACTGTGCTAGAAATGGCCCAAAAGGTTTAAATTGGGATAGAAATGGTGAAAAATGGCTTAAAATGCGTTAGGAGTGAGCAAAAATGGGTTAGATATAGCCGAAAACGGTTTAGATCGTGTGAGAAACAGGCAAAAAATGAGTTAGAAAAGAACTAAAAATGGCTTAAAACGGGTTGAGAGCGAGAAAACATCGTGTAGAAAGAGGCAAAAATGGCTTTAAAAGGGTTAGAGATGTGCAAAAATGAGTTAGAAATGGCAAAAAAATGGCTTAAAAGGGCTTATAGATGTGCCAAAAATGGTTGGAAATGGCCAAAAATGCTTTAAAGCAGTTTAGAGATGTGTAAAAGTGGGTTAGAAATGGCCTAAAATGGATTAAAGCGGGTATAATTGGGAGAAACTGTGTTAGAAACAGAAAAAAAAAAAAAAAAGCTTAATAAGAGTTGAAGGAGGGCAAAAATGGTTAAGGTATAGCCAAAAAAAGGCTTAAAAAGGGTTAGAGATATGCAAAAAACTGGGATAGAAATGGCCAAAAAGGCTTTAAAGCAGGTTAGAGATGTGCAAAAACTGGTCAGAAATGGCCAAAAATGATTAAAGCGGGAGAGAAATGGGAAAAACTGCATTAGAAACAGAAAAAAAAGCATAAAAAGTTTTGAATGAGGGGAAAAAATGGTGAAGATATAGCCCAAAAAGGCTTAAATAGGATTATAGATGTGCAAAAATGGGATAGAAATGGCCAAAAACTCTTTAAAATGTGTTAGAAATGGAGAAAAATGGGTTAGAAATGGATAAAAAATGGATAAGAAATGGCCAAAAGTAGCTTAAAAGGGGTTAGAGATGTGCAAAAATGAGTTAGAAATGGCCAAGAATGGCATAAAACAGGTTAAGAATGGCCAAAATTGGGTTAGAAATGGCCAAAAAGGCTTTAAAGCAGGTAAGAGATGTGTAAAAAAAAAAAAATAAAATGGTTAGAAGTGGCAAAAAATGGATTAAAGATGGTGAGAAATGCAGAAAACTGGGTTAGAAACAGAAAAAAAAATAGCATAAACCGTGTTGAAAGTGGGGAGAAATGGTTTAGAAAGAACCAAAAATGGCTTTAAAAGGGTTAGAGATTTGCAAAAATGGAATAGAAATGGCCAAAATTTATTTAAAAAGCCTCAAAAATGGACAAAAAATGCATTAGAAATGGCCAAAACCGGCTTAAAAGGGTTAGAGGTATGCGAGAACGGTTTAGAAAAAGCCAAAATTGGCTTAAAAGGGGCTAGAGATGAGCAAAAAAGGGTTAGAAATGGCCAAAAATAGCTTAAAATGGGTTAGATATAGCCAAAAAAGGGTTAAAATGGGTTAGTAGTGGGTAAAAAAGGGTTAGATGTAGCCGAAAATGGCATAAAACGTGTGAGAACTGGGCCAAAAATGGGTCAGAAAAGAAAAAAAAATGCTTATAATTACTTGAATGCGGAAGAGAGTGTTTTAGAAAGAGCCCAAAACGGCTTTAAAAGGGTTAGATGTATGCAAAAATGGGTTACAAATGGCCAAAAACGCCTTAAAATGGGATAGAAATAGTGAAAAATTGGCTTAAAATGTGTTAGAAGTGTGTAAAAATGGTTTAGATAAATCCAAAAATGGTTTAAATCGTGTGAGCAATGGGCAAAAAATGAGTTAGAAAGGGAAAGAAAAACGGCTTAAACCAGGTTGAAAGTCAGAAAAAATGGTGTAGAAAGACCCAAACGTGGCTTTAAAAGGGCTAGAGATGAGCAGAAATGGGTTAGAAATGGCAAAGAATGGCTTAAAAGAGGTTAGAGATGTGCCAGAAATGGTTAGAAATGGCCAAAACTGCTTAAAGCCGGTTAGAGATGTGCAAAAATGGGCTAGAAATGGCCAAAAATGGATCAAGTGGTAAAGAAATGGGGAAAACTGGGTTAGAAACAGAAAAAAACTAGCTTAAAACGGGTGGAAAGTGGGCAAAAATGGTTTAGAATGAGTCAAAAATGCATTAAAAGGGTTCTAGACACGCAAAAATGGGATAGAAATGGCCAAAAATGATTTAAAACGGGTTAGAAATGGACAAAAATTGGATTAGAAATGGCCAAAACCGGTTTAAAAAGGGTTAGAGGTAAGCAGAGATGAGTGAGAAATAGCCAAAACCGGCTTAAAAAAGGTTAGAGATGTGCAAAAATGGGTCAGAAATGACCAAAGCTGCTTAAAATGGGTTAGAAACGGCCAAAAAAGCTTTAAAGCGGGTTAGAGATGTGCGAAAACGGGTTAGAAATGGCCTAAGTTGGCCAAAAGCGGGTTAGAAATGGCCAAAAAGGCTTTAAAGCAGGTTAGAGATGTGTGTGCAATGGTTAGAAATGGCAAAAATGGGTTAAAGCAGGTAAGAAATGGGGAAAAGTTGGTTAGAAAGGGAAGAGAAAAAACCTTCAAACGAGTGGAAAGTTGGCAAAAATCGTTCAGGTAGAGCAAAAAAGGCTTAAAAAGGGTTAGAGCTGAGGAAAAATGGGTTATAAACGGCCAAAAGCGGCTTAAAGTTGGTTAGATAGGGGTAAAACTGGGGTAGGAATGGCCAAAAATTGCTTAAAATGGGTTAGAAGTTTGCAAAACTGTGCTAGAAATGGCCCAAAAGGTTTAAATTGGGATAGAAATGGTGAAAAATGGCTTAAAATGCGTTAGGAGTGAGCAAAAATGGGTTAGATATAGCCGAAAACGGTTTAGATCGTGTGAGAAACAGGCAAAAAATGAGTTAGAAAAGAACTAAAAATGGCTTAAAACGGGTTGAGAGCGAGAAAACATCGTGTAGAAAGAGGCAAAAATGGCTTTAAAAGTGTTAGAGATGTGCAAAAATGAGTTAGAAATGGCAAAAAAATGGCTTAAAAGGGCTTATAGATGTGCCAAAAATGGTTGGAAATGGCCAAAAATGCTTTAAAGCAGTTTAGAGATGTGTAAAAGTGGGTTAGAAATGGCCTAAAATGGATTAAAGCGGGTATAATTGGGAGAAACTGTGTTAGAAACAGAAAAAAAAAAAAAAAAAGCTTAATAAGAGTTGAAGGAGGGCAAAAATGGTTAAGGTATAGCCAAAAAAAGGCTTAAAAAGGGTTAGAGATATGCAAAAACTGGGATAGAAATGGCCAAAAAGGCTTTAAAGCAGGTTAGAGATGTGCAAAAACTGGTCAGAAATGGCCAAAAATGGATTAAAGCGGGAGAGAAATGGGAAAAACTGCATTAGAAACAGAAAAAAAGCATAAAAAGTTTTGAATGAGGGAAAAAATGGTGAAGATATAGCCCAAAAAGGCTTAAATAGGATTATAGATGTGCAAAAATGGGATAGAAATGGCCAAAAACTCTTTAAAATGTGTTAGAAATGGAGAAAAATGGGTTAGAAATGGATAAAAAATGGATAAGAAATGGCCAAAAGTAGCTTAAAAGGGGTTAGAGATGTGCAAAAATGAGTTAGAAATGGCCAAGAATGGCATAAAACAGGTTAAGAATGGCCAAAATTGGGTTAGAAATGGCCAAAAAGGCTTTAAAGCAGGTAAGAGATGTGTAAAAAAAAAAAAATAAAATGGTTAGAAGTGGCAAAAAATGGATTAAAGATGGTGAGAAATGCAGAAAACTGGGTTAGAAACAGAAAAAAAAATAGCATAAACCGTGTTGAAAGTGGGGAGAAATGGTTTAGAAAGAACCAAAAATGGCTTTAAAAGGGTTAGAGATTTGCAAAAATGGAATAGAAATGGCCAAAATTTATTTAAAAAGCCTCAAAAATGGACAAAAAATGCATTAGAAATGGCCAAAACCGGCTTAAAAGGGTTAGAGGTATGCGAGAACGGTTTAGAAAAAGCCAAAATTGGCTTAAAAGGGGCTAGAGATGAGCAAAAAAGGGTTAGAAATGGCCAAAAATAGCTTAAAATGGGTTAGATATAGCCAAAAAAGGGTTAAAATGGGTTAGTAGTGGGTAAAAAAGGGTTAGATGTAGCCGAAAATGGCATAAAACATGTGAGAACTGGGCCAAAAATGGGTCAGAAAAGAAAAAAAAATGCTTATAATTACTTGAATGCGGAAGAGAGTGTTTTAGAAAGAGCCCAAAACGGCTTTAAAAGGGTTAGATGTATGCAAAAATGGGTTACAAATGGCCAAAAACGCCTTAAAATGGGATAGAAATAGTGAAAAATGGCTTAAAATGTGTTAGAAGTGTGTAAAAATGGTTTAGATAAATCCAAAAATGGTTTAAATCGTGTGAGCAATGGGCAAAAAATGAGTTAGAAAGGGAAAGAAAAACGGCTTAAACCAGGTTGAAAGTCAGAAAAAATGGTGTAGAAAGACCCAAACGTGGCTTTAAAAGGGCTAGAGATGAGCAGAAATGGGTTAGAAATGGCAAAGAATGGCTTAAAAGAGGTTAGAGATGTGCCAGAAATGGTTAGAAATGGCCAAAACTGCTTTAAAGCCGGTTAGAGATGTGCAAAAATGGGCTAGAAATGGCCAAAAATGGATTCAAGTGGGTAAAGAAATGGGGAAAACTGGGTTAGAAACAGAAAAAAACTAGCTTAAAACGGGTGGAAAGTGGGCAAAAATGGTTTAGAATGAGTCAAAAATGCATTAAAAGGGTTCTAGACACGCAAAAATGGGATAGAAATGGCCAAAAATGATTTAAAACGGGTTAGAAATGGACAAAAATTGGATTAGAAATGGCCAAAACCGGTTTAAAAAGGGTTAGAGGTAAGCAGAGATGAGTGAGAAATAGCCAAAACCGGCTTAAAAAAGGTTAGAGATGTGCAAAAATGGGTCAGAAATGACCAAAGCTGGCTTAAAATGGGTTAGAAACGGCCAAAAAAGCTTTAAAGCGGGTTAGAGATGTGCGAAAACGGGTTAGAAATGGCCTAAGTTGGCCAAAAGCGGGTTAGAAATGGCCAAAAAGGCTTTAAAGCAGGTTAGAGATGTGTGTGCAATGGTTAGAAATGGCAAAAATGGGTTAAAGCAGGTAAGAAATGGGGAAAAGTTGGTTAGAAAGGGAAGAGAAAAAACCTTCAAACGAGTGGAAAGTTGGCAAAAATCGTTCAGGTAGAGCAAAAAAGGCTTAAAAAGGGTTAGAGCTGAGGAAAAATGGGTTATAAACGGCCAAAAGCGGCTTAAAGTTGGTTAGATAGGGGTAAAACTGGGGTAGGAATGGCCAAAAATTGCTTAAAATGGGTTAGAAGTTTGCAAAACTGTGCTAGAAATGGCCCAAAAGGTTTAAATTGGGATAGAAATGGTGAAAAATGGCTTAAAATGCGTTAGGAGTGAGCAAAAATGGGTTAGATATAGCCGAAAACGGTTTAGATCGTGTGAGAAACAGGCAAAAAATGAGTTAGAAAAGAACTAAAAATGGCTTAAAACGGGTTGAGAGCGAGAAAACATCGTGTAGAAAGAGGCAAAAATGGCTTTAAAAGTGTTAGAGATGTGCAAAAATGAGTTAGAAATGGCAAAAAAATGGCTTAAAAGGGCTTATAGATGTGCCAAAAATGGTTGGAAATGGCCAAAAATGCTTTAAAGCAGTTTAGAGATGTGTAAAAGTGGGTTAGAAATGGCCTAAAATGGATTAAAGCGGGTATAATTGGGAGAAACTGTGTTAGAAACAGAAAAAAAAAAAAAAAAGCTTAATAAGAGTTGAAGGAGGGCAAAAATGGTTAAGGTATAGCCAAAAAAAGGCTTAAAAAGGGTTAGAGATATGCAAAAACTGGGATAGAAATGGCCAAAAAGGCTTTAAAGCAGGTTAGAGATGTGCAAAAACTGGTCAGAAATGGCCAAAAATGGATTAAAGCGGGAGAGAAATGGGAAAAACTGCATTAGAAACAGAAAAAAAGCATAAAAAGTTTTGAATGAGGGAAAAAATGGTGAAGATATAGCCCAAAAAGGCTTAAATAGGATTAGAGATGTGCAAAAATGGGATAGAAATGGCCAAAAACTCTTTAAAATGTGTTAGAAATGGAGAAAAATGGGTTAGAAATGGATAAAAAATGGATAAGAAATGGCCAAAAGTAGCTTAAAAGGGGTTAGAGATGTGCAAAAATGAGTTAGAAATGGCCAAGAATGGCATAAAACAGGTTAAGAATGGCCAAAATTGGGTTAGAAATGGCCAAAAAGGCTTTAAAGCAGGTAAGAGATGTGTAAAAAAAAAAAAAATAAAATGGTTAGAAGTGGCAAAAAATGGATTAAAGATGGTGAGAAATGCAGAAAACTGGGTTAGAAACAGAAAAAAAAATAGCATAAACCGTGTTGAAAGTGGGGAGAAATGGTTTAGAAAGAACCAAAAATGGCTTTAAAAGGGTTAGAGATTTGCAAAAATGGAATAGAAATGGCCAAAATTTATTTAAAAAGCCTCAAAAATGGACAAAAAATGCATTAGAAATGGCCAAAACCGGCTTAAAAGGGTTAGAGGTATGCGAGAACGGTTTAGAAAAAGCCAAAATTGGCTTAAAAGGGGCTAGAGATGAGCAAAAAAGGGTTAGAAATGGCCAAAAATAGCTTAAAATGGGTTAGATATAGCCAAAAAAGGGTTAAAACGGGTTAGTAGTGGGTAAAAAAGGGTTAGATGTAGCCGAAAATGGCATAAAACGTGTGAGAACTGGGCCAAAAATGGGTCAGAAAAGAAAAAAAAAATGCTTATAATTAGTTGAATGCAGAAGAAAGTGTTTTAGAAAGAGCCAAAAACAGGTTTAAAAGGGTTAGATGTATGCAAAAATGGGTTAGAAATGGCCAAAAACGCCTTAAAATGGGATAGAAATAGTGAAAAATGGCTTAAAATGTGTTAGAAGTGTGTAAAAATGGTTTAGATAAACCCAAAAATGGTTTAAATCGTGTGAGCAATGGGCAAAAAATGAGTTAGAAAAGGAAAGAAAAACGGCTTAAACCAGGTTGAAAGTCAGAGAAAATGGTGTAGAAAGACCCAAACGTGGCTTTAAAAGGGCTAGAGATGAGCAGAAATGGGTTAGAAATGGCAAAGAATGGCTTAAAAGAGGTTAGAGATGTGCCAGAAATGGTTAGAAATGGCCAAAACTGCTTTAAAGCCGGTTAGAGATGTGCAAAAATGGGCTAGAAATGGCCAAAAATGGATTCAAGTGGGTAAAGAAATGGGGAAAACTGGGTTAGAAACAGAAAAAAACTAGCTTAAAACGGGTGGAAAGTGGGCAAAAATGGTTTAGAATGAGTCAAAAATGCATTAAAAGGGTTCTAGACACGCAAAAATGGGATAGAAATGGCCAAAAATGATTTAAAACGGGTTAGAAATGGACAAAAATTGGATTAGAAATGGCCAAAACCGGTTTAAAAAGGGTTAGAGGTAAGCAGAGATGAGTGAGAAATAGCCAAAACCGGCTTAAAAAAGGTTAGAGATGTGCAAAAATGGGTCAGAAATGACCAAAGCTGGCTTAAAATGGGTTAGAAACGGCCAAAAAAGCTTTAAAGCGGGTTAGAGATGTGCGAAAACGGGTTAGAAATGGCCTAAGTTGGCCAAAAGCGGGTTAGAAATGGCCAAAAAGGCTTTAAAGCAGGTTAGAGATGTGTGTGCAATGGTTAGAAATGGCAAAAATGGGTTAAAGCAGGTAAGAAATGGGGAAAAGTTGGTTAGAAAGGGAAGAGAAAAAACCTTCAAACGAGTGGAAAGTTGGCAAAAATCGTTCAGGTAGAGCAAAAAAGGCTTAAAAAGGGTTAGAGCTGAGGAAAAATGGGTTATAAACGGCCAAAAGCGGCTTAAAGTTGGTTAGATAGGGGTAAAACTGGGGTAGGAATGGCCAAAAATTGCTTAAAATGGGTTAGAAGTTTGCAAAACTGTGCTAGAAATGGCCCAAAAGGTTTAAATTGGGATAGAAATGGTGAAAAATGGCTTAAAATGCGTTAGGAGTGAGCAAAAATGGGTTAGATATAGCCGAAAACGGTTTAGATCGTGTGAGAAACAGGCAAAAAATGAGTTAGAAAAGAACTAAAAATGGCTTAAAACGGGTTGAGAGCGAGAAAACATCGTGTAGAAAGAGGCAAAAATGGCTTTAAAAGGGTTAGAGATGTGCAAAAATGAGTTAGAAATGGCAAAAAAATGGCTTAAAAGGGCTTATAGATGTGCCAAAAATGGTTGGAAATGGCCAAAAATGCTTTAAAGCAGTTTAGAGATGTGTAAAAGTGGGTTAGAAATGGCCTAAAATGGATTAAAGCGGGTATAATTGGGAGAAACTGTGTTAGAAACAGAAAAAAAAAAAAAAAAGCTTAATAAGAGTTGAAGGAGGGCAAAAATGGTTAAGGTATAGCCAAAAAAAGGCTTAAAAAGGGTTAGAGATATGCAAAAACTGGGATAGAAATGGCCAAAAAGGCTTTAAAGCAGGTTAGAGATGTGCAAAAACTGGTCAGAAATGGCCAAAAAAGGATTAAAGCGGGAGAGAAATGGGAAAAACTGCATTAGAAACAGAAAAAAAGCATAAAAAGTTTTGAATGAGGGAAAAAATGGTGAAGATATAGCCCAAAAAGGCTTAAATAGGATTAGAGATGTGCAAAAATGGGATAGAAATGGCCAAAAACTCTTTAAAATCTGTTAGAAATGGAGAAAAATGGGTTAGAAATGGATAAAAAATGGATAAGAAATGGCCAAAAGTAGCTTAAAAGGGGTTAGAGATGTGCAAAAATGAGTTAGAAATGGCCAAGAATGGCATAAAACAGGTTAAGAATGGCCAAAATTGGGTTAGAAATGGCCAAAAAGGCTTTAAAGCAGGTAAGAGATGTGTAAAAAAAAAAAAAATAAAATGGTTAGAAGTGGCAAAAAATGGATTAAAGATGGTGAGAAATGCAGAAAACTGGGTTAGAAACAGAAAAAAAAATAGCATAAACCGTGTTGAAAGTGGGGAGAAATGGTTTAGAAAGAACCAAAAATGGCTTTAAAAGGGTTAGAGATTTGCAAAAATGGAATAGAAATGGCCAAAATTTATTTAAAAAGCCTCAAAAATGGACAAAAAATGCATTAGAAATGGCCAAAACCGGCTTAAAAGGGTTAGAGGTATGCGAGAACGGTTTAGAAAAAGCCAAAATTGGCTTAAAAGGGGCTAGAGATGAGCAAAAAAGGGTTAGAAATGGCCAAAAATAGCTTAAAATGGGTTAGATATAGCCAAAAAAGGGTTAAAACGGGTTAGTAGTGGGTAAAAAAGGGTTAGATGTAGCCGAAAATGGCATAAAACGTGTGAGAACTGGGCCAAAAATGGGTCAGAAAAGAAAAAAAAAATGCTTATAATTAGTTGAATGCAGAAGAAAGTGTTTTAGAAAGAGCCAAAAACAGGTTTAAAAGGGTTAGATGTATGCAAAAATGGGTTAGAAATGGCCAAAAACGCCTTAAAATGGGATAGAAATAGTGAAAAATGGCTTAAAATGTGTTAGAAGTGTGTAAAAATGGTTTAGATAAACCCAAAAATGGTTTAAATCGTGTGAGCAATGGGCAAAAAATGAGTTAGAAAAGGAAAGAAAAACGGCTTAAACCAGGTTGAAAGTCAGAGAAAATGGTGTAGAAAGACCCAAACGTGGCTTTAAAAGGGCTAGAGATGAGCAGAAATGGGTTAGAAATGGCAAAGAATGGCTTAAAAGAGGTTAGAGATGTGCCAGAAATGGTTAGAAATGGCCAAAACTGCTTTAAAGCCGGTTAGAGATGTGCAAAAATGGGCTAGAAATGGCCAAAAATGGATTCAAGTGGGTAAAGAAATGGGGAAAACTGGGTTAGAAACAGAAAAAAACTAGCTTAAAACGGGTGGAAAGTGGGCAAAAATGGTTTAGAATGAGTCAAAAATGCATTAAAAGGGTTCTAGACACGCAAAAATGGGATAGAAATGGCCAAAAATGATTTAAAACGGGTTAGAAATGGACAAAAATTGGATTAGAAATGGCCAAAACCGGTTTAAAAAGGGTTAGAGGTAAGCAGAGATGAGTGAGAAATAGCCAAAACCGGCTTAAAAAAGGTTAGAGATGTGCAAAAATGGGTCAGAAATGACCAAAGCTGGCTTAAAATGGGTTAGAAACGGCCAAAAAAGCTTTAAAGCGGGTTAGAGATGTGCGAAAACGGGTTAGAAATGGCCTAAGTTGGCCAAAAGCGGGTTAGAAATGGCCAAAAAGGCTTTAAAGCAGGTTAGAGATGTGTGTGCAATGGTTAGAAATGGCAAAAATGGGTTAAAGCAGGTAAGAAATGGGGAAAAGTTGGTTAGAAAGGGAAGAGAAAAAACCTTCAAACGAGTGGAAAGTTGGCAAAAATCGTTCAGGTAGAGCAAAAAAGGCTTAAAAAGGGTTAGAGCTGAGGAAAAATGGGTTATAAACGGCCAAAAGCGGCTTAAAGTTGGTTAGATAGGGGTAAAACTGGGGTAGGAATGGCCAAAAATTGCTTAAAATGGGTTAGAAGTTTGCAAAACTGTGCTAGAAATGGCCCAAAAGGTTTAAATTGGGATAGAAATGGTGAAAAATGGCTTAAAATGCGTTAGGAGTGAGCAAAAATGGGTTAGATATAGCCGAAAACGGTTTAGATCGTGTGAGAAACAGGCAAAAAATGAGTTAGAAAAGAACTAAAAATGGCTTAAAACGGGTTGAGAGCGAGAAAACATCGTGTAGAAAGAGGCAAAAATGGCTTTAAAAGGGTTAGAGATGTGCAAAAATGAGTTAGAAATGGCAAAAAAATGGCTTAAAAGGGCTTATAGATGTGCCAAAAATGGTTGGAAATGGCCAAAAATGCTTTAAAGCAGTTTAGAGATGTGTAAAAGTGGGTTAGAAATGGCCTAAAATGGATTAAAGCGGGTATAATTGGGAGAAACTGTGTTAGAAACAGAAAAAAAAAAAAAAAAAAGCTTAATAAGAGTTGAAGGAGGGCAAAAATGGTTAAGGTATAGCCAAAAAAAGGCTTAAAAAGGGTTAGAGATATGCAAAAACTGGGATAGAAATGGCCAAAAAGGCTTTAAAGCAGGTTAGAGATGTGCAAAAACTGGTCAGAAATGGCCAAAAAAGGATTAAAGCGGGAGAGAAATGGGAAAAACTGCATTAGAAACAGAAAAAAAGCATAAAAAGTTTTGAATGAGGGAAAAAATGGTGAAGATATAGCCCAAAAAGGCTTAAATAGGATTAGAGATGTGCAAAAATGGGATAGAAATGGCCAAAAACTCTTTAAAATCTGTTAGAAATGGAGAAAAATGGGTTAGAAATGGATAAAAAATGGATAAGAAATGGCCAAAAGTAGCTTAAAAGGGGTTAGAGATGTGCAAAAATGAGTTAGAAATGGCCAAGAATGGCATAAAACAGGTTAAGAATGGCCAAAATTGGGTTAGAAATGGCCAAAAAGGCTTTAAAGCAGGTAAGAGATGTGTAAAAAAAAAAAAAATAAAATGGTTAGAAGTGGCAAAAAATGGATTAAAGATGGTGAGAAATGCAGAAAACTGGGTTAGAAACAGAAAAAAAAATAGCATAAACCGTGTTGAAAGTGGGGAGAAATGGTTTAGAAAGAACCAAAAATGGCTTTAAAAGGGTTAGAGATTTGCAAAAATGGAATAGAAATGGCCAAAATTTATTTAAAAAGCCTCAAAAATGGACAAAAAATGCATTAGAAATGGCCAAAACCGGCTTAAAAGGGTTAGAGGTATGCGAGAACGGTTTAGAAAAAGCCAAAATTGGCTTAAAAGGGGCTAGAGATGAGCAAAAAAGGGTTAGAAATGGCCAAAAATAGCTTAAAATGGGTTAGATATAGCCAAAAAAGGGTTAAAACGGGTTAGTAGTGGGTAAAAAAGGGTTAGATGTAGCCGAAAATGGCATAAAACGTGTGAGAACTGGGCCAAAAATGGGTCAGAAAAGAAAAAAAAATGCTTATAATTACTTGAATGCGGAAGAGAGTGTTTTAGAAAGAGCCCAAAACGGCTTTAAAAGGGTTAGATGTATGCAAAAATGGGTTACAAATGGCCAAAAACGCCTTAAAATGGGATAGAAATAGTGAAAAATGGCTTAAAATGTGTTAGAAGTGTGTAAAAATGGTTTAGATAAACCCAAAAATGGTTTAAATCGTGTGAGCAATGGGCAAAAAATGAGTTAGAAAAGGAAAGAAAAACGGCTTAAACCAGGTTGAAAGTCAGAAAAAATGGTGTAGAAAGACCCAAACGTGGCTTTAAAAGGGCTAGAGATGAGCAGAAATGGGTTAGAAATGGCAAAGAATGGCTTAAAAGAGGTTAGAGATGTGCCAGAAATGGTTAGAAATGGCCAAAACTGCTTTAAAGCAGGTTAGAGATGTGCAAAAATGGGCTAGAAATGGCCAAAAATGGATTCAAGTGGGTAAAGAAATGGGGAAAACTGGGTTAGAAACAGAAAAAAACTAGCTTAAAACAGGTGGAAAGTGGGCAAAAATGGTTGAGAATGAGTCAAAAATGCATTAAAAGGGTTCTAGGCACGCAAAAATGGGATAGAAATGGCCAAAAATGATTTAAACCGGGTTAGAAATGGACAAAAATTGGATTAGAAATGGCCAAAACCGGTTTAAAAAGGGTTAGAGGTAAGCAGAGATGAGTGAGAAATAGCCAAAACCGGCTTAAAAAAGGTTAGAGATGTGCAAAAATGGGTCAGAAATGACCAAAGCTGGCTTAAAATGGGTTAGAAACGGCCAAAAAGCTTTAAAGCGGGTTAGAGATGTGCGAAAACGGGTTAGAAATGGCCTAAGTTGGCCAAAAGCGGGTTAGAAATGGCCAAAAAGGCTTTAAAGCAGGTTAGAGATGTGTGTGCAATGGTTAGAAATGGCAAAAATGGGTTAAAGCAGGTAAGAAATGGGGAAAAGTTGGTTAGAAAGGGAAGAGAAAAAACCTTCAAACGAGTGGAAAGTTGGCAAAAATCGTTCAGGTAGAGCAAAAAAGGCTTAAAAAGGGTTAGAGCTGAGGAAAAATGGGTTATAAACGGCCAAAAGCGGCTTAAAGTTGGTTAGATAGGGGTAAAACTGGGTAGGAATGGCCAAAAATTGCTTAAAATGGGTTAGAAGTTTGCAAAACTGTGCTAGAAATGGCCCAAAAGGTTTAAATTGGGATAGAAATGGTGAAAAATGGCTTAAAATGCGTTAGGAGTGAGCAAAAATGGGTTAGATATAGCCGAAAACGGTTTAGATCGTGTGAGAAACAGGCAAAAAAATGAGTTAGAAAAGAACTAAAAATGGCTTAAAACGGGTTGAGAGCGAGAAAACATCGTGTAGAAAGAGGCAAAAATGGCTTTAAAAGGGTTAGAGATGTGCAAAAATGAGTTAGAAATGGCAAAAAAATGCTTAAAAGGGCTTATAGATGTGCCAAAAATGGTTGGAAATGGCCAAAAATGCTTTAAAGCCGTTTAGAGATGTGTAAAAGTGGGTTAGAAATGGCCTAAAATGGATTAAAGCGGGTATAATTGGGAGAAACTGTGTTAGAAACAGAAAAAAAAAAAAAAAAGCTTAATAAGAGTTGAAGGAGGGCAAAAATGGTTAAGGTATAGCCAAAAAAAGGCTTAAAAAGGGTTAGAGATATGCAAAAACTGGGATAGAAATGGCCAAAAAGGCTTTAAAGCAGGTTAGAGATGTGCAAAAACTGGTCAGAAATGGCCAAAAATGGATTAAAGCGGGAGAGAAATGGGAAAAACTGCATTAGAAACAGAAAAAAAGCATAAAAAGTTTTGAATGAGGGAAAAAATGGTGAAGATATAGCCCAAAAAGGCTTAAATAGGATTATAGATGTGCAAAAATGGGATAGAAATGGCCAAAAACTCTTTAAAATCTGTTAGAAATGGAGAAAAATGGGTTAGAAATGGATAAAAAATGGATAAGAAATGGCCAAAAGTAGCTTAAAAGGGGTTAGAGATGTGCAAAAATGAGTTAGAAATGGCCAAGAATGGCATAAAACAGGTTAAGAATGGCCAAATTGGGTTAGAAATGGCCAAAAAGGCTTTAAAGCAGGTAAGAGATGTGTAAAAAAAAAAAAAAATAAAATGGTTAGAAGTGGCAAAAAATGGATTAAAGATGTGAGAAATGCAGAAAACTGGGTTAGAAACAGAAAAAAAAATAGCATAAACCGTGTTGAAAGTGGGGAGAAATGGTTTAGAAAGAACCAAAAATGGCTTTAAAAGGGTTAGAGATTTGCAAAAATGGAATAGAAATGGCCAAAATTTATTTAAAAAGCCTCAAAAATGGACAAAAAATGCATTAGAAATGGCCAAAACCGGCTTAAAAGGGTTAGAGGTATGCGAGAACGGTTTAGAAAAAGCCAAAATTGGCTTAAAAGGGGCTAGAGATGAGCAAAAAAGGGTTAGAAATGCCAAAAATAGCTTAAAATGGGTTAGATATAGCCAAAAAAAGGGTTAAAACGGGTTAGTAGTGGGTAAAAAAGGGTTAGATGTAGCCGAAAATGGCATAAAACGTGTGAGAACTGGGCCAAAAATGGGTCAGAAAAGAAAAAAAAATGCTTATAATTACTTGAATGCGGAAGAGAGTGTTTAGAAAGAGCCCAAAACGGCTTAAAAGGGTTAGATGTATGCAAAAATGGGTTACAAATGGCCAAAAACGCCTTAAAATGGGATAGAAATAGTGAAAAATGGCTTAAAATGTGTTAGAAGTGTGTAAAAATGGTTTAGATAAATCCAAAAATGGTTTAAATCGTGTGAGCAATGGGCAAAAAATGAGTTAGAAAGGGAAAGAAAAACGGCTTAAACCAGGTTGAAAGTCAGAAAAAATGGTGTAGAAAGACCCAAACGTGGCTTTAAAAGGGCTAGAGATGAGCAGAAATGGGTTAGAAATGGCAAAGAATGGCTTAAAAGAGGTTAGAGATGTGCCAGAAATGGTTAGAAATGGCCAAAACTGCTTTAAAGCCGGTTAGAGATGTGCAAAAATGGGCTAGAAATGGCCAAAAATGGATTCAAGTGGGTAAAGAAATGGGGAAAACTGGGTTAGAAACAGAAAAAAACTAGCTTAAAACGGGTGGAAAGTGGGCAAAAATGGTTTAGAATGAGTCAAAAATGCATTAAAAGGGTTCTAGACACGCAAAAATGGGATAGAAATGGCCAAAAATGATTTAAACCGGGTTAGAAATGGACAAAAATTGGATTAGAAATGGCCAAAACCGGTTTAAAAAGGGTTAGAGGTAAGCAGAGATGAGTGAGAAATAGCCAAAACCGGCTTAAAAAAGGTTAGAGATGTGCAAAAATGGGTCAGAAATGACCAAAGCTGGCTTAAAATGGGTTAGAAACGGCCAAAAAAGCTTTAAAGCGGGTTAGAGATGTGCGAAAACGGGTTAGAAATGGCCTAAGTTGGCCAAAAGCGGGTTAGAAATGGCCAAAAAGGCTTTAAAGCAGGTTAGAGATGTGTGTGCAATGGTTAGAAATGGCAAAAATGGGTTAAAGCAGGTAAGAAATGGGGAAAAGTTGGTTAGAAAGGGAAGAGAAAAAACCTTCAAACGAGTGGAAAGTTGGCAAAAATCGTTCAGGTAGAGCAAAAAAGGCTTAAAAAGGGTTAGAGCTGAGGAAAAATGGGTTATAAACGGCCAAAAGCGGCTTAAAGTTGGTTAGATAGGGGTAAAACTGGGGTAGGAATGGCCAAAAATTGCTTAAAATGGGTTAGAAGTTTGCAAAACTGTGCTAGAAATGGCCCAAAAGGTTTAAATTGGGATAGAAATGGTGAAAAATGGCTTAAAATGCGTTAGGAGTGAGCAAAAATGGGTTAGATATAGCCGAAAACGGTTTAGATCGTGTGAGAAACAGGCAAAAAATGAGTTAGAAAAGAACTAAAATGGCTTAAAACGGGTTGAGAGCGAGAAAACATCGTGTAGAAAGAGGCAAAAATGGCTTTAAAAAGGGTTAGAGATGTGCAAAAATGAGTTAGAAATGGCAAAAAAAATGGCTTAAAAGGGCTTATAGATGTGCCAAAAATGGTTGGAAATGGCCAAAAATGCTTTAAAGCAGTTTAGAGATGTGTAAAAGTGGGTTAGAAATGGCCTAAAATGGATTAAAGCGGGTATAATTGGGAGAAACTGTGTTAGAAACAGAAAAAAAAAAAAAAAAGCTTAATAAGAGTTGAAGGAGGGCAAAAATGGTTAAGGTATAGCCAAAAAAAGGCTTAAAAAGGGTTAGAGATATGCAAAAACTGGGTTAGAAATGGCCAAAAAGGCTTTAAAGCAGGTTAGAGATGTGCAAAAACTGGTCAGAAATGGCCAAAAATGGATTAAAGCGGGAGAGAAATGGGAAAAACTGCATTAGAACAGAAAAAAAGCATAAAAAGTTTTGAATGAGGGAAAAAATGGTGAAGATATAGCCCAAAAAGGCTTAAATAGGATTATAGATGTGCAAAAATGGGATAGAAATGGCCAAAAACTCTTTAAAATGTGTTAGAAATGGAGAAAAATGGGTTAGAAATGGATAAAAAATGGATAAGAAATGGCCAAAAGTAGCTTAAAAGGGGTTAGAGATGTGCAAAAATGAGTTAGAAATGGCCAAGAATGGCATAAAACAGGTTAAGAATGGCCAAAATTGGGTTAGAAATGGCCAAAAAGGCTTTAAAGCAGGTAAGAGATGTGTAAAAAAAAAAAAATAAAATGGTTAGAAGTGGCAAAAAATGGATTAAAGATGGTGAGAAATGCAGAAAACTGGGTTAGAAACAGAAAAAAAAATAGCATAAACCGTGTTGAAAGTGGGAGAAATGGTTTAGAAAGAACCAAAAATGGCTTTAAAAGGTTAGAGATTTGCAAAAATGGAATAGAAATGGCCAAAATTTATTTAAAAAGCCTCAAAAATGGACAAAAAATGCATTAGAAATGGCCAAAACCGGCTTAAAAGGGTTAGAGGTATGCGAGAACGGTTTAGAAAAAGCCAAAATTGGCTTAAAAGGGGCTAGAGATGAGCAAAAAAGGGTTAGAAATGGCCAAAAATAGCTTAAAATGGGTTAGATATAGCCAAAAAAGGGTTAAAACGGGTTAGTAGTGGGTAAAAAAGGGTTAGATGTAGCCGAAATGGCATAAAACGTGTGAGAACTGGGCCAAAAATGGGTCAGAAAAGAAAAAAAAATGCTTATAATTACTTGAATGCGGAAGAGAGTGTTTTAGAAAGAGCCCAAAACGGCTTTAAAAGGGTTAGATGTATGCAAAAATGGGTTACAAATGGCCAAAAACGCCTTAAAATGGGATAGAAATAGTGAAAAATGGCTTAAAATGTGTTAGAAGTGTGTAAAAATGGTTTAGATAAATCCAAAAATGGTTTAAATCGTGTGAGCAATGGGCAAAAAATGAGTTAGAAAGGGAAAGAAAAACGGCTTAAACCAGGTTGAAAGTCAGAAAAAATGGTGTAGAAAGACCAAACGTGGCTTAAAAGGGCTAGAGATGAGCAGAAATGGGTTAGAAATGGCAAAGAATGGCTTAAAAGAGGTTAGAGATGTGCCAGAAATGGTTAGAAATGGCCAAAACTGCTTTAAAGCCGGTTAGAGATGTGCAAAAATGGGCTAGAAATGGCCAAAAATGGATTCAAGTGGGTAAAGAAATGGGAAAACTGGGTTAGAAACAGAAAAAAACTAGCTTAAAACGGGTGGAAAGTGGGCAAAAATGGTTTAGAATGAGTCAAAAATGCATTAAAAGGGTTCTAGACACGCAAAAATGGGATAGAAATGGCCAAAAATGATTTAAACCGGGTTAGAAATGGACAAAAATTGGATTAGAAATGGCCAAAACCGGTTTAAAAAGGGTTAGAGGTAAGCAGAGATGAGTGAGAAATAGCCAAAACCGCTTAAAAAAGGTTAGAGATGTGCAAAAATGGGTCAGAAATGACCAAAGCTGGCTTAAAATGGGTTAGAAACGGCCAAAAAAGCTTTAAAGCGGGTTAGAGATGTGCGAAAACGGGTTAGAAATGGCCTAAGTTGGCCAAAAGCGGGTTAGAAATGGCCAAAAAGGCTTTAAAGCAGGTTAGAGATGTGTGTGCAATGGTTAGAAATGGCAAAAATGGGTTAAAGCAGGTAAGAAATGGGGAAAAGTTGGTTAGAAAGGGAAGAGAAAAAACCTTCAAACGAGTGGAAAGTTGGCAAAAATCGTTCAGGTAGAGCAAAAAAGGCTTAAAAAGGGTTAGAGCTGAGGAAAAATGGGTTATAAACGGCCAAAAGCGGCTTAAAGTTGGTTAGATAGGGGTAAAACTGGGGTAGGAATGGCCAAAAATTGCTTAAAATGGGTTAGAAGTTTGCAAAACTGTGCTAGAAATGGCCCAAAAGGTTTAAATTGGGATAGAAATGGTGAAAAATGGCTTAAAATGCGTTAGGAGTGAGCAAAAATGGGTTAGATATAGCCGAAAACGGTTTAGATCGTGTGAGAAACAGGCAAAAATGAGTTAGAAAAGAACTAAAAATGGCTTAAAACGGTTGAGAGCGAGAAAACATCGTGTAGAAAGAGGCAAAAATGGCTTTAAAAGGGTTAGAGATGTGCAAAAATGAGTTAGAAATGGCAAAAAAATGGCTTAAAAGGGCTTATAGATGTGCCAAAAATGGTTGGAAATGGCCAAAAATGCTTTAAAGCAGTTTAGAGATGTGTAAAAGTGGTTAGAAATGGCCTAAAATGGATTAAAGCGGGTATAATTGGGAGAAACTGTGTTAGAAACAGAAAAAAAAAAAAAAAAGCTTAATAAGAGTTGAAGGAGGGCAAAAATGGTAAGGTATAGCAAAAAAAGGCTTAAAAAGGGTTAGAGATATGCAAAAACTGGGTTAGAAATGGCCAAAAAGGCTTTAAAGCAGGTTAGAGATGTGCAAAAACTGGTCAGAAATGGCCAAAAATGGATAAAGCGGGAGAGAAATGGGAAAAACTGCATTAGAAACAGAAAAAAAGCATAAAAAGTTTTGAATGAGGGAAAAAATGGTGAAGATATAGCCCAAAAAGGCTTAAATAGGATTATAGATGTGCAAAAATGGGATAGAAATGGCCAAAAACTCTTTAAAATGTGTTAGAAATGGAGAAAAATGGGTTAGAAATGGATAAAAAATGGATAAGAAATGGCCAAAAGTAGCTTAAAAGGGGTTAGAGATGTGCAAAAATGAGTTAGAAATGGCCAAGAATGGCATAAAACAGGTTAAGAATGGCCAAAATTGGGTTAGAAATGGCCAAAAAGGCTTTAAAGCAGGTAAGAGATGTGTAAAAAAAAAAAAAATAAAATGGTTAGAAGTGGCAAAAAATGGATTAAAGATGGTGAGAAATGCAGAAAACTGGTTAGAAACAGAAAAAAAATTAGCATAAACCGTGTTGAAAGTGGGGAGAAATGGTTTAGAAAGAACCAAAAATGGCTTTAAAAGGGTTAGAGATTTGCAAAAATGGAATAGAAATGGCCAAAATTTATTTAAAAAGCCTCAAAAATGGACAAAAAATGCATTAGAAATGGCCAAAACCGGCTTAAAAGGGTTAGAGGTATGCGAGAACGGTTTAGAAAAAGCCAAAATTGGCTTAAAAGGGGCTAGAGATGAGCAAAAAAGGGTTAGAAATGGCCAAAATAGCTTAAAATGGTTAGATATAGCCAAAAAAGGGTTAAAACGGGTTAGTAGTGGGTAAAAAAGGGTTAGATGTAGCCGAAAATGGCATAAAACGTGTGAGAACTGGGCCAAAAATGGGTCAGAAAAGAAAAAAAAATGCTTATAATTACTTGAATGCGGAAGAGAGTGTTTTAGAAAGAGCCCAAAACGGCTTTAAAAGGGTTAGATGTATGCAAAAATGGGTTACAAATGGCCAAAAACGCCTTAAAATGGGATAGAAATAGTGAAAAATGGCTTAAAATGTGTTAGAAGTGTGTAAAAATGGTTTAGATAAATCCAAAAATGGTTTAAATCGTGTGAGCAATGGGCAAAAAATGAGTTAGAAAGGGAAAGAAAAACGGCTTAAACCAGGTTGAAAGTCAGAAAAAATGGTGTAGAAAGACCCAAACGTGGCTTTAAAAGGGCTAGAGATGAGCAGAAATGGGTTAGAAATGGCAAAGAATGGCTTAAAAGAGGTTAGAGATGTGCCAGAAATGGTTAGAAATGGCCAAAACTGCTTTAAAGCCGGTTAGAGATGTGCAAAAATGGGCTAGAAATGGCCAAAAATGGATTCAAGTGGGTAAAGAAATGGGGAAAACTGGGTTAGAAACAGAAAAAAACTAGCTTAAAACGGGTGGAAAGTGGGCAAAAATGGTTTAGAATGAGTCAAAAATGCATTAAAAGGGTTCTAGACACGCAAAAATGGGATAGAAATGGCCAAAAATGATTTAAAACGGGTTAGAAATGGACAAAAATTGGATTAGAAATGGCCAAAACCGGTTTAAAAAGGGTTAGAGGTAAGCAGAGATGAGTGAGAAATAGCCAAAACCGGCTTAAAAAAGGTTAGAGATGTGCAAAAATGGGTCAGAAATGACCAAAGCTGGCTTAAAATGGGTTAGAAACGGCCAAAAAAGCTTTAAAGCGGGTTAGAGATGTGCGAAAACGGGTTAGAAATGGCCTAAGTTGGCCAAA
The DNA here is from genome assembly GCF_037157495.1 of Lathamus discolor. Lineage (NCBI taxonomy): Eukaryota > Metazoa > Chordata > Aves > Psittaciformes > Psittacidae > Lathamus > Lathamus discolor. The sequence continues at coordinate 64,951,487 of NC_088889.1, read as the reverse complement.
AGCGGGTTAGAAATGGCCAAAAAGGCTTTAAAGCAGGTTAGAGATGTGTGTGCAATGGTTAGAAATGGCAAAAATGGGTTAAAGCAGGTAAGAAATGGGGAAAAGTTGGTTAGAAAGGAGAGAAAAAACCTTCAAACGAGTGGAAAGTTGGCAAAAATCGTTCAGGTAGAGCAAAAAAGGCTTAAAAAGGGTTAGAGCTGAGGAAAAATGGGTTATAAACGGCCAAAAGCGGCTTAAAGTTGGTTAGATAGGGGTAAAACTGGGTAGGAATGGCCAAAATTGCTTAAAATGGTTAGAATTTTGCAAAACTGTGCTAGAAATGGCCCAAAAGGTTTAAATTGGGATAGAAATGGTGAAAAATGGCTTAAAATGCGTTAGGAGTGAGCAAAAATGGGTTAGATATAGCCGAAAACGGTTTAGATCGTGTGAGAAACAGGCAAAAAATGAGTTAGAAAAGAACTAAAAATGGCTTAAAACGGGTTGAGAGCGAGAAAACATCGTGTAGAAAGAGGCAAAAATGGCTTTAAAAGGGTTAGAGATGTGCAAAAATGAGTTAGAAATGGCAAAAAAATGGCTTAAAAGGGCTTATAGATGTGCCAAAAATGGTTGGAAATGGCCAAAAATGCTTTAAAGCCGTTTAGAGATGTGTAAAAGTGGGTTAGAAATGGCCTAAAATGGATTAAAGCGGGTATAATTGGGAGAAACTGTGTTAGAAACAGAAAAAAAAAAAAAAAAAGCTTAATAAGAGTTGAAGGAGGGCAAAAATGGTTAAGGTATAGCCAAAAAAAGGCTTAAAAAGGGTTAGAGATATGCAAAAACTGGGTTAGAAATGGCCAAAAAGGCTTTAAAGCAGGTTAGAGATGTGCAAAAACTGGTCAGAAATGGCCAAAAATGGATTAAAGCGGGAGAGAAATGGGAAAAACTGCATTAGAAACAGAAAAAAAGCATAAAAAGTTTTGAATGAGGGAAAAAATGGTGAAGATATAGCCCAAAAAGGCTTAAATAGGATTATAGATGTGCAAAAATGGGATAGAAATGGCCAAAAACTCTTTAAAATGTGTTAGAAATGGAGAAAAATGGGTTAGAAATGGATAAAAAATGGATAAGAAATGGCCAAAAGTAGCTTAAAAGGGGTTAGAGATGTGCAAAAATGAGTTAGAAATGGCCAAGAATGGCATAAAACAGGTTAAGAATGGCCAAAATTGGGTTAGAAATGGCCAAAAAGGCTTTAAAGCAGGTAAGAGATGTGTAAAAAAAAAAAAAATAAAATGGTTAGAAGTGGCAAAAAATGGATTAAAGATGGTGAGAAATGCAGAAAACTGGGTTAGAAACAGAAAAAAAAATAGCATAAACCGTGTTGAAAGTGGGGAGAAATGGTTTAGAAAGAACCAAAAATGGCTTTAAAAGGGTTAGAGATTTGCAAAAATGGAATAGAAATGGCCAAAATTTATTTAAAAAGCCTCAAAAATGGACAAAAAATGCATTAGAAATGGCCAAAACCGGCTTAAAAGGGTTAGAGGTATGCGAGAACGGTTTAGAAAAAGCCAAAATTGGCTTAAAAGGGGCTAGAGATGAGCAAAAAAGGGTTAGAAATGGCCAAAAATAGCTTAAAATGGGTTAGATATAGCCAAAAAAGGGTTAAAATGGGTTAGTAGTGGGTAAAAAAGGGTTAGATGTAGCCGAAAATGGCATAAAACGTGTGAGAACTGGGCCAAAAATGGGTCAGAAAAGAAAAAAAAAATGCTTATAATTAGTTGAATGCAGAAGAAAGTGTTTTAGAAAGAGCCAAAAACAGCTTTAAAAGGGTTAGATGTATGCAAAAATGGGTTAGAAATGGCCAAAAACGCCTTAAAATGGGATAGAAATAGTGAAAAATGGCTTAAAATGTGTTAGAAGTGTGTAAAAATGGTTTAGATAAATCCAAAAATGGTTTAAATCGTGTGAGCAATGGGCAAAAAATGAGTTAGAAAGGGAAAGAAAAACGGCTTAAACCAGGTTGAAAGTCAGAGAAAATGGTGTAGAAAGACCCAAACGTGGCTTTAAAAGGGCTAGAGATGAGCAGAAATGGGTTAGAAATGGCAAAGAATGGCTTAAAAGAGGTTAGAGATGTGCCAGAAATGGTTAGAAATGGCCAAAACTGCTTTAAAGCAGGTTAGAGATGTGCCAAAATGGGCTAGAAATGGCCAAAAATGGATTCAAGTGGGTAAAGAAATGGGGAAAACTGGGTTAGAAACAGAAAAAAACTAGCTTAAAACGGGTGGAAAGTGGGCAAAAATGGTTTAGAATGAGTCAAAAATGCATTAAAAGGGTTCTAGACACGCAAAAATGGGATAGAAATGGCCAAAAACGATTTAAAACGGGTTAGAAATGTTCAAAAATTGGATTAGAAATGGCCAAAACCGGTTTAAAAAGGGTTAGAGGTAAGCAGAGATGAGTGAGAAATAGCCAAAACCGGCTTAAAAAAGGTTAGAGATGTGCAAAAATGGGTCAGAAATGACCAAAGCTGGCTTAAAATGGGTTAGAAACGGCCAAAAAAGCTTTAAAGCGGGTTAGAGATGTGCGAAAACGGGTTAAAAATGGCCTAAGTTGGCCAAAAGCGGGTTAGAAATGGCCAAAAAGGCTTTAAAGCAGGTTAGAGATGTGTGTGCAATGGTTAGAAATGGCAAAAATGGGTTAAAGCAGGTAAGAAATGGGGAAAAGTTGGTTAGAAAGGAAATAGAAAAAACCTTCAAACGAGTGGAAAGTTGGCAAAAATCGTTCAGGTAGAGCAAAAAAAGGCTTAAAAAGGGTTAGAGCTGAGGAAAAATGGGTTATAAATGGCCAAAAGCGGCTTAAAGGTGGTTAGATAGGGGTAAAACTGGGGTAGGAATGGCCAAAAATTGCTTAAAATGGGTTAGAAGTTTGCAAAACTGTGCTAGAAATGGCCCAAAAGGTTTAAATTGGGATAGAAATGGTGAAAAATGGCTTAAAATGCGTTAGGAGTGAGCAAAAATGGGTTAGATATAGCCGAAAACGGTTTAAATCGTGAGAGAAACAGGCAAAAAATGAGTTAGAAAAGAACTAAAAATGGCTTAAAACGGGTTGAGAGCGAGAAAACATCGTGTAGAAAGAGGCAAAAATGGCTTTAAAAGGGTTAGAGATGTGCAAAAATGGGTTAGAAATGGCAAAAAATGGCTTAAAAGGGCTTATAGATGTGCCAAAAATGGTTGGAAATGGCCAAAAATGCTTTAAAGCAGGTTAGAGATGTGTAAAAGTGGGTTAGAAATGGCCAAAAATGGATTAAAGCGGGTAATAATTGGGAGAAACTGTGTTAGAAACAGAAAAAAAAAAAAAGCTTAAAAAGAGTTGAAGGAGGGCAAAAATGGGTAAGATATAGCCAAAAAAGGCTTAAAAAGGGTTAGAGATATGCAAAAACTGGGATAGAAATGGCCAAAAAGGCTTTAAAGCAGGTTAGAGATGTGCAAAAACTGGTCAGAAATGGCCAAAAATGGATTAAAGCGGGAGAGAAATGGGAAAAACTGCATTAGAAACAGAAAAAAAGCATAAAAAGTTTTGAATGAGGGAAAAAATGGTGAAGATATAGCCCAAAAAGGCTTAAAAAGGATTAGAGATGTGCAAAAATGGGATAGAAATGGCCAAAACCTCTTTAAAATGTGTTAGAAATGGAGAAAAATGGGTTAGAATGGACAAAAAATGGATAAGAAATGGCCAAAAGTAGCTTAAAAGGGGTTAGAGATGTGCAAAAATGAGTTAGAAATGGCCAAGAATGGCATAAAACAGGTTAAGAATGGCCAAGAATGGGTTAGAAATGGCCAAAAAGGCTTTAAAGCAGGTAAGAGATGTGTAAAAAAAAAAAAAAAAAAATGGTTAGAAGTGGCAAAAAATGGATTAAAGATGGTGAGAAATGCAGAAAACTGGGTTAGAAACAGAAAAAAAAATAGCATAAACCGTGTTGAAAGTGGGGAGAAATGGTTTAGAAAGAACCAAAAATGGCTTTAAAAGGGTTAGAGATTTGCAAAAATGGAATAGAAATGGCCAAAATTTATTTAAAAAGCCTCAAAAATGGACAAAAAATGCATTAGAAATGGCCAAAACCGGCTTAAAAGGGTTAGAGGTATGCGAGAACGGTTTAGAAAAAGCCAAAATTGGCTTAAAAGGGGCTAGAGATGAGCAAAAAAGGGTTAGAAATGGCCAAAAATAGCTTAAAATGGGTTAGATATAGCCAAAAAAGGGTTAAAATGGGTTAGTAGTGGGTAAAAAAGGGTTAGATGTAGCCGAAAATGGCTTAAAACGTGTGAGAACTGGGCCAAAATTGGGTCAGAAAAGAAAAAAAAATGCTTATAATTACTTGAATGCGGAAGAGAGTGTTTTAGAAAGAGCCCAAAACGGCTTTAAAAGGGTTAGATGTATGCAAAAATGGGTTACAAATGGCCAAAAACGCCTTAAAATGGGATAGAAATAGTGAAAAATGGCTTAAAATGTGTTAGAAGTGTGTAAAAATGGTTTAGATAAATCCAAAAATGGTTTAAATCGTGTGAGCAATGGGCAAAAAATGAGTTAGAAAGGGAAAGAAAAACGGCTTAAACCAGGTTGAAAGTCAGAAAAAATGGTGTAGAAAGACCCAAACGTGGCTTTAAAAGGGCTAGAGATGAGCAGAAATGGGTTAGAAATGGCAAAGAATGGCTTAAAAGAGGTTAGAGATGTGCCAGAAATGGTTAGAAATGGCCAAAACTGCTTTAAAGCAGGTTAGAGATGTGCAAAAATGGGCTAGAAATGGCCAAAAAATGGATTTAAGTGGGTAAAGAAATGGGGAAAACTGGGTTAGAAACAGAAAAAAACTAGCTTAAAACGGGTGGAAAGTGGGCAAAAATGGTTTAGAAAGAGTCAAAAATGCATTAAAAGGGTTCTAGGCACGCAAAAATGGGATAGAAATGGCCAAAAATGATTTAAACCGGGTTAGAAATGGACAAAAATTGGATTAGAAATGGCCAAAACCGGTTTAAAAAGGGTTAGAGGTAAGCAGAGATGAGTGAGAAATAGCCAAAACCGGCTTAAAAAAGGTTAGAGATGTGCAAAAATGGGTCAGAAATGACCAAAGCTGGCTTAAAATGGGTTAGAAACGGCCAAAAAAGCTTTAAAGCGGGTTAGAGATGTGCGAAAACGGGTTAGAAATGGCCTAAATTGGCCAAAAGCGGGTTAGAAATGGCCAAAAAGGCTTTAAAGCAAGTTAGAGATGTGTGTGCAATGGTTAGAAATGGCAAAAATGGGTTAAAGCAGGTAAGAAATTGGGAAAAGTTGGTTAGAAAGGGAAGAGAAAAAACCTTAAAACGAGTGGAAAGTTGGCAAAAATCGTACAGGTAGAGCAAAAAAAGGCTTAAAAAGGGTTAGAGCTGAGGAAAAATGGGTTATAAATGGCCAAAAGCGGCTTAAAGGTGGTTAGATAGGGTAAAACTGGGGTAGGAATGGCCAAAAATTGCTTAAAATGGGTTAGAAGTTTGCAAAACTGTGCTAGAAATGGCCCAAAAGGTTTAAATTGGGATAGAAATGGTGAAAAATGGCTTAAAATGCGTTAGGAGTGAGCAAAAATGGGTTAGATATAGCCGAAAACGGTTTAAATCGTGAGAGAAACAGGCAAAAAATGAGTTAGAAAAGAACTAAAAATGGCTTAAAACGGGTTGAGAGCGAGAAAACATCGTGTAGAAAGAGGCAAAAATGGCTTTAAAAGGGTTAGAGATGTGCAAAAATGGGTTAGAAATGGCAAAAAATGGCCTAAAAGGGCTTATAGATGTGCCAAAAATGGTTGGAAATGGCCAAAAATGCTTTAAAGCAGATTAGAGATGTGTAAAAGTGGGTTAGAAATGGCCAAAAATGGATTAAAGCGGGTAATAATTGGGAGAAACTGTGTTAGAAACAGAAAAAAAAAAAAAAGCTTAAAAAGAGTTGAAGGAGGGCAAAAATGGGTAAGATATAGCCAAAAAAGGCTTAAAAAGGGTTAGAGATATGCAAAAACTGGGATAGAAATGGCCAAAAAGGCTTTAAAGCAGGTTAGAGATGTGCAAAAACTGGTCAGAAATGGCCAAAAATGGATTAAAGCGGGAGAGAAATGGGAAAAACTGCATTAGAAACAGAAAAAAAGCATAAAAAGTTTTGAATGAGGGAAAAAATGGTGAAGATATAGCCCAAAAAGGCTTAAAAAGGATTAGAGATGTGCAAAAATGGGATAGAAATGGCCAAAACCTCTTTAAAATGTGTTAGAAATGGAGAAAAATGGGTTAGAATGGACAAAAAATGGATAAGAAATGGCCAAAAGTAGCTTAAAAGGGGTTAGAGATGTGCAAAAATGAGTTAGAAATGGCCAAGAATGGCATAAAACAGGTTAAGAATGGCCAAGAATGGGTTAGAAATGGCCAAAAAGGCTTTAAAGCAGGTAAGAGATGTGTAAAAAAAAAAAAAAAAAATGGTTAGAAGTGGCAAGAAAATGGATTAAAGATGGTGAGAAATGCAGAAAACTGGGTTAGAAACGGAAAAAAAAAAAGCATAAACCGTGTTGAAAGTGGGCAAAAATGGTTTAGAAAGAACCAAAAATGGCTTTAAAAGGGTTAGATATTTGCAAAAATGGAATAGAAATGGCCAAAATTTATTTAAAAAGCCTCAAAAATGGACAAAAAATGCATTAGAAATGGCCAAAACCGGCTTAAAAGGGTTAGAGGTATGCAAGAACGGTTTAGGAAAAGCCAAAATTGGCTTAAAAGGGGCTAGAGATGAGCAAAAAAGGGTTAGAAATGGCCAAAAATAGCTTAAAATGGGTTAGATATAGCCAAAAAAGGGTTAAAATGGGTTAGTAGTGGGTAAAAAAGGGTTAGATGTAGCCGAAAATGGCTTAAAACGTGTGAGAACTGGGCCAAAAATGGGTCAGAAAAGAAAAAAAAAAATGCTTATAATTAGTTGAATGCGGAAGAGAGTGTTTTAGAAAGAGCCAAAAATGGGTTTAAAAGGGTTAGATGTATGCGAAAATGGGTTAGAAATGGCCAAAAACGCCTTAAAATGGGATAGAAATAGTGAAAAATGGCTTAAAATGTGTTAGAAGTGTGTAAAAATGGTTTAGATAAACCCAAAAATGGTTTAAATCGTGTGAGCAATGGGCAAAAAATGAGTTAGAAAAGGAAAGAAAAACGGCTTAAACCAGGTTGAAAGTCAGAGAAAATGGTGTAGAAAGACCCAAACGTGGCTTTAAAAGGGCTAGAGATGAGCAGAAATGGGTTAGAAATGGCAAAGAATGGCTTAAAAGAGGTTAGAGATGTGCCAGAAATGGTTAGAAATGGCCAAAACTGCTTTAAAGCAGGTTAGAGATGTGCCAAAATGGGCTAGAAATGGCCAAAAATGGATTCAAGTGGGTAAAGAAATGGGGAAAACTGGGTTAGAAACAGAAAAAAACTAGCTTAAAACGGGTGGAAAGTGGGCAAAAATGGTTGAGAAAGAGTCAAAAATGCATTAAAAGGGTTCTAGGCACGCAAAAATGGGATAGAAATGGCCAAAAATGATTTAAACCGGGTTAGAAATGGACAAAAATTGGATTAGAAATGGCCAAAACCGGTTTAAAAAGGGTTAGAGGTAAGCAGAGATGAGTGAGAAATAGCCAAAACCGGCTTAAACCATTTTTTTTTTTTTTTTTTTTGCACATCTCTTACCTGCTTTAAAGCCTTTTTGGCCATTTCTAACCCATTCTTGGCCATTCTTAACCTGTTTTATGCCATTCTTGGCCATTTCTAACTCATTTTTGCACATCTCTAACCCCTTTTAAGCTACTTTTGGCCATTTCTTATCCATTTTTTGTCCATTTGTAACCCATTTTTCTCCATTTCTAACACATTTTAAAGAGTTTTTGGCCATTTCTATCCCATTTTTGCACATCTCTAATCCTTTTTAAGCCTTTTTGGGCTATATCTTCACCATTTTTTCCCTCATTCAAAACTTTTTATGCTTTTTTTCTGTTTCTAATGCAGTTTTTCCCATTTCTCTCCCGCTTTAATCCATTTTTGGCCATTTCTGACCAGTTTTTGCACATCTCTAACCTGCTTTAAAGCCTTTTTGGCCATTTCTATCCCAGTTTTTGCATATCTCTTACCCTTTTTAAGCCTTTTTTGGCTATACCTTAACCATTTTTGCCCTCCTTCAACTCTTATTAAGCTTTTTTTTTTTCTGTTTCTAACACAGTTTCTCCCAATTATTACCCGCTTTAATCCATTTTTGGCCATTTCTAACCCACTTTTACACATCTCTAACCTGCTTTAAAGCATTTTTGGCCATTTCCAACCATTTTTGGCACATCTATAAGCCCTTTTAAGCCATTTTTTGCCATTTCTAACCCATTTTTGCACATCTCTAACCCTTTTAAAGCCATTTTTGCCTCTTTCTACACGATGTTTTCTCGCTCTCAACCCGTTTTAAGCCATTTTTAGTTCTTTTCTAACTCATTTTTTGCCTGTTTCTCACACGATTTAAACCGTTTTCGGCTATATCTAACCCATTTTTGCTCACTCCTAACGCATTTTAAGCCATTTTTCACCATTTCTATCCCAATTTAAACCTTTTGGGCCATTTCTAGCACAGTTTTGCAAACTTCTAACCCATTTTAAGCAATTTTTGGCCATTCCTACCCCAGTTTTACCCCTATCTAACCACCTTTAAGCCGCTTTTGGCCATTTATAACCCAATTTTCCTCAGCTCTAACCCTTTTTAAGCCTTTTTTTGCTCTACCTGAACGATTTTTGCCAACTTTCCACTCGTTTGAAGGGTTTTTCTATTTCCTTTCTAACCAACTTTTCCCCATTTCTTACCTGCTTTAACCCATTTTTGCCATTTCTAACCATTGCACACACATCTCTAACCTGCTTTAAAGCCTTTTTGGCCATTTCTAACCCGCTTTTGGCCAACTTAGGCCATTTCTAACCCGTTTTCGCACATCTCTAACCCGCTTTAAAGCTTTTTTGGCCATTTCTAACCCATTTTAAGCCAGCTTTGGTCATTTCTGACCCATTTTTGCACATCTCTAACCTTTTTTAAGCCGGTTTTGGCTATTTCTCACTCATCTCTGCTTACCTCTAACCCTTTTTAAACTGGTTTTGGCCATTTCTAATCCAATTTTTGTCCATTTCTAACCCGGTTTAAATCATTTTTGGCCATTTCTATCCCATTTTTGCATGTCTAGAACCCTTTTAATGCATTTTTGACTCATTCTAAACCATTTTTGCCCACTTTCCACCCGTTTTAAGCTAGTTTTTTTTCTGTTTCTAACCCAGTTTTCCCCATTTCTTTACCCACTTGAATCCATTTTTGGCCATTTCTAGCCCATTTTTGCACATCTCTAACCGGCTTTAAAGCAGTTTTGGCCATTTCTAACCATTTCTGGCACATCTCTAACCTCTTTTAAGCCATTCTTTGCCATTTCTAACCCATTTCTGCTCATCTCTAGCCCTTTTAAAGCCACGTTTGGGTCTTTCTACACCATTTTCTCTGACTTTCAACCTGGTTTAAGCCATTTTTCTTTCCTTTTCTAACTCATTTTTTGTCCATTGCTCACACGATTTAAACCATTTTTGGGTTTATCTAAACCATTTTTACACACTTCTAACACATTTTAAGCCATTTTTCACTATTTCTATCCCATTTTAAGGCGTTTTTGGCCATTTCTAACCCATTTTTGCATACATCTAACCCTTTTAAAGCCGTTTTTGGCTCTTTCTAAAACACTTTCTTCTGCATTCAACTAATTATAAGCATTTTTTTTCTTTTCTGACCCATTTTTGGCCCAGTTCTCACACGTTTTATGCCATTTTCGGCTACATCTAACCCTTTTTTACCCACTACTAACCCATTTTAACCCTTTTTTGGCTATATCTAACCCATTTTAAGCTATTTTTGGCCATTTCTAACCCTTTTTTGCTCATCTCTAGCCCCTTTTAAGCCAATTTTGGCTTTTTCTAAACCGTTCTCGCATACCTCTAACCCTTTTAAGCCGGTTTTGGCCATTTCTAATGCATTTTTTGTCCATTTTTGAGGCTTTTTAAATAAATTTTGGCCATTTCTATTCCATTTTTGCAAATCTCTAACCCTTTTAAAGCCATTTTTGGTTCTTTCTAAACCATTTTTGCCCACTTTCAACACGGTTCATGCTATTTTTCTTTTCTGTTTCTAACCCAGTTTTCTGCATTTCTCACCATCTTTAATCCATTTTTTGCCACTTCTAACCATTTTTTTTTTTTTTTTACACATCTCTTACCTGCTTTAAAGCCTTTTTGGACATTTCTAACCCATTTTTGGCCATTCTTAACCTGTTTTATGCCATTCTTGGCCATTTCTAACTCATTTTTGCACATCTCTAACCCCTTTTAAGCTACTTTTGGCCATTTCTTATCCATTTTTTGTCCATTCTAACCCATTTTTCTCCATTTCTAACACATTTTAAAGAGGTTTTGGCCATTTCTAACCCACTTTTACACATCTCTAAACGGCTTTAAAGCATTTTTGGCCATTTCCAACCATTTTTGGCACATCTATAAGCCCTTTTAAGCCATTTTTTGCCATTTCTAACCCATTTTTGCACATCTCTAACCCTTTTAAAGCCATTTTTGCCTCTTTCTACACGATGTTTTCTCGCTCTCAACCCGTTTTAAGCCATTTTTAGTTCTTTTCTAACTCATTTTTTGCCTGTTTCTCTCACGATTTAAACCGTTTTCGGCTATATCTAACCCATTTTTGCTCACTCCTAACGCATTTTAAGCCATTTTTCACCATTTCTATCCCAATTTAAACCTTTTGGGCCATTTCTAGCACAGTTTTGCAAACTTCTAACCCATTTTAAGCAATTTTTGGCCATTCCTACCCCAGTTTTACCCTATCTAACCACCTTTAAGCCGCTTTTGGCCATTTATAACCCATTTTTCCTCAGCTCTAACCCTTTTTAAGCCTTTTTTTGCTCTACCTGTACGATTTTTGCCAACTTTCCACTCGTTTTAAGGTTTTTTCTCTTCCCTTTCTAACCAACTTTTCCCCATTTCTTACCTGCTTTAACCCATTTTTGCCATTTCTAACCATTGCACACACATCTCTAACCTGCTTTAAAGCCTTTTTGGCCATTTCTAACCCGCTTTTGGCCAACTTAGGCCATTTCTAACCCGTTTTCGCACATCTCTAACCCGCTTTAAAGCTTTTTTGGCCGTTTCTAACCCATTTTAAGCCAGCTTTGGTCATTTCTGACCCATTTTTGCACATCTCTAACCTTTTTTAAGCCGGTTTTGGCTATTTCTCACTCATCTCTGCTTACCTCTAACCCTTTTTAAACCGGTTTTGGCCATTTCTAATCCAATTTTTGTCCATTTCTAACCCGGTTTAAATCATTTTTGGCCATTTCTATCCCATTTTTGCGTGCCTAGAACCCTTTTAATGCATTTTTGACTCTTTCTCAACCATTTTTGCCCACTTTCCACCCGTTTTAAGCTAGTTTTTTTCTGTTTCTAACCCAGTTTTCCCCATTTCTTTACCCACTTGAATCCATTTTTGGCCATTTCTAGCCCATTTTGGCACATCTCTAACCTGCTTTAAAGCAGTTTTGGCCATTTCTAACCATTTCTGGCACATCTCTAACCTCTTTTAAGCCATTCTTTGCCATTTCTAACCCATTTCTGCTCATCTCTAGCCCTTTTAAAGCCACGTTTGGGTCTTTCTACACCATTTTCTCTGACTTTCAACCTGGTTTAAGCCGTTTTTCTTTCCTTTTCTAACTCATTTTTTGCCCATTGCTCACACGATTTAAACCATTTTTGGGTTTATCTAAACCATTTTTACACACTTCTAACACATTTTAAGCCATTTTTCACTATTTCTATCCCATTTTAAGGCGTTTTTGGCCATTTCTAACCCATTTTCGCATACATCTAACCCTTTTAAACCCATTTTTGGCTCTTTCTAAAACACTCTCTTCCGCATTCAAGTAATTATAAGCATTTTTTTTTTTCTTTTCTGACCCATTTTTGGCCCAGTTCTCACACGTTTTAAGCCATTTTCGGCTACATCTAACCCTTTTTTACCCACTACTAACCCATTTTAACCCTTTTTTGGCTATATCTAACCCATTTTAAGCTATTTTTGGCCATTTCTAACCCTTTTTTGCTCATCTCTAGCCCCTTTTAAGCCAATTTTGGCTTTTCCTAAACCGTTCTTGCATACCTCAAACCCTTTTAAGCCGGTTTTGGCCATTTCTAATGCATTTTTTGTCCATTTTTGAGGCTTTTTAAATAAATTTTGGCCATTTCTATTCCATTTTTGCAAATCTCAAACCGTTTTAAAGCCATTTTTGGTTCTTTCTAAACCATTTTTGCCCACTTTCAACACGGTGAAAGCTCCGGCTATGCATCTTCAGCACGCAGTCAGCTTTGCAACTGTGACACATATATTGCTGTCGATCCTCACGTTCCTACCTCAAAGTCCAATTGAATCAAAATCTCTGTGCCCTTTCTCTGCTGTGCAGCAGCAGAGAGGGTAGAGCAGGAATGTTTAGACCCTACTCAAAGAATAGAAGAGCCAGGACAAAATGTTCCTGCAGATCATCGTCAGCGCACAGCGAGCTTTGCAACTCTGCAGCACACATTGCTGTCACTCCTCCCTTTCCTGCCTGAAAGACCAATTGAATCCAACTTCTCTGTGCCAGCTCTCTGCTGAGCAGCAACAGAGAGAGTAGAGCAGCAATGTTTAGACTGTGCTAAAACAGCAGAAGAGCCTTGCGAAAAAGCTCCTGCTGGTCATCTATAGCACACAGTGAGCTTTGCAACTGTGACACAAACATTGCTGTCACTCTTCACTCTTTCTCCAAAAAGACCGTTTGAATACAACCTCTCCAGTGCACGCTCTCTGTGAGCTGCAGCAAGAGTAAGTAGAGCAGGAACGTTTAGACACTGCTGAAAGAGCAGAAAAGCCAGGACAAAATGTTCCTACAGATCATCTTCAGCGCACAGCGAGCTTTGCAACTCTGCAACATCCATTGCTGTCTCTCCTCCCTTTCCTGCCTGAAAGACCAATTGAATCCAACATCTCTGTGCTCTCTCTCTGCTGAGCAGCAACAGAGAGAGTAGAGCAGCAATGTTTAGACTGTGCTAAAACAGCAGAAGTGCCTTGCGAAACAGCTCCTGCTGATCATGTTTAGCACACAGTTAGCTTTGCAACTGTGACACAAACATTGCTGTCACTGGTCACTTTATCTCCTAAAAGTGCATTTGAATCCAACGTTTCTGGTGCCCTCTCTCCTTTCAAGAGCAGTTGTGACAGGGGAGCACGAAGCGCTTGACCTCTAATCCCACAGCCGATGGGCCAGCAGGGAAACTCCGGCTGGGTATCTTCAGCGCACAGTGAGCTTTGAAACTGTGTCACACACATTGCTGTCACCCCTCACTTTCCTACCTGAAAGTCCAATTGAATCCTACAACTCCTGTGCTTGCTCTTTGTCAGCAGCAGCAGAATATAGCAGTTACGTTTGGTCTCTGCTGAAACAGCAGAAGAGACATGCACAAAGTTCCTGCTGATCATCTTCAGCACACAGTGAGCTTTGCAACTGTGACACACACATTACTGTCACTGGTCACTTTATCTCCTAGAAGTCCATTTGAATGCAACCTTTCCAGTGCCCGCTCTCTCTGAGCAGCAGCAGAGTGAGTAGAGCAGGAACGTTTAGACTCTGCTGAAAGAGCAGAAGAGCCAGGCCAAAATGTTCCTGCTGATCATCGTCAGCGCACAGCGAGCTTTGCAACTCTGCAACACACATTGCTGTCACTCCTCCCTTCATCTCCTAATAGTCCGTTTGAATCCATAGTCTCTCGCGCCCTCTCTCGTTTGAACAGCAGCAGTGACACGTGAACACGAGCTCTTGGCCTCTGCTCCCACAGCCGAAGAGCCAGGAGTGAAAGCTCCGGCTATGCATCTTCAGCACGCAGTCAGCTTTGCAACTGTGACACATATATTGCTGTCGCTCCTCACGTTCCTACCTCAAAGTCCAATTGAATCCAAAATCTCTGTGCCCTTTCTCTGCTGTGCAGCAGCAGAGAGGGTAGAGCAGGAACGTTTAGACCCTACTCAAAGAATAGAAGAGCCAGGACAAAATGTTCCTGCAGATCATCTTCAGCGCACAGCGAGCTTTGCAACTCTGCAGCACACATTGCTGTCACTCCTCCCTTTCCTGCCTGAAAGACCAATTGAATCCAACATCTCTGTGCCAGCTCTCTGCTGAGCAGCAACAGAGGGAGTAGAGCAGCAATGTTTAGACTGTGCTAAAACAGCAGAAGAGCCTTGCGAAAAAGCTCCTGCTGGTCATCTATAGCACGCAGTGAGCTTTGCAACTGTGACACAAACATTGCTGTCACTCTTCACTCTTTCTCCAAAAAGACCGTTTGAATACAACCTCTCCAGTGCACGCTCTCTGTGAGCTGCAGCAAGAGTAAGTAGAGCAGGAACGTTTAGACACTGCTGAAAGAGCAGAAAAGCCAGGACAAAATGTTCCTACAGATCATCTTCAGCGCACAGCGAGCTTTGCAACTCTGCAACATCCATTGCTGTCTCTCCTCCCTTTCCTGCCTGAAAGACCAATTGAATCTAACATCTCTGTGCTCTCTCTCTGCTGAGCAGCAACAGAGAGAGTAGAGCAGCAATGTTTAGACTGTTCTAAAACAGCAGAAGAGCCTTGCGAAAAAGCTCCTGCTGATCATGTTTAGCACACAGTTAGCTTTGCAACTGTGACACAAACATTGCTGTCACTGGTCACTTTATCTCCTAAAAGTGCATTTGAATCCAACGTTTCTGGGGCCCTCTCTCCTTTCAAGAGCAGTTGTGACAGGGGAGCACGAAGCGCTTGACCTCTAATCCCACAGCCGATGGGCCAGCAGGGAAACTCCGGCTGGGCATCTTCAGCGCACAGTGAGCTTTGAAACTGTGTCACACACATTGCTGTCACCCCTCACTTTCCTGCCTGAAAGACCAATTGAATCCTACAACTCCAGTGCTTGCTCTTTGTCAGCAGCAGCAGAATATAGCAGTTACGTTTGGTCTCTGCTGAAACAGCAGAAGAGACATGCACAAAGTTCCTGCTGATCATCTTCAGCACACAGTGAGCTTTGCAACTGTGACACACACATTACTGTCACTGGTCACTTTATCTCCTAAAAGTCCATTTGAATGCAACCTTTCCAGTGCCCGCTCTCTCTGAGCAGCAGCAGAGTGAGTAGAGCAGGAACGTTTAGACTCTGCTGAAAGAGCAGAAGAGCCAGGCCAAAATGTTCCTGCTGATCATCGTCAGCGCACAGCGAGCTTTGCAACTCTGCAACACACATTGCTGTCACTCCTCCCTTCATCTCCTAATAGTCCGTTTGAATCCATAGTCTCTCGCGCCCTCTCTCGTTTGAACAGCAGCAGTGACACGTGAACACGAGCTCTTGGCCTCTGCTCCCACAGCCGAAGAGCCAGGAGTGAAAGCTCCGGCTATGCATCTTCAGCACGCAGTCAGCTTTGCAACTGTGACACATATATTGCTGTCGCTCCTCACGTTCCTACCTCAAAGTCCAATTGAATCCAAAATCTCTGTGCCCTTTCTCTGCTGTGCAGCAGCAGAGAGGGTAGAGCAGGAACGTTTAGACCCTACTCAAAGAATAGAAGAGCCAGGACAAAATGTTCCTGCAGATCATCTTCAGCGCACAGCGAGCTTTGCAACTCTGCAGCACACATTGCTGTCACTCCTCCCTTTCCTGCCTGAAAGACCAATTGAATCCAACATCTCTGTGCCAGCTCTCTGCTGAGCAGCAACAGAGGGAGTAGAGCAGCAATGTTTAGACTGTGCTAAAACAGCAGAAGAGCCTTGCGAAAAAGCTCCTGCTGGTCATCTATAGCACGCAGTGAGCTTTGCAACTGTGACACAAACATTGCTGTCACTCTTCACTCTTTCTCCAAAAAGACCGTTTGAATACAACCTCTCCAGTGCACGCTCTCTGTGAGCTGCAGCAAGAGTAAGTAGAGCAGGAACGTTTAGACACTGCTGAAAGAGCAGAAAAGCCAGGACAAAATGTTCCTACAGATCATCTTCAGCGCACAGCGAGCTTTGCAACTCTGCAACATCCATTGCTGTCTCTCCTCCCTTTCCTGCCTGAAAGACCAATTGAATCCAACATCTCTGTGCTCTCTCTCTGCTGAGCAGCAACAGAGAGAGTAGAGCAGCAATGTTTAGACTGTGCTAAAACAGCAGAAGAGCCTTGCGAAAAAGCTCCTGCTGATCATGTTTCGCACACAGTTAGCTTTGCAACTGTGACACAAACATTGCTGTCACTCTTCACTCTTTCTCCAAAAAGACCGTTTGAATACAACCTCTCCAGTGCACGCTCTCTGTGAGCTGCAGCAAGAGTAAGTAGAGCAGGAGCGTTTAGACACTGCTGAAAGAGCAGAAAAGCCAGGCCAAAATGTTCCTGCTGATCATCCTCAGCGCACATCGAGCTTTGCAACTCTGCAACACACATTGCTGTCACTCCTCCCTTCATCTCCTAATAGTCCGTTTGAATCCATAGTCTCTCGCGCCCTCTCTCGTTTGAACAGCAGCAGTGACACGTGAACACGAGCTCTTGGCCTCTGCTCCCACAGCCGAAGAGCCAGGAGTGAAAGCTCCGGCTATGCATCTTCAGCACGCAGTCAGCTTTGCAACTGTGACACATATATTGCTGTCGCTCCTCACGTTCCTACCTCAAAGTCCAATTGAATCCAAAATCTCTGTGCCCTTTCTCTGCTGTGCAGCAGCAGAGAGGGTAGAGCAGGAACGTTTAGACCCTACTCAAAGAATAGAAGAGCCAGGACAAAATGTTCCTGCAGATCATCTTCAGCGCACAGCGAGCTTTGCAACTCTGCAGCACACATTGCTGTCACTCCTCCCTTTCCTGCCTGAAAGACCAATTGAATCCAACATCTCTGTGCCAGCTCTCTGCTGAGCAGCAACAGAGGGAGTAGAGCAGCAATGTTTAGACTGTGCTAAAACAGCAGAAGAGCCTTGCGAAAAAGCTCCTGCTGGTCATCTATAGCACGCAGTGAGCTTTGCAACTGTGACACAAACATTGCTGTCACTCTTCACTCTTTCTCCAAAAAGACCGTTTGAATACAACCTCTCCAGTGCACGCTCTCTGTGAGCTGCAGCAAGAGTAAGTACAGCAGGAACGTTTAGACACTGCTGAAAGAGCAGAAAAGCCAGGACAAAATGTTCCTACAGATCATCTTCAGCGCACAGCGAGCTTTGCAACTCTGCAACATCCATTGCTGTCTCTCCTCCCTTTCCTGCCTGAAAGACCAATTGAATCCAACATCTCTGTGCTCTCTCTCTGCTGAGCAGCAACAGAGAGAGTAGAGCAGCAATGTTTAGACTGTGCTAAAACAGCAGAAGAGCCTTGCGAAACAGCTCCTGCTGATCATGTTTAGCATACAGTTAGCTTTGCAACTGTGACACAAACATTGCTGTCACTGGTCACTTTATCTCCTAAAAGTGCATTTGAATCCAACGTTTCTGGTGCCCTCTCTCCTTTCAAGAGCAGTTGTGACAGGGGAGCACGAAGCGCTTGACCTCTAATCCCACAGCCGATGGGCCAGCAGGGAAACTCCGGCTGGGTATCTTCAGCGCACAGTGAGCTTTGAAACTGTGTCACACACATTGCTGTCACCCCTCACTTTCCTACCTGAAAGTCCAATTGAATCCTACAACTCCTGTGCTTGCTCTTTGTCAGCAGCAGCAGAATATAGCAGTTACGTTTGGTCTCTGCTGAAACAGCAGAAGAGACATGCACAAAGTTCCTGCTGATCATCTTCAGCACACAGTGAGCTTTGCAACTGTGACACACACATTACTGTCACTGGTCACTTTATCTCCTAGAAGTCCATTTGAATGCAACCTTTCCAGTGCCCGCTCTCTCTGAGCAGCAGCAGAGTGAGTAGAGCAGGAACGTTTAGACTCTGCTGAAAGAGCAGAAGAGCCAGGCCAAAATGTTCCTGCTGATCATCGTCAGCGCACAGCGAGCTTTGCAACTCTGCAACACACATTGCTGTCACTCCTCCCTTCATCTCCTAATAGTCCGTTTGAATCCATAGTCTCTCGCGCCCTCTCTCGTTTGAACAGCAGCAGTGACACGTGAACACGAGCTCTTGGCCTCTGCTCCCACAGCCGAAGAGCCAGGAGTGAAAGCTCCGGCTATGCATCTTCAGCACGCAGTCAGCTTTGCAACTGTGACACATATATTGCTGTCGCTCCTCACGTTCCTACCTCAAAGTCCAATTGAATCCAAAATCTCTGTGCCCTTTCTCTGCTGTGCAGCAGCAGAGAGGGTAGAGCAGGAACGTTTAGACCCTACTCAAAGAATAGAAGAGCCAGGACAAAATGTTCCTGCAGATCATCTTCAGCGCACAGCGAGCTTTGCAACTCTGCAGCACACATTGCTGTCACTCCTCCCTTTCCTGCCTGAAAGACCAATTGAATCCAACATCTCTGTGCCAGCTCTCTGCTGAGCAGCAACAGAGGGAGTAGAGCAGCAATGTTTAGACTGTGCTAAAACAGCAGAAGAGCCTTGCGAAAAAGCTCCTGCTGGTCATCTATAGCACGCAGTGAGCTTTGCAACTGTGACACAAACATTGCTGTCACTCTTCACTCTTTCTCCAAAAAGACCGTTTGAATACAACCTCTCCAGTGCACGCTCTCTGTGAGCTGCAGCAAGAGTAAGTAGAGCAGGAACGTTTAGACACTGCTGAAAGAGCAGAAAAGCCAGGACAAAATGTTCCTACAGATCATCTTCAGCGCACAGCGAGCTTTGCAACTCTGCAACATCCATTGCTGTCTCTCCTCCCTTTCCTGCCTGAAAGACCAATTGAATCTAACATCTCTGTGCTCTCTCTCTGCTGAGCAGCAACAGAGAGAGTAGAGCAGCAATGTTTAGACTGTGCTAAAACAGCAGAAGAGCCTTGCGAAACAGCTCCTGCTGATCATGTTTAGCATACAGTTAGCTTTGCAACTGTGACACAAACATTGCTGTCACTGGTCACTTTATCTCCTAAAAGTGCATTTGAATCCAACGTTTCTGGTGCCCTCTCTCCTTTCAAGAGCAGTTGTGACAGGGGAGCACGAAGCGCTTGACCTCTAATCCCACAGCCGATGAGCCAGCAGGGAAACTCTGGCTGGGTATCTTCAGCGCACAGTGAGCTTTGAAACTGTGTCACACACATTGCTGTCACCCCTCACTTTCCTACCTGAAAGTCCAATTGAATCCTACAACTCCTGTGCTTGCTCTTTGTCAGCAGCAGCAGAATATAGCAGTTACGTTTGGTCTCTGCTGAAACAGCAGAAGAGACATGCACAAAGTTCCTGCTGATCATCTTCAGCACACAGTGAGCTTTGCAACTGTGACACACACATTACTGTCACTGGTCACTTTATCTCCTAGAAGTCCATTTGAATGCAACCTTTCCAGTGCCCGCTCTCTCTGAGCAGCAGCAGAGTGAGTAGAGCAGGAACGTTTAGACTCTGCTGAAAGAGCAGAAGAGCCAGGCCAAAATGTTCCTGCTGATCATCGTCAGCGCACAGCGAGCTTTGCAACTCTGCAACACACATTGCTGTCACTCCTCCCTTCATCTCCTAATAGTCCGTTTGAATCCATAGTCTCTCGCGCCCTCTCTCGTTTGAACAGCAGCAGTGACACGTGAACACGAGCTCTTGGCCTCTGCTCCCACAGCCGAAGAGCCAGGAGTGAAAGCTCCGGCTATGCATCTTCAGCACGCAGTCAGCTTTGCAACTGTGACACATATATTGCTGTCGCTCCTCACGTTCCTACCTCAAAGTCCAATTGAATCCAAAATCTCTGTGCCCTTTCTCTGCTGTGCAGCAGCAGAGAGGGTAGAGCAGGAACGTTTAGACCCTACTCAAAGAATAGAAGAGCCAGGACAAAATGTTCCTGCAGATCATCTTCAGCGCACAGCGAGCTTTGCAACTCTGCAGCACACATTGCTGTCACTCCTCCCTTTCCTGCCTGAAAGACCAATTGAATCCAACATCTCTGTGCCAGCTCTCTGCTGAGCAGCAACAGAGGGAGTAGAGCAGCAATGTTTAGACTGTGCTAAAACAGCAGAAGAGCCTTGCGAAAAAGCTCCTGCTGGTCATCTATAGCACGCAGTGAGCTTTGCAACTGTGACACAAACATTGCTGTCACTCTTCACTCTTTCTCCAAAAAGACCGTTTGAATACAACCTCTCCAGTGCACGCTCTCTGTGAGCTGCAGCAAGAGTAAGTAGAGCAGGAACGTTTAGACACTGCTGAAAGAGCAGAAAAGCCAGGACAAAATGTTCCTACAGATCATCTTCAGCGCACAGCGAGCTTTGCAACTCTGCAACATCCATTGCTGTCTCTCCTCCCTTTCCTGCCTGAAAGACCAATTGAATCTAACATCTCTGTGCTCTCTCTCTGCTGAGCAGCAACAGAGAGAGTAGAGCAGCAATGTTTAGACTGTTCTAAAACAGCAGAAGAGCCTTGCGAAAAAGCTCCTGCTGATCATGTTTAGCACACAGTTAGCTTTGCAACTGTGACACAAACATTGCTGTCACTCCTCACTTTATCTCCTAAAAGTGCATTTGAATCCAACGTTTCTGGGGCCCTCTCTCCTTTCAAGAGCAGTTGTGACAGGGGAGCACGAAGCGCTTGACCTCTAATCCCACAGCCGATGAGCCAGCAGGGAAACTCCGGCTGGGCATCTTCAGCGCACAGTGAGCTTTGAAACTGTGTCACACACATTGCTGTCACCCCTCACTTTCCTACCTGAAAGTCCAATTGAATCCTACAACTCCAGTGCTTGCTCTTTGTCAGCAGCAGCAGAATATAGCAGTTACGTTTGGTCTCTGCTGAAACAGCAGAGGAGACATGCACAAAGTTCCTGCTGATCATCTTCAGCACACAGTGAGCTTTGCAACTGGGACACACACATTACTGTCACTGGTCACTTTATCTCCTAAAAGTCCATTTGAATGCAACCTTTCCAGGGCCCGCTCTCTCTGAGCAGCAGCAGAGTGAGTAGAGCAGGAACGTTTAGACTCTGCTGAAAGAGCAGAAGAGCCAGGCCAAAATGTTCCTGCTGATCATCGTCAGCGCACATCGAGCTTTGCAACTCTGCAACACACATTGCTGTCACTCCTCCCTTCATCTCCTAATAGTCCGTTTGAATCCATAGTCTCTCGCGCCCTCTCTCGTTTGAACAGCAGCAGTGACACGTGAACACGAGCTCTTGGCCTCTGCTCCCACAGCCGAAGAGCCAGGAGTGAAAGCTCCGGCTATGCATCTTCAGCACGCAGTCAGCTTTGCAACTGTGACACATATATTGCTGTCGCTCCTCACGTTCCTACCTCAAAGTCCAATTGAATCCAAAATCTCTGTGCCCTTTCTCTGCTGTGCAGCAGCAGAGAGGGTAGAGCAGGAACGTTTAGACCCTACTCAAAGAATAGAAGAGCCAGGACAAAATGTTCCTGCAGATCATCTTCAGCGCACAGCGAGCTTTGCAACTCTGCAGCACACATTGCTGTCACTCCTCCCTTTCCTGCCTGAAAGACCAATTGAATCCAACATCTCTGTGCCAGCTCTCTGCTGAGCAGCAACAGAGAGAGTAGAGCAGCAATGTTTAGACTGTGCTAAAACAGCAGAAGAGCCTTGCGAAAAACCTCCTGCTGGTCATCTATAGCACACAGTGAGCTTTGCAACTGTGACACAAACATTGCTGTCACTCTTCACTCTTTCTCCAAAAAGACCGTTTGAATACAACCTCTCCAGTGCACGCTCTCTGTGAGCTGCAGCAAGAGTAAGTAGAGCAGGAACGTTTAGACACTGCTGAAAGAGCAGAAAAGCCAGGACAAAATGTTCCTACAGATCATCTTCAGCGCACAGCGAGCTTTGCAACTCTGCAACATCCATTGCTGTCTCTCCTCCCTTTCCTGCCTGAAAGACCAATTGAATCCAACATCTCTGTGCTCTCTCTCTGCTGAGCAGCAACAGAGAGAGTAGAGCAGCAATGTTTAGACTGTGCTAAAACAGCAGAAGAGCCTTGCGAAACAGCTCCTGCTGATCATGTTTAGCATACAGTTAGCTTTGCAACTGTGACACAAACATTGCTGTCACTGGTCACTTTATCTCCTAAAAGTGCATTTGAATCCAACGTTTCTGGTGCCCTCTCTCCTTTCAAGAGCAGTTGTGACAGGGGAGCACGAAGCGCTTGACCTCTAATCCCACAGCCGATGGGCCAGCAGGGAAACTCTGGCTGGGTATCTTCAGCGCACAGTGAGCTTTGAAACTGTGTCACACACATTGCTGTCACCCCTCACTTTCCTACCTGAAAGTCCAATTGAATCCTACAACTCCTGTGCTTGCTCTTTGTCAGCAGCAGCAGAATATAGCAGTTACGTTTGGTCTCTGCTGAAACAGCAGAAGAGACATGCACAAAGTTCCTGCTGATCATCTTCAGCACACAGTGAGCTTTGCAACTGTGACACACACATTACTGTCACTGGTCACTTTATCTCCTAGAAGTCCATTTGAATGCAACCTTTCCAGTGCCCGCTCTCTCTGAGCAGCAGCAGAGTGAGTAGAGCAGGAACGTTTAGACTCTGCTGAAAGAGCAGAAGAGCCAGGCCAAAATGTTCCTGCTGATCATCGTCAGCGCACAGCGAGCTTTGCAACTCTGCAACACACATTGCTGTCACTCCTCCCTTCATCTCCTAATAGTCCGTTTGAATCCATAGTCTCTCGCGCCCTCTCTCGTTTGAACAGCAGCAGTGACACGTGAACACGAGCTCTTGGCCTCTGCTCCCACAGCCGAAGAGCCAGGAGTGAAAGCTCCGGCTATGCATCTTCAGCACGCAGTCAGCTTTGCAACTGTGACACATATATTGCTGTCGCTCCTCACGTTCCTACCTCAAAGTCCAATTGAATCCAAAATCTCTGTGCCCTTTCTCTGCTGTGCAGCAGCAGAGAGGGTAGAGCAGGAACGTTTAGACCCTACTCAAAGAATAGAAGAGCCAGGACAAAATGTTCCTGCAGATCATCGTCAGCGCACAGCGAGCTTTGCAACTCTGCAGCACACATTGCTGTCACTCCTCCCTTTCCTGCCTGAAAGACCAGTTGAATCCAACATCTCTGTGCCAGCTCTCTGCTGAGCAGCAACAGAGAGAGTAGAGCAGCAATGTTTAGACTGTGCTAAAACAGCAGAAGAGCCTTGCGAAAAAGCTCCTGCTGGTCATCTATAGCACGCAGTGAGCTTTGCAACTGTGACACAAACATTGCTGTCACTCTTCACTCTTTCTCCAAAAAGACCGTTTGAATACAACCTCTCCAGTGCACGCTCTCTGTGAGCTGCAGCAAGAGTAAGTAGAGCAGGAACGTTTAGACACTGCTGAAAGAGCAGAAAAGCCAGGACAAAATGTTCCTACAGATCATCTTCAGCGCACAGCGAGCTTTGCAACTCTGCAACATCCATTGCTGTCTCTCCTCCCTTTCCTGCCTGAATGACCAATTGAATCCAACATCTCTGTGCTCTCTCTCTGCTGAGCAGCAACAGAGAGAGTAGAGCAGCAATGTTTAGACTGTGCTAAAACAGCAGAAGAGCCTTGCGAAAAAGCTCCTGCTGATCATGTTTAGCACACAGTTAGCTTTGCAACTGTGACACAAACATTGCTGTCACTCCTCACTTTATCTCCTAAAAGTGCATTTGAATCCAACGTTTCTGGGGCCCTCTCTCCTTTCAAGAGCAGTTGTGACAGGGGAGCACGAAGCGCTTGACCTCTAATCCCACAGCCGATGAGCCAGCAGGGAAACTCCGGCTGGGCATCTTCAGCGCACAGTGAGCTTTGAAACTGTGTCACACACATTGCTGTCACCCCTCACTTTCCTACCTGAAAGTCCAATTGAATCCTACAACTCCAGTGCTTGCTCTTTGTCAGCAGCAGCAGAATATAGCAGTTACGTTTGGTCTCTGCTGAAACAGCAGAGGAGACATGCACAAAGTTCCTGCTGATCATCTTCAGCACACAGTGAGCTTTGCAACTGGGACACACACATTACTGTCACTGGTCACTTTATCTCCTAAAAGTCCATTTGAATGCAACCTTTCCAGGGCCCGCTCTCTCTGAGCAGCAGCAGAGTGAGTAGAGCAGGAACGTTTAGACTCTGCTGAAAGAGCAGAAGAGCCAGGCCAAAATGTTCCTGCTGATCATCGTCAGCGCACAGCGAGCTTTGCAACTCTGCAACACACATTGCTGTCACTCCTCCCTTCATCTCCTAATAGTCCGTTTGAATCCATAGTCTCTCGCGCCCTCTCTCGTTTGAACAGCAGCAGTGACACGTGAACACGAGCTCTTGGCCTCTGCTCCCACAGCCGAAGAGCCAGGAGTGAAAGCTCCGGCTATGCATCTTCAGCACGCAGTCAGCTTTGCAACTGTGACACATATATTGCTGTCGCTCCTCACGTTCCTACCTCAAAGTCCAATTGAATCCAAAATCTCTGTGCCCTTTCTCTGCTGTGCAGCAGCAGAGAGGGTAGAGCAGGAACGTTTAGACCCTACTCAAAGAATAGAAGAGCCAGGACAAAATGTTCCTGCAGATCATCTTCAGCGCACAGCGAGCTTTGCAACTCTGCAGCACACATTGCTGTCACTCCTCCCTTTCCTGCCTGAAAGACCAATTGAATCCAACATCTCTGTGCCAGCTCTCTGCTGAGCAGCAACAGAGAGAGTAGAGCAGCAATGTTTAGACTGTGCTAAAACAGCAGAAGAGCCTTGCGAAAAACCTCCTGCTGGTCATCTATAGCACACAGTGAGCTTTGCAACTGTGACACAAACATTGCTGTCACTCTTCACTCTTTCTCCAAAAAGACCGTTTGAATACAACCTCTCCAGTGCACGCTCTCTGTGAGCTGCAGCAAGAGTAAGTAGAGCAGGAGCGTTTAGACACTGCTGAAAGAGCAGAAAAGCCAGGCCAAAATGTTCCTACAGATCATCTTCAGCGCACAGCGAGCTTTGCAACTCTGCAACATCCATTGCTGTCTCTCCTCCCTTTCCTGCCTGAAAGACCAATTGAATCTAACATCTCTGTGCTCTCTCTCTGCTGAGCAGCAACAGAGAGAGTAGAGCAGCAATGTTTAGACTGTTCTAAAACAGCAGAAGAGCCTTGCGAAAAAGCTCCTGCTGATCATGTTTAGCACACAGTTAGCTTTGCAACTGTGACACAAACATTGCTGTCACTCCTCACTTTATCTCCAAAAAGTGCATTTGAATCCAACGTTTCTGGGGCCCTCTCTCCTTTCAAGAGCAGTTGTGACAGGGGAGCACGAAGCGCTTGACCTCTAATCCCACAGCCGATGAGCCAGCAGGGAAACTCCGGCTGGGCATCTTCAGCGCACAGTGAGCTTTGAAACTGTGTCACACACATTGCTGTCACCCCTCACTTTCCTACCTGAAAGTCCAATTGAAACCTACAACTCCAGTGCTTGCTCTTTGTCAGCAGCAGCAGAATATAGCAGTTACGTTTGGTCTCTGCTGAAACAGCAGAAGAGACATGCACAAAGTTCCTGCTGATCATCTTCAGCACACAGTGAGCTTTGCAACTGGGACACACACATTACTGTCACTGGTCACTTTATCTCCTAAAAGTCCATTTGAATGCAACCTTTCCAGGGCCCGCTCTCTCTGAGCAGCAGCAGAGTGAGTAGAGCAGGAACGTTTAGACTCTGCTGAAAGAGCAGAAGAGCCAGGCCAAAATGTTCCTGCTGATCATCGTCAGCGCACAGCGAGCTTTGCAACTCTGCAACACACATTGCTGTCACTCCTCCCTTCATCTCCTAATAGTCCGTTTGAATCCATAGTCTCTCGCGCCCTCTCTCGTTTGAACAGCAGCAGTGACACGTGAACACGAGCTCTTGGCCTCTGCTCCCACAGCCGAAGAGCCAGGAGTGAAAGCTCCGGCTATGCATCTTCAGCACGCAGTCAGCTTTGCAACTGTGACACATATATTGCTGTCGCTCCTCACGTTCCTACCTCAAAGTCCAATTGAATCCAAAATCTCTGTGCCCTTTCTCTGCTGTGCAGCAGCAGAGAGGGTAGAGCAGGAACGTTTAGACCCTACTCAAAGAATAGAAGAGCCAGGACAAAATGTTCCTGCAGATCATCTTCAGCGCACAGCGAGCTTTGCAACTCTGCAGCACACATTGCTGTCACTCCTCCCTTTCCTGCCTGAAAGACCAATTGAATCCAACATCTCTGTGCCAGCTCTCTGCTGAGCAGCAACAGAGAGAGTAGAGCAGCAATGTTTAGACTGTGCTAAAACAGCAGAAGAGCCTTGCGAAAAACCTCCTGCTGGTCATCTATAGCACACAGTGAGCTTTGCAACTGTGACACAAACATTGCTGTCACTCTTCACTCTTTCTCCAAAAAGACCGTTTGAATACAACCTCTCCAGTGCACGCTCTCTGTGAGCTGCAGCAAGAGTAAGTAGAGCAGGAGCGTTTAGACACTGCTGAAAGAGCAGAAAAGCCAGGCCAAAATGTTCCTACAGATCATCTTCAGCGCACAGCGAGCTTTGCAACTCTGCAACATCCATTGCTGTCTCTCCTCCCTTTCCTGCCTGAAAGACCAATTGAATCTAACATCTCTGTGCTCTCTCTCTGCTGAGCAGCAACAGAGAGAGTAGAGCAGCAATGTTTAGACTGTTCTAAAACAGCAGAAGAGCCTTGCGAAAAAGCTCCTGCTGATCATGTTTAGCACACAGTTAGCTTTGCAACTGTGACACAAACATTGCTGTCACTCCTCACTTTATCTCCAAAAAGTGCATTTGAATCCAACGTTTCTGGGGCCCTCTCTCCTTTCAAGAGCAGTTGTGACAGGGGAGCACGAAGCGCTTGACCTCTAATCCCACAGCCGATGAGCCAGCAGGGAAACTCCGGCTGGGCATCTTCAGCGCACAGTGAGCTTTGAAACTGTGTCACACACATTGCTGTCACCCCTCACTTTCCTACCTGAAAGTCCAATTGAAACCTACAACTCCAGTGCTTGCTCTTTGTCAGCAGCAGCAGAATATAGCAGTTACGTTTGGTCTCTGCTGAAACAGCAGAAGAGACATGCACAAAGTTCCTGCTGATCATCTTCAGCACACAGTGAGCTTTGCAACTGGGACACACACATTACTGTCACTGGTCACTTTATCTCCTAAAAGTCCATTTGAATGCAACCTTTCCAGGGCCCGCTCTCTCTGAGCAGCAGCAGAGTGAGTAGAGCAGGAACGTTTAGACTCTGCTGAAAGAGCAGAAGAGCCAGGCCAAAATGTTCCTGCTGATCATCGTCAGCGCACAGCGAGCTTTGCAACTCTGCAACACACATTGCTGTCACTCCTCCCTTCATCTCCTAATAGTCCGTTTGAATCCATAGTCTCTCGCGCCCTCTCTCGTTTGAACAGCAGCAGTGACACGTGAACACGAGCTCTTGGCCTCTGCTCCCACAGCCGAAGAGCCAGGAGTGAAAGCTCCGGCTATGCATCTTCAGCACGCAGTCAGCTTTGCAACTGTGACACATATATTGCTGTCGCTCCTCACGTTCCTACCTCAAAGTCCAATTGAATCCAAAATCTCTGTGCCCTTTCTCTGCTGTGCAGCAGCAGAGAGGGTAGAGCAGGAACGTTTAGACCCTACTCAAAGAATAGAAGAGCCAGGACAAAATGTTCCTGCAGATCATCTTCAGCGCACAGCGAGCTTTGCAACTCTGCAGCACACATTGCTGTCACTCCTCCCTTTCCTGCCTGAAAGACCAGTTGAATCCAACATCTCTGTGCCAGCTCTCTGCTGAGCAGCAACAGAGAGAGTAGAGCAGCAATGTTTAGACTGTGCTAAAACAGCAGAAGAGCCTTGCGAAAAAGCTCCTGCTGGTCATCTATAGCACGCAGTGAGCTTTGCAACTGTGACACAAACATTGCTGTCACTCTTCACTCTTTCTCCAAAAAGACCGTTTGAATACAACCTCTCCAGTGCACGCTCTCTGTGAGCTGCAGCAAGAGTAAGTAGAGCAGGAACGTTTAGACACTGCTGAAAGAGCAGAAAAGCCAGGACAAAATGTTCCTACAGATCATCTTCAGCGCACAGCGAGCTTTGCAACTCTGCAACATCCATTGCTGTCTCTCCTCCCTTTCCTGCCTGAATGACCAATTGAATCCAACATCTCTGTGCTCTCTCTCTGCTGAGCAGCAACAGAGAGAGTAGAGCAGCAATGTTTAGACTGTGCTAAAACAGCAGAAGAGCCTTGCGAAAAAGCTCCTGCTGATCATGTTTAGCACACAGTTAGCTTTGCAACTGTGACACAAACATTGCTGTCACTGGTCACTTTATCTCCTAAAAGTGCATTTGAATCCAACGTTTCTGGGGCCCTCTCTCCTTTCAAGAGCAGTTGTGACAGGGGAGCACGAAGCGCTTGACCTCTAATCCCACAGCCGATGAGCCAGCAGGGAAACTCCGGCTGGGCATCTTCAGCGCACAGTGAGCTTTGAAACTGTGTCACACACATTGCTGTCACCCCTCACTTTCCTGCCTGAAAGACCAATTGAATCCTACAAATCCAGTGCTTGCTCTTTGTCAGCAGCAGCAGAATATAGCAGTTACGTTTGGTCTCTGCTGAAACAGCAGAAGAGACATGCACAAAGTTCCTGCTGATCATCTTCAGCACACAGTGAGCTTTGCAACTGTGACACACACATTACTGTCACTGGTCACTTTATCTCCTAAAAGTCCATTTGAATGCAACCTTTCCAGTGCCCGCTCTCTCTGAGCAGCAGCAGAGTGAGTAGAGCAGGAACGTTTAGACTCTGCTGAAAGAGCAGAAGAGCCAGGCCAAAATGTTCCTGCTGATCATCGTCAGCGCACAGCGAGCTTTGCAACTCTGCAACACACATTGCTGTCACTCCTCCCTTCATCTCCTAATAGTCCGTTTGAATCCATAGTCTCTCGCGCCCTCTCTCGTTTGAACAGCAGCAGTGACACGTGAACACGAGCTCTTGGCCTCTGCTCCCACAGCCGAAGAGCCAGGAGTGAAAGCTCCGGCTATGCATCTTCAGCACGCAGTCAGCTTTGCAACTGTGACACATATATTGCTGTCGCTCCTCACGTTCCTACCTCAAAGTCCAATTGAATCCAAAATCTCTGTGCCCTTTCTCTGCTGTGCAGCAGCAGAGAGGGTAGAGCAGGAACGTTTAGACCCTACTCAAAGAATAGAAGAGCCAGGACAAAATGTTCCTGCAGATCATCTTCAGCGCACAGCGAGCTTTGCAACTCTGCAGCACACATTGCTGTCACTCCTCCCTTTCCTGCCTGAAAGACCAATTGAATCCAACATCTCTGTGCCAGCTCTCTGCTGAGCAGCAACAGAGAGAGTAGAGCAGCAATGTTTAGACTGTGCTAAAACAGCAGAAGAGCCTTGCGAAAAAGCTCCTGCTGGTCATCTATAGCACGCAGTGAGCTTTGCAACTGTGACACAAACATTGCTGTCACTCTTCACTCTTTCTCCAAAAAGACCGTTTGAATACAACCTCTCCAGTGCACGCTCTCTGTGAGCTGCAGCAAGAGTAAGTAGAGCAGGAACGTTTAGACACTGCTGAAAGAGCAGAAAAGCCAGGACAAAATGTTCCTACAGATCATCTTCAGCGCACAGCGAGCTTTGCAACTCTGCAACATCCATTGCTGTCTCTCCTCCCTTTCCTGCCTGAATGACCAATTGAATCCAACATCTCTGTGCTCTCTCTCTGCTGAGCAGCAACAGAGAGAGTAGAGCAGCAATGTTTAGACTGTGCTAAAACAGCAGAAGAGCCTTGCGAAAAAGCTCCTGCTGATCATGTTTAGCACACAGTTAGCTTTGCAACTGTGACACAAACATTGCTGTCACTGGTCACTTTATCTCCTAAAAGTGCATTTGAATCCAACGTTTCTGGTGCCCTCTCTCATTTCAAGAGCAGTTGTGACAGGGGAGCACGAAGCGCTTGACCTCTAATCCCACAGCCGATGAGCCAGCAGGGAAACTCCGGCTGGGCATCTTCAGCGCACAGTGAGCTTTGAAACTGTGTCACACACATTGCTGTCACCCCTCACTTTCCTGCCTGAAAGACCAATTGAATCCTACAAATCCAGTGCTTGCTCTTTGTCAGCAGCAGCAGAATATAGCAGTTACGTTTGGTCTCTGCTGAAACAGCAGAAGAGACATGCACAAAGTTCCTGCTGATCATCTTCAGCACACAGTGAGCTTTGCAACTGTGACACACACATTACTGTCACTGGTCACTTTATCTCCTAAAAGTCCATTTGAATGCAACCTTTCCAGGGCCCGCTCTCTCTGAGCAGCAGCAGAGTGAGTAGAGCAGGAACGTTTAGACTCTGCTGAAAGAGCAGAAGAGCCAGGCCAAAATGTTCCTGCTGATCATCGTCAGCGCACAGCGAGCTTTGCAACTCTGCAATACACATTGCTGTCACTCCTCCCTTCATCTCCTAATAGTCCGTTTGAATCCATAGTCTCTCGCGCCCTCTCTCGTTTGAACAGCAGCAGTGACACGTGAACACGAGCTCTTGGCCTCTGCTCCCACAGCCGAAGAGCCAGGAGTGAAAGCTCCGGCTATGCATCTTCAGCACGCAGTCAGCTTTGCAACTGTGACACATATATTGCTGTCGCTCCTCACGTTCCTACCTCAAAGTCCAATTGAATCCAAAATCTCTGTGCCCTTTCTCTGCTGTGCAGCAGCAGAGAGGGTAGAGCAGGAACGTTTAGACCCTACTCAAAGAATAGAAGAGCCAGGACAAAATGTTCCTGCAGATCATCTTCAGCGCACAGCGAGCTTTGCAACTCTGCAGCACACATTGCTGTCACTCCTCCCTTTCCTGCCTGAAAGACCAATTGAATCCAACATCTCTGTGCCAGCTCTCTGCTGAGCAGCAACAGAGAGAGTAGAGCAGCAATGTTTAGACTGTGCTAAAACAGCAGAAGAGCCTTGCGAAAAAGCTCCTGCTGGTCATCTATAGCACGCAGTGAGCTTTGCAACTGTGACACAAACATTGCTGTCACTCTTCACTCTTTCTCCAAAAAGACCGTTTGAATACAACCTCTCCAGTGCACGCTCTCTGTGAGCTGCAGCAAGAGTAAGTAGAGCAGGAACGTTTAGACACTGCTGAAAGAGCAGAAAAGCCAGGACAAAATGTTCCTACAGATCATCTTCAGCGCACAGCGAGCTTTGCAACTCTGCAACATCCATTGCTGTCTCTCCTCCCTTTCCTGCCTGAATGACCAATTGAATCCAACATCTCTGTGCTCTCTCTCTGCTGAGCAGCAACAGAGAGAGTAGAGCAGCAATGTTTACACTGTGCTAAAACAGCAGAAGAGCCTTGCGAAAAAGCTCCTGCTGATCATGTTTAGCACACAGTTAGCTTTGCAACTGTGACACAAACATTGCTGTCACTGGTCACTTTATCTCCTAAAAGTGCATTTGAATCCAACGTTTCTGGGGCCCTCTCTCCTTTCAAGAGCAGTTGTGACAGGGGAGCACGAAGCGCTTGACCTCTAATCCCACAGCCGATGAGCCAGCAGGGAAACTCCGGCTGGGCATCTTCAGCGCACAGTGAGCTTTGAAACTGTGTCACACACATTGCTGTCACCCCTCACTTTCCTGCCTGAAAGACCAATTGAATCCTACAAATCCAGTGCTTGCTCTTTGTCAGCAGCAGCAGAATATAGCAGTTACGTTTGGTCTCTGCTGAAACAGCAGAAGAGACATGCACAAAGTTCCTGCTGATCATCTTCAGCACACAGTGAGCTTTGCAACTGTGACACACACATTACTGTCACTGGTCACTTTATCTCCTAAAAGTCCATTTGAATGCAACCTTTCCAGTGCCCGCTCTCTCTGAGCAGCAGCAGAGTGAGTAGAGCAGGAACGTTTAGACTCTGCTGAAAGAGCAGAAGAGCCAGGCCAAAATGTTCCTGCTGATCATCGTCAGCGCACAGCGAGCTTTGCAACTCTGCAACACACATTGCTGTCACTCCTCCCTTCATCTCCTAATAGTCCGTTTGAATCCATAGTCTCTCGCGCCCTCTCTCGTTTGAACAGCAGCAGTGACACGTGAACACGAGCTCTTGGCCTCTGCTCCCACAGCCGAAGAGCCAGGAGTGAAAGCTCCGGCTATGCATCTTCAGCACGCAGTCAGCTTTGCAACTGTGACACATATATTGCTGTCGCTCCTCACGTTCCTACCTCAAAGTCCAATTGAATCCAAAATCTCTGTGCCCTTTCTCTGCTGTGCAGCAGCAGAGAGGGTAGAGCAGGAACGTTTAGACCCTACTCAAAGAATAGAAGAGCCAGGACAAAATGTTCCTGCAGATCATCTTCAGCGCACAGCGAGCTTTGCAACTCTGCAGCACACATTGCTGTCACTCCTCCCTTTCCTGCCTGAAAGACCAATTGAATCCAACATCTCTGTGCCAGCTCTCTGCTGAGCAGCAACAGAGAGAGTAGAGCAGCAATGTTTAGACTGTGCTAAAACAGCAGAAGAGCCTTGCGAAAAAGCTCCTGCTGGTCATCTATAGCACGCAGTGAGCTTTGCAACTGTGACACAAACATTGCTGTCACTCTTCACTCTTTCTCCAAAAAGACCGTTTGAATACAACCTCTCCAGTGCACGCTCTCTGTGAGCTGCAGCAAGAGTAAGTAGAGCAGGAACGTTTAGACACTGCTGAAAGAGCAGAAAAGCCAGGACAAAATGTTCCTACAGATCATCTTCAGCGCACAGCGAGCTTTGCAACTCTGCAACATCCATTGCTGTCTCTCCTCCCTTTCCTGCCTGAAAGACCAATTGAATCTAACATCTCTGTGCTCTCTCTCTGCTGAGCAGCAACAGAGAGAGTAGAGCAGCAATGTTTAGACTGTGCTAAAACAGCAGAAGAGCCTTGCGAAAAAGCTCCTGCTGATCATGTTTAGCACACAGTTAGCTTTGCAACTGTGACACAAACATTGCTGTCACTGGTCACTTTATCTCCTAAAAGTGCATTTGAATCCAACGTTTCTGGGGCCCTCTCTCCTTTCAAGAGCAGTTGTGACAGGGGAGCACGAAGCGCTTGACCTCTAATCCCACAGCCGATGAGCCAGCAGGGAAACTCCGGCTGGGCATCTTCAGCGCACAGTGAGCTTTGAAACTGTGTCACACACATTGCTGTCACCCCTCACTTTCCTGCCTGAAAGACCAATTGAATCCTACAAATCCAGTGCTTGCTCTTTGTCAGCAGCAGCAGAATATAGCAGTTACGTTTGGTCTCTGCTGAAACATCAGAAGAGACATGCACAAAGTTCCTGCTGATCATCTTCAGCACACAGTGAGCTTTGCAACTGGGACACACACATTACTGTCACTGGTCACTTTATCTCCTAAAAGTCCATTTGAATGCAACCTTTCCAGTGCCCGCTCTCTCTGAGCAGCAGCAGAGTGAGTAGAGCAGGAACGTTTAGACTCTGCTGAAAGAGCAGAAGAGCCAGGCCAAAATGTTCCTGCTGATCATCGTCAGCGCACAGCGAGCTTTGCAACTCTGCAACACACATTGCTGTCACTCCTCCCTTCATCTCCTAATAGTCCGTTTGAATCCATAGTCTCTCGCGCCCTCTCTCGTTTGAACAGCAGCAGTGACACGTGAACACGAGCTCTTGGCCTCTGCTCCCACAGCCGAAGAGCCAGGAGTGAAAGCTCCGGCTATGCATCTTCAGCACGCAGTCAGCTTTGCAACTGTGACACATATATTGCTGTCGCTCCTCACGTTCCTACCTCAAAGTCCAATTGAATCCAAAATCTCTGTGCCCTTTCTCTGCTGTGCAGCAGCAGAGAGGGTAGAGCAGGAACGTTTAGACCCTACTCAAAGAATAGAAGAGCCAGGACAAAATGTTCCTGCAGATCATCTTCAGCGCACAGCGAGCTTTGCAACTCTGCAGCACACATTGCTGTCACTCCTCCCTTTCCTGCCTGAAAGACCAATTGAATCCAACATCTCTGTGCCAGCTCTCTGCTGAGCAGCAACAGAGAGAGTAGAGCAGCAATGTTTAGACTGTGCTAAAACAGCAGAAGAGCCTTGCGAAAAACCTCCTGCTGGTCATCTATAGCACACAGTGAGCTTTGCAACTGTGACACAAACATTGCTGTCACTCTTCACTCTTTCTCCAAAAAGACTGTTTGAATACAACCTCTCCAGTGCACGCTCTCTGTGAGCTGCAGCAAGAGTAAGTAGAGCAGGAACGTTTAGACACTGCTGAAAGAGCAGAAAAGCCAGGACAAAATGTTCCTACAGATCATCTTCAGCGCACAGCGAGCTTTGCAACTCTGCAACATCCATTGCTGTCACTCCTCCCTTTCCTGCCTGAAAGACCAATTGAATCCAACATCTCTGTGCTCTCTCTCTGCTGAGCAGCAACAGAGAGAGTAGAGCAGCAATGTTTAGACTGTGCTAAAACAGCAGAAGAGCCTTGCGAAAAAGCTCCTGCTGATCATGTTTAGCACACAGTTAGCTTTGCAACTGTGACACAAACATTGCTGTCACTGGTCACTTTATCTCCTAAAAGTGCATTTGAATCCAACGTTTCTGGTGCCCTCTCTCCTTTCAAGAGCAGTTGTGACAGGGGAGCACGAAGCGCTTGACCTCTAATCCCACAGCCGATGAGCCAGCAGGGAAACTCCGGCTGGGCATCTTCAGCGCACAGTGAGCTTTGAAACTGTGTCACACACATTGCTGTCACCCCTCACTTTCCTGCCTGAAAGACCAATTGAATCCTACAACTCCAGTGCTTGCTCTTTGTCAGCAGCAGCAGAATATAGCAGTTACGTTTGGTCTCTGCTGAAACAGCAGAAGAGACATGCACAAAGTTCCTGCTGATCATCTTCAGCACACAGTGAGCTTTGCAACTGGGACACACACATTACTGTCACTGGTCACTTTATCTCCTAGAAGTCCATTTGAATGCAACCTTTCCAGTGCCCGCTCTCTCTGAGCAGCAGCAGAGTGAGTAGAGCAGGAACGTTTAGACTCTGCTGAAAGAGCAGAAGAGCCAGGCCAAAATGTTCCTGCTGATCATCGTCAGCGCACAGCGAGCTTTGCAACTCTGCAACACACATTGCTGTCACTCCTCCCTTCATCTCCTAATAGTCCGTTTGAATCCATAGTCTCTCGCGCCCTCTCTCGTTTGAACAGCAGCAGTGACACGTGAACACGAGCTCTTGGCCTCTGCTCCCACAGCCGAAGAGCCAGGAGTGAAAGCTCCGGCTATGCATCTTCAGCACGCAGTCAGCTTTGCAACTGTGACACATATATTGCTGTCGCTCCTCACGTTCCTACCTCAAAGTCCAATTGAATCCAAAATCTTTGTGCCCTTTCTCTGCTGTGCAGCAGCAGAGAGGGTAGAGCAGGAACGTTTAGACCCTACTCAAAGAATAGAAGAGCCAGGACAAAATGTTCCTGCAGATCATCTTCAGCGCACAGCGAGCTTTGCAACTCTGCAGCACACATTGCTGTCACTCCTCCCTTTCCTGCCTGAAAGACCAATTGAATCCAACATCTCTGTGCCAGCTCTCTGCTGAGCAGCAACAGAGAGAGTAGAGCAGCAATGTTTAGACTGTGCTAAAACAGCAGAAGAGCCTTGCGAAAAAGCTCCTGCTGGTCATCTATAGCACGCAGTGAGCTTTGCAACTGTGACACAAACATTGCTGTCACTCTTCACTCTTTCTCCAAAAAGACCGTTTGAATACAACCTCTCCAGTGCACGCTCTCTGTGAGCTGCAGCAAGAGTAAGTAGAGCAGGAACGTTTAGACACTGCTGAAAGAGCAGAAAAGCCAGGACAAAATGTTCCTACAGATCATCTTCAGCGCACAGCGAGCTTTGCAACTCTGCAACATCCATTGCTGTCTCTCC
Organism: Lathamus discolor; assembly: GCF_037157495.1. Taxonomy (NCBI): domain Eukaryota; kingdom Metazoa; phylum Chordata; class Aves; order Psittaciformes; family Psittacidae; genus Lathamus; species Lathamus discolor. The sequence goes on along the minus strand of NC_088889.1, from coordinate 64,915,453 downwards.
TCCCTTTCCTGCCTGAAAGACCAATTGAATCTAACATCTCTGTGCTCTCTCTCTGCTGAGCAGCAACAGAGAGAGTAGAGCAGCAATGTTTAGACTGTGCTAAAACAGCAGAAGAGCCTTGCGAAAAAGCTCCTGCTGATCATGTTTAGCACACAGTTAGCTTTGCAACTGTGACACAAACATTGCTGTCACTGGTCACTTTATCTCCTAAAAGTGCATTTGAATCCAACGTTTCTGGTGCCCTCTCTCCTTTCAAGAGCAGTTGTGACAGGGGAGCACGAAGCGCTTGACCTCTAATCTCACAGCCGATGAGCCAGCAGGGAAACTCCGGCTGGGCATCTTCAGCGCACAGTGAGCTTTGAAACTGTGTCACACACATTGCTGTCACCCCTCACTTTCCTGCCTGAAAGACCAATTGAATCCTACAACTCCAGTGCTTGCTCTTTGTCAGCAGCAGCAGAATATAGCAGTTACGTTTGGTCTCTGCTGAAACAGCAGAAGAGACATGCACAAAGTTCCTGCTGATCATCTTCAGCACACAGTGAGCTTTGCAACTGTGACACACACATTACTGTCACTGGTCACTTTATCTCCTAAAAGTCCATTTGAATGCAACCTTTCCAGGGCCCGCTCTCTCTGAGCAGCAGCAGAGTGAGTAGAGCAGGAACGTTTAGACTCTGCTGAAAGAGCAGAAGAGCCAGGCCAAAATGTTCCTGCTGATCCTCGTCAGCGCACAGCGAGCTTTGCAACTCTGCAACACACATTGCTGTCACTCCTCCCTTCATCTCCTAATAGTCCGTTTGAATCCATAGTCTCTCGCGCCCTCTCTCGTTTGAACAGCAGCAGTGACACGTGAACACGAGCTCTTGGCCTCTGCTCCCACAGCCGAAGAGACAGGAGTTAAAGCTCCGGCTATGCATCTTCAGCACGCAGTCAGCTTTGCAACTGTGACACATATATTGCTGTCGCTCCTCACGTTCCTACCTCAAAGTCCAATTGAATCCAAAATCTCTGTGCCCTTTCTCTGCTGTGCAGCAGCAGAGAGGGTAGAGCAGGAACGTTTAGACCCTACTCAAAGAATAGAAGAGCCAGGACAAAATGTTCCTGCAGATCATCTTCAGCGCACAGCGAGCTTTGCAACTCTGCAGCACACATTGCTGTCACTCCTCCCTTTCCTGCCTGAAAGACCAATTGAATCCAACATCTCTGTGCCAGCTCTCTGCTGAGCAGCAACAGAGAGAGTAGAGCAGCAATGTTTAGACTGTGCTAAAACAGCAGAAGAGCCTTGCGAAAAAGCTCCTGCTGGTCATCTATAGCACGCAGTGAGCTTTGCAACTGTGACACAAACATTGCTGTCACTCTTCACTCTTTCTCCAAAAAGACCGTTTGAATACAACCTCTCCAGTGCACGCTCTCTGTGAGCTGCAGCAAGAGTAAGTAGAGCAGGAACGTTTAGACACTGCTGAAAGAGCAGAAAAGCCAGGACAAAATGTTCCTACAGATCATCTTCAGCGCACAGCGAGCTTTGCAACTCTGCAACATCCATTGCTGTCTCTCCTCCCTTTCCTGCCTGAAAGACCAATTGAATCTAACATCTCTGTGCTCTCTCTCTGCTGAGCAGCAACAGAGAGAGTAGAGCAGCAATGTTTAGACTGTGCTAAAACAGCAGAAGAGCCTTGCGAAAAAGCTCCTGCTGATCATGTTTAGCACACAGTTAGCTTTGCAACTGTGACACAAACATTGCTGTCACTGGTCACTTTATCTCCTAAAAGTGCATTTGAATCCAACGTTTCTGGGGCCCTCTCTCCTTTCAAGAGCAGTTGTGACAGGGGAGCACGAAGCGCTTGACCTCTAATCCCACAGCCGATGAGCCAGCAGGGAAACTCCGGCTGGGCATCTTCAGCGCACAGTGAGCTTTGAAACTGTGTCACACACATTGCTGTCACCCCTCACTTTCCTGCCTGAAAGACCAATTGAATCCTACAAATCCAGTGCTTGCTCTTTGTCAGCAGCAGCAGAATATAGCAGTTACGTTTGGTCTCTGCTGAAACAGCAGAAGAGACATGCACAAAGTTCCTGCTGATCATCTTCAGCACACAGTGAGCTTTGCAACTGTGACACACACATTACTGTCACTGGTCACTTTATCTCCTAAAAGTCCATTTGAATGCAACCTTTCCAGGGCCCGCTCTCTCTGAGCAGCAGCAGAGTGAGTAGAGCAGGAACGTTTAGACTCTGCTGAAAGAGCAGAAGAGCCAGGCCAAAATGTTCCTGCTGATCATCGTCAGCGCACAGCGAGCTTTGCAACTCTGCAACACACATTGCTGTCACTCCTCCCTTCATCTCCTAATAGTCCGTTTGAATCCATAGTCTCTCGCGCCCTCTCTCGTTTGAACAGCAGCAGTGACACGTGAACACGAGCTCTTGGCCTCTGCTCCCACAGCCGAAGAGCCAGGAGTGAAAGCTCCGGCTATGCATCTTCAGCACGCAGTCAGCTTTGCAACTGTGACACATATATTGCTGTCGCTCCTCACGTTCCTACCTCAAAGTCCAATTGAATCCAAAATCTCTGTGCCCTTTCTCTGCTGTGCAGCAGCAGAGAGGGTAGAGCAGGAACGTTTAGACCCTACTCAAAGAATAGAAGAGCCAGGACAAAATGTTCCTGCAGATCATCTTCAGCGCACAGCGAGCTTTGCAACTCTGCAGCACACATTGCTGTCACTCCTCCCTTTCCTGCCTGAAAGACCAATTGAATCCAACATCTCTGTGCCAGCTCTCTGCTGAGCAGCAACAGAGAGAGTAGAGCAGCAATGTTTAGACTGTGCTAAAACAGCAGAAGAGCCTTGCGAAAAAGCTCCTGCTGGTCATCTATAGCACGCAGTGAGCTTTGCAACTGTGACACAAACATTGCTGTCACTCTTCACTCTTTCTCCAAAAAGACCGTTTGAATACAACCTCTCCAGTGCACGCTCTCTGTGAGCTGCAGCAAGAGTAAGTAGAGCAGGAACGTTTAGACACTGCTGAAAGAGCAGAAAAGCCAGGACAAAATGTTCCTACAGATCATCTTCAGCGCACAGCGAGCTTTGCAACTCTGCAACATCCATTGCTGTCTCTCCTCCCTTTCCTGCCTGAATGACCAATTGAATCCAACATCTCTGTGCTCTCTCTCTGCTGAGCAGCAACAGAGAGAGTAGAGCAGCAATGTTTACACTGTGCTAAAACAGCAGAAGAGCCTTGCGAAAAAGCTCCTGCTGATCATGTTTAGCACACAGTTAGCTTTGCAACTGTGACACAAACATTGCTGTCACTGGTCACTTTATCTCCTAAAAGTGCATTTGAATCCAACGTTTCTGGGGCCCTCTCTCCTTTCAAGAGCAGTTGTGACAGGGGAGCACGAAGCGCTTGACCTCTAATCCCACAGCCGATGAGCCAGCAGGGAAACTCCGGCTGGGCATCTTCAGCGCACAGTGAGCTTTGAAACTGTGTCACACACATTGCTGTCACCCCTCACTTTCCTGCCTGAAAGACCAATTGAATCCTACAAATCCAGTGCTTGCTCTTTGTCAGCAGCAGCAGAATATAGCAGTTACGTTTGGTCTCTGCTGAAACAGCAGAAGAGACATGCACAAAGTTCCTGCTGATCATCTTCAGCACACAGTGAGCTTTGCAACTGTGACACACACATTACTGTCACTGGTCACTTTATCTCCTAAAAGTCCATTTGAATGCAACCTTTCCAGTGCCCGCTCTCTCTGAGCAGCAGCAGAGTGAGTAGAGCAGGAACGTTTAGACTCTGCTGAAAGAGCAGAAGAGCCAGGCCAAAATGTTCCTGCTGATCATCGTCAGCGCACAGCGAGCTTTGCAACTCTGCAACACACATTGCTGTCACTCCTCCCTTCATCTCCTAATAGTCCGTTTGAATCCATAGTCTCTCGCGCCCTCTCTCGTTTGAACAGCAGCAGTGACACGTGAACACGAGCTCTTGGCCTCTGCTCCCACAGCCGAAGAGCCAGGAGTGAAAGCTCCGGCTATGCATCTTCAGCACGCAGTCAGCTTTGCAACTGTGACACATATATTGCTGTCGCTCCTCACGTTCCTACCTCAAAGTCCAATTGAATCCAAAATCTCTGTGCCCTTTCTCTGCTGTGCAGCAGCAGAGAGGGTAGAGCAGGAACGTTTAGACCCTACTCAAAGAATAGAAGAGCCAGGACAAAATGTTCCTGCAGATCATCTTCAGCGCACAGCGAGCTTTGCAACTCTGCAGCACACATTGCTGTCACTCCTCCCTTTCCTGCCTGAAAGACCAATTGAATCCAACATCTCTGTGCCAGCTCTCTGCTGAGCAGCAACAGAGAGAGTAGAGCAGCAATGTTTAGACTGTGCTAAAACAGCAGAAGAGCCTTGCGAAAAAGCTCCTGCTGGTCATCTATAGCACGCAGTGAGCTTTGCAACTGTGACACAAACATTGCTGTCACTCTTCACTCTTTCTCCAAAAAGACCGTTTGAATACAACCTCTCCAGTGCACGCTCTCTGTGAGCTGCAGCAAGAGTAAGTAGAGCAGGAACGTTTAGACACTGCTGAAAGAGCAGAAAAGCCAGGACAAAATGTTCCTACAGATCATCTTCAGCGCACAGCGAGCTTTGCAACTCTGCAACATCCATTGCTGTCTCTCCTCCCTTTCCTGCCTGAAAGACCAATTGAATCTAACATCTCTGTGCTCTCTCTCTGCTGAGCAGCAACAGAGAGAGTAGAGCAGCAATGTTTAGACTGTGCTAAAACAGCAGAAGAGCCTTGCGAAAAAGCTCCTGCTGATCATGTTTAGCACACAGTTAGCTTTGCAACTGTGACACAAACATTGCTGTCACTGGTCACTTTATCTCCTAAAAGTGCATTTGAATCCAACGTTTCTGGGGCCCTCTCTCCTTTCAAGAGCAGTTGTGACAGGGGAGCACGAAGCGCTTGACCTCTAATCCCACAGCCGATGAGCCAGCAGGGAAACTCCGGCTGGGCATCTTCAGCGCACAGTGAGCTTTGAAACTGTGTCACACACATTGCTGTCACCCCTCACTTTCCTGCCTGAAAGACCAATTGAATCCTACAAATCCAGTGCTTGCTCTTTGTCAGCAGCAGCAGAATATAGCAGTTACGTTTGGTCTCTGCTGAAACAGCAGAAGAGACATGCACAAAGTTCCTGCTGATCATCTTCAGCACACAGTGAGCTTTGCAACTGTGACACACACATTACTGTCACTGGTCACTTTATCTCCTAAAAGTCCATTTGAATGCAACCTTTCCAGGGCCCGCTCTCTCTGAGCAGCAGCAGAGTGAGTAGAGCAGGAACGTTTAGACTCTGCTGAAAGAGCAGAAGAGCCAGGCCAAAATGTTCCTGCTGATCATCGTCAGCGCACAGCGAGCTTTGCAACTCTGCAACACACATTGCTGTCACTCCTCCCTTCATCTCCTAATAGTCCGTTTGAATCCATAGTCTCTCGCGCCCTCTCTCGTTTGAACAGCAGCAGTGACACGTGAACACGAGCTCTTGGCCTCTGCTCCCACAGCCGAAGAGCCAGGAGTGAAAGCTCCGGCTATGCATCTTCAGCACGCAGTCAGCTTTGCAACTGTGACACATATATTGCTGTCGCTCCTCACGTTCCTACCTCAAAGTCCAATTGAATCCAAAATCTCTGTGCCCTTTCTCTGCTGTGCAGCAGCAGAGAGGGTAGAGCAGGAACGTTTAGACCCTACTCAAAGAATAGAAGAGCCAGGACAAAATGTTCCTGCAGATCATCTTCAGCGCACAGCGAGCTTTGCAACTCTGCAGCACACATTGCTGTCACTCCTCCCTTTCCTGCCTGAAAGACCAATTGAATCCAACATCTCTGTGCCAGCTCTCTGCTGAGCAGCAACAGAGAGAGTAGAGCAGCAATGTTTAGACTGTGCTAAAACAGCAGAAGAGCCTTGCGAAAAAGCTCCTGCTGGTCATCTATAGCACGCAGTGAGCTTTGCAACTGTGACACAAACATTGCTGTCACTCTTCACTCTTTCTCCAAAAAGACCGTTTGAATACAACCTCTCCAGTGCACGCTCTCTGTGAGCTGCAGCAAGAGTAAGTAGAGCAGGAACGTTTAGACACTGCTGAAAGAGCAGAAAAGCCAGGACAAAATGTTCCTACAGATCATCTTCAGCGCACAGCGAGCTTTGCAACTCTGCAACATCCATTGCTGTCTCTCCTCCCTTTCCTGCCTGAATGACCAATTGAATCCAACATCTCTGTGCTCTCTCTCTGCTGAGCAGCAACAGAGAGAGTAGAGCAGCAATGTTTACACTGTGCTAAAACAGCAGAAGAGCCTTGCGAAAAAGCTCCTGCTGATCATGTTTAGCACACAGTTAGCTTTGCAACTGTGACACAAACATTGCTGTCACTGGTCACTTTATCTCCTAAAAGTGCATTTGAATCCAACGTTTCTGGGGCCCTCTCTCCTTTCAAGAGCAGTTGTGACAGGGGAGCACGAAGCGCTTGACCTCTAATCCCACAGCCGATGAGCCAGCAGGGAAACTCCGGCTGGGCATCTTCAGCGCACAGTGAGCTTTGAAACTGTGTCACACACATTGCTGTCACCCCTCACTTTCCTGCCTGAAAGACCAATTGAATCCTACAAATCCAGTGCTTGCTCTTTGTCAGCAGCAGCAGAATATAGCAGTTACGTTTGGTCTCTGCTGAAACAGCAGAAGAGACATGCACAAAGTTCCTGCTGATCATCTTCAGCACACAGTGAGCTTTGCAACTGTGACACACACATTACTGTCACTGGTCACTTTATCTCCTAAAAGTCCATTTGAATGCAACCTTTCCAGTGCCCGCTCTCTCTGAGCAGCAGCAGAGTGAGTAGAGCAGGAACGTTTAGACTCTGCTGAAAGAGCAGAAGAGCCAGGCCAAAATGTTCCTGCTGATCATCGTCAGCGCACAGCGAGCTTTGCAACTCTGCAACACACATTGCTGTCACTCCTCCCTTCATCTCCTAATAGTCCGTTTGAATCCATAGTCTCTCGCGCCCTCTCTCGTTTGAACAGCAGCAGTGACACGTGAACACGAGCTCTTGGCCTCTGCTCCCACAGCCGAAGAGCCAGGAGTGAAAGCTCCGGCTATGCATCTTCAGCACGCAGTCAGCTTTGCAACTGTGACACATATATTGCTGTCGCTCCTCACGTTCCTACCTCAAAGTCCAATTGAATCCAAAATCTCTGTGCCCTTTCTCTGCTGTGCAGCAGCAGAGAGGGTAGAGCAGGAACGTTTAGACCCTACTCAAAGAATAGAAGAGCCAGGACAAAATGTTCCTGCAGATCATCTTCAGCGCACAGCGAGCTTTGCAACTCTGCAGCACACATTGCTGTCACTCCTCCCTTTCCTGCCTGAAAGACCAATTGAATCCAACATCTCTGTGCCAGCTCTCTGCTGAGCAGCAACAGAGAGAGTAGAGCAGCAATGTTTAGACTGTGCTAAAACAGCAGAAGAGCCTTGCGAAAAAGCTCCTGCTGGTCATCTATAGCACGCAGTGAGCTTTGCAACTGTGACACAAACATTGCTGTCACTCTTCACTCTTTCTCCAAAAAGACCGTTTGAATACAACCTCTCCAGTGCACGCTCTCTGTGAGCTGCAGCAAGAGTAAGTAGAGCAGGAACGTTTAGACACTGCTGAAAGAGCAGAAAAGCCAGGACAAAATGTTCCTACAGATCATCTTCAGCGCACAGCGAGCTTTGCAACTCTGCAACATCCATTGCTGTCTCTCCTCCCTTTCCTGCCTGAAAGACCAATTGAATCTAACATCTCTGTGCTCTCTCTCTGCTGAGCAGCAACAGAGAGAGTAGAGCAGCAATGTTTAGACTGTGCTAAAACAGCAGAAGAGCCTTGCGAAAAAGCTCCTGCTGATCATGTTTAGCACACAGTTAGCTTTGCAACTGTGACACAAACATTGCTGTCACTGGTCACTTTATCTCCTAAAAGTGCATTTGAATCCAACGTTTCTGGGGCCCTCTCTCCTTTCAAGAGCAGTTGTGACAGGGGAGCACGAAGCGCTTGACCTCTAATCCCACAGCCGATGAGCCAGCAGGGAAACTCCGGCTGGGCATCTTCAGCGCACAGTGAGCTTTGAAACTGTGTCACACACATTGCTGTCACCCCTCACTTTCCTGCCTGAAAGACCAATTGAATCCTACAAATCCAGTGCTTGCTCTTTGTCAGCAGCAGCAGAATATAGCAGTTACGTTTGGTCTCTGCTGAAACATCAGAAGAGACATGCACAAAGTTCCTGCTGATCATCTTCAGCACACAGTGAGCTTTGCAACTGTGACACACACATTACTGTCACTGGTCACTTTATCTCCTAAAAGTCCATTTGAATGCAACCTTTCCAGTGCCCGCTCTCTCTGAGCAGCAGCAGAGTGAGTAGAGCAGGGACGTTTAGACTCTGCTGAAAGAGCAGAAGAGCCAGGCCAAAATGTTCCTGCTGATCATCGTCAGCGCACAGCGAGCTTTGCAACTCTGCAACACACATTGCTGTCACTCCTCCCTTCATCTCCTAATAGTCCGTTTG